>NC_068392.1:16109208-16424708 GCF_023724105.1 Carassius gibelio
GAGAGAGCGTGTCATGGATGCTTAGCAACGACAGACGCCCCAGGAGCACTTCTGCCCGAGCGCTTTGGAAAGAAGGAGAAAGCGGCGCGACTAGCGTTTTCCACGCGTTTTTAGTCGCGAACTATTGAAGACAAAAGAGATTTTACACAGAACACTGAAATGCTTTAGCCAACTGTAAAAAAGACAAATAATAAAATAGCAAACAGATCTTGATATCTTTTCATTTTCAAAATTATTTCCAAACTGAAGTAGAATTTATCCAGACTGCATAACAGAGATCGGGGCTAATTGTCACACTTTTTACTCTAGTTGATACTGTACTCAGCGAAAGGTTTTTCTGAAATTCATATATTTGATTACAAAAAGCTATTTTTTTAATTTTGCATCAGACACTACAACATATTGCCCCACAATGCACGCTTCAACGATGACTCCATGAAGAACAGTAAACATTCTTTATTAATGGAATCTTTTTATTCCGCAAAAGATTCTATACAATGGAAAAGGGTTCTTTGGGTTATTAAAATGTACTAGAAAAAAATTAACTGTTCACTCAAAGGTTATTTGGCATCACTTTTAGTTTAAGCATGTATGGGCTGAGCTGATAATGCATTGAGATGAATAATATTCATTGACTGTTTCAATACTGTAGACAAATTATTTCTCCTCTCAAAACTCACATACAGAGCAGAATCACAACAGAAAGTAAAGGCACTAATTGCATTTGCTCCTTGGCTAAATTCTGTTGGACAAAGACAAAAATAAAGAGGCCTTAAAACAAAATGTTAAACAATTCCATTCTAACTTAATTAAAATCATCCCAACACACTTATATTATTATATTGGGGTGGGGTGGTGTTAGTGCAGTGGATAAGACACACGTCTGTGAGACACCAATGAATCCACTGTGAGACACCAATGTGTCCCTGAGCAAGACACTTAACCCCTAGTTGCTCCATATTGCTATATATGTCGACCTCTGAAGTCGCTTTGGATAAAAGCGTCAGCTAAATGTAAATGTATATTAGCTTTTTCTCACAAACCTAGTTTCACACTTTGGATTAGTAATTCATTTGTGATGTGGCATGTGCAGATTCCTGTATCGCTGCGCTGAACGTTGTTGAGTTTGAGGGAGAAGTTTCCATTCAGATAATTCTCACGGATCATTTCAGTTCTGTTGTAATATGCTGAATCCTGATTTTCCAGAGAGACTTTGCCCTTAATAATGTCATACACTTTCAGGGTGTCGTTGTGTCTCCAGTGCACTGTAATGTCGTCCTCTGTTTTAAACTGAGATTTTTTAGAAGAACAAGGTAAAACCACAGAACCGCCAACAGAAGCCACAAATGGTAGCTGCAGAGGCTCTGAAAAAAGAGAGAAGTTGGGATAAATGAAACAGTTTTTTATGCAAGAAGTTTGCTTCATGACTGACTGTTGACTAAATAGCATCTATAGACTTGAGCAGTGGTTTTGAAACCTGGTCCTATGCACACTTTTGTATGTCTCTCCACACCTGATTTAATGATATAATTTAGAATTTTCGATGAACTAACCCTTTAATGACTTACCCTCATGTCGTTCCAAACCAGTGAGACCTCCGTTCATCTTCGGAACACAGTTTAAGATATTTTAGATTTAGTCAGAGAGCTCTCAGTCCCTCCATTGAAACTGTGTGTACGGTCTACTGTCCATGTCCAGAAAGATAAGAAAAACATCATCAAAGTAGTCCATGTGACATCAGAGGGTCACTTCACTGAAGTGTTCATCTTCATCTCTCTCTTCACAGCAGTTCAGTCAGTGTACTGTTTGAGTACATATTACTCCGGGATATTGGTTTGTTTTAACTCAGAGGGAGTGTCAGCCACATTAAAAAATGCAAACCGTTTAAAACAATTCAGTTCGATTTGGTGAACTGGTTCAAAAAGATCCGGCTACATCGAATGATTCGTTCGCGAACCGGATATCACAAACTGCTGTTTTTTGAACTCTCTCACAAAAGACACGGAGGAGATGACAATGGTGAATAAAGTCATAGTTTTTGCTGTTTTTGGACCAAAATGTATTTTCGATGCTTCAAAAAATTCTAACTGACCCTCTGATGTCACATGGACTACTTTAATGATGTTTTTCTGACCTTTCTGGACATGGACAGTATACCGTACACACACTTTCAATGGAGGGACTGAGAGCTCTCCGACTAAATCTAAAATATCTTAAACTGTGTTCTGAAGATAAACGGAAGTCTCACGGGTTTGGAACGACATGAGGGTGAGTTATTAATGACATCATTTTCATTTTTGAATTAACTAACCCTTTAAGGGTGTACTCACACTAGGCAATCTTAACAATGCCCGAGCATGTTTGACCCCAAAGCTCAGTTTGTTTGACTAGTGCGATAACTTGTGTATTAAATAAATTCAATGCACATAGACTGAAGTAGTTTAAGTCTTTGCTTCTTTTAATTGTAATGATGTTGGCTCACATTTAACAGAAACCCACCAATTCTCAACAAATTAGAATACTTCATAATAGGGCTGGGTCTCGATTCAGATGTTCCAGATCGATTCGATTTCGATTCACAAGCTCTCAAATCGATTCAATTTCGATTCTCGATTCGATTTTCTATTCGGACCCGAGCCCGACAAGTACATTTTGATTGACAGCTTTTTAAAAGCCCGAACCCGTCTACAGCCTGACATTATTCAAATGTACGCACGCACTCAGCTCTTTTGCCTTTTGTCAAGAATGAGTCATTTATACATGTTTTTATAATAATCTATACATGACTAACGTAATAGGCCGTTTGAACAAAGAAATAAAATAAGTCCTCTGTAACATCGTAATATCTCAGCACTCTATAAATAGCCCTAGGTATAGGCTCATTTAGCATATAAACAGGCCAACGCACCAATAAAAACAGTCTTTCTTAAAAAATTTAATTAAGATAAATTCTAAATTAAGATGGGTATTTGGCAATAACAAAATAATTCAGATAAGGGCTGGATTTGCTTCGCTATGGCAGCTGACATAATTAAAGAATAATGCCAACATTAGCTTATATAGCCTACCGTGTCTACATTATGCATTTAAGACTCAATTAATATTTAGTTATTATTTGAAAAACATTTACTCACCAAGATTAGGTAAGGACTACGTGTTTTTGTGGAGGAAAATGATTGAAGTACAAGTCTCGCGGGCCGCACGCACATCACGTCACCAATACAAACCAACCTGATTTATAATATTATAGCCTAAATATTATGATATCTAATCGATTAGATTCATTTAAATAAAAAGTTCTACTACACCTGATTCTGTCGGGAGCTGAACAATTTTGTGAAATTTGGCTCGATGTAGTAACAGCTCAATGAAGTTGCGATTGTAAAGCCTGTGTTTTACTTTCCGCATGAGCAATCCGGACGCGGACACGGACTTCTTCCATTTATACTACGAAAGCACACGCTGATGGTCAGTTCTGCAACAAACATGTGATAAAACAATTGCCCAGGATCATTGCACATCGCTGTCTTTATATTCTTTATTGACGGATTGCACAGGTTCGATTGGCAATGGGCTTCTTCACACTGCCTGAACATGTGCAATTGTGCTTTTGAAGACTACTGACCACGCGCACCTGTCCGCGCAGTCGTCTGCTCAGAACCTCGGCTCTCCGATGGCGATTTTTATGTCTCCCCTACCTAGAGCGGGCGGACTCGTGGACGCGGAAAGTATAAGAGGCTTTAAGATGCAGCCTGTATGACGCGCATGGAAATATGACTTGATGCGCGACATTGCAGAAAATGTGCGTTCACAAATCTAGCCAATGTTGATCCAAATATGGAAAGCACTTACGAATTTAATAATATGAGGTTCTCTCCAGAGATGTTTTGCCACATTTCTTCAATTAAGGATGATTGCTGCGTAGTATATGGTGTTTCCATTTGCTTAAACTTCTTCAAGTGAGTTGCATAAGTTTTGTGTGTGTGTGTCGGTGTGCATATGGTTGGCCGCATTTGAATTCGTGATGGGCCGCGGGTTGAGAACCACTGCCTTAAGCACTGAATGAATGAATGACAGGTTCGTTGGTAACATCGCACAAGGCACATACAGTAAGACGGTGACATCTAGTGGAGAAGATTTGTAATTAGATTAACGCTAATCTTGCGTTCAATGTATTCGGAAATAAATATGGAAAAAAAACGATTCATGGCCTTTGAGAATCGATTTTGAATCGACCACATTTTAAAAAACGATTAATCGGAAAATATATTTTTTTACCCAGCCCTACTTCATAAGACCAATATATAAAAAGAAAAAGAAAACAACAACAAAATAAAAAATCTAGTAAAGTTTTGGCCTTTTGGAAAGAATGTTAATTTACTGTACGTATACTCAGTACTTGGTAGGGGCTTCTTTTTCTTTAATTACTGCCTCAGTTCAGCGTGGCATGGAGGTGATCAGTTTGTAAGGTAAAAGCTAAAGATATTCAGTGAAAACAGTTTGCAGTGTTTTACAAATAACTGATACATATCATAGAACACAAATTTATTTCTTGGCAAGTCATGATGGCTCATGTTGTTAATTTTGTGGACCAATAAAATGTCTTAATTTGAACCAAAGCCCCGCCCCCGGCTCTGCTCTCTCACGTCTGCATATACAAATGCACAAGTGCACAAGTGAGTTTTGAAACAGGAATACCGCGAAAGGAGTAGCAAAAGTCAGAGCGCTAGGATTTGAACTTGTACTGCCAGATCTGAGAGGTTGAAAGTGCTGACTTGACGTTTTGCAGCGAAACTGCAGTAAAGTGCAAGAGATAAAATGTAAACATTTGTGTATGTCACTTCTTTGTGTGAATGTCATTTTACACATTTGTAACTACCGTATTTTTCGGATTATAAATCGCACCTGAGTATAAGTCGCATCAGTCCAAAAATACGTCATGATAAGGGAAAAAAACATATATAAGTCGCACTGGACTATAATTCGCATTTATTTAGAACCAAGAACCAAGAGAAAACATTACCGTCTACAGCCACGAGAGGGCGCTCTATGTCTTCAGTGTAGACTACAGGAGCACTGAGCAGCATAGAGCGCTCTTTAGTGGCTATAGACGATAAAGTTTTCTCCTGGTTCATTTCTCTCGGTTCATGTCAAATTAATTTTGATAAATAAGTCGCACCTGACTATAAGTCGCAGGACCAGCCAAACTATGAAAAAAAAGTGTGAATTATAGTCTGGAAAATACGGTATTAATCTACAACTTCCAATTCAAAATGCGGGTGTTTTGATCATGGTCTGTGTGTGCAAATTGAAAGTTTCAACTTTTCACATCAGAGCTGTGATTGTAAATTTCAACATACAAATACGAATGTTAACATAAGTTCTCACATTCAGATCAACAAGCTCTTGAGTTTTGCTACTGTTTTTCCTTTATATTTTTGTCATTTAAGAGTTAAAAATGTGGTTTGATAATACGTTTGATAATACTTTAAAATATGTGAAGAATAATCCACTTCTAGTACACACCAAAAACCAAATCAAGAGGCATAGTAGGGCACAAAATCGGATCTATTTAAATAAAAATAAGAAAAGCACACCTTTGATATGTAGCTCCACAGTCTGTATTCTTGATTCATCTATTATGTAGCACTGGTATTTTCCTGCATCAATGTACAGAAGATTCTTGAGTTTGAGCGAGAAGTTTCCTCTCAGATGCTGCTCAGAGTCACCTTCAACTCTGTTCTTGTACTGTGGATCCTGTCCTTCCACAGAGCCTTTACCCTTAACAATGTCATATACTTTCATTTTGTTATGGTGTTTCCAGTTGACTGTAATGTCTTCAGCTGTAAGCTGAGGTTCTTTAGAGAAACACGGTAAAACCACAGAACCTCCTATGACACCCACGACGGTGTCCAGTAGAGACACTGAAAACAGAGAGAAGAGACGTGTTTTTATGCAAAAATAAATAAAATAAATAACATAAATAAAAAAGGTTTTATTTTTTAAAAGACTTATCCTTAGTTCTAACCTTCTTTTAGCACAATTACCAGATGAAGTAAAACAATGCAGCCCCTGTAAACACAGAAAGAATGAAATATTTACTTTATAAATAATGGACAATATGGCAGTGTTTGCACTTAGAAATGCTGTCATCAGATGTCAAGTGGATAGAGAACCTTTAAACGTGATTTTATTCTTTAAATGAAATTTGTGGTCTATAAAATAACATGTAATGTCTGAATTTGCATGTGCATGCAAGATCGTTACTGGGTGCAGATTGCCAGAAACGACATATAGATGTTTAGGTTAAGTCCACATACATCAGGATCAATGTAATGTTTTTTTTTTTTTTTTTTAAATCAGCGAGCTTTAATGATATTAATTAATGATATGACATAAAAAACGCAGTGAAGTGATTTTACCATTTTCAAAAAGTTCGTTATGGAAACTAAAGCTGGAAAATGCTTGAAATAGAGATTGTATGGACGGAAAGTGTTTTGAAACCGAAGTTCGTATCTTTATCTGTAATAATGTGGGCGTAGACTTAGGCTTTAGTTACAGTAACGTTATCTGTCTGAAACATTTACACAGTTCAAATTTACCCAAGGTGTAACTTGGTCAGCTACTTCTGTCGCAGTCCAGTCCCGTTTTCAAACATCGTCACAAAACTCTCTCAAAGCAATATTTTGTAAAGCTTCGGAACCTTTTCCACATTCTCGGATTGGGCGACTGGGGCTCCACTCCAGAGCGGAAATACGTCACCTCCACTAGAGACGTGGCTGCCTTGTTGGTCCGGGCAACCCTTCCGTGACCCTTCCCGTAGATATAAGAGTCTGCAGGCAGCCAGACCCGTGGGAAGTCCGGTTCTTTCGGACAGTTCGTTCGTTTCAATGAGAGAGAGAGAAAATAAAAACGGTTCATTGGTTATTTTACGCCCTTGTTTATGTGTCTGGAAAAGCATAAAATAAAAGGCAGACACGAGAGTGTAACTCAGTCACAGTATTTACAACAGAACAGCCAACAACCAGCCATGAGCAATCGACCGAGCAATCGACTGTCGATCGTATGCGCTATTACTTCCTGTAACAGCCCCCTTCACAAATATGAACAAAAGGAATCCATTTTTACACTAAATAAAGACAGAATACTATATGAACATTAGGCAGATAATTATTATTATTATTTTTTTTTTTTTCTATTTTTTAACTGACTGCCATACTTTGCTTTAAGTAAACTTCCATGGTAACATTTCTAACATCATATTACAAATCCAGCCTTTTAGGTGGCTTGGACAATCGGCCAGCCCTAGTATATGTGTGTCCATCTGATGGTGAGGGTTTGACAAGATCAGGTGAAGCCTGTGGCAGGGGCTTCACAAGAGGCAAATCAACAAGGGCTCCTGCAACACTCCTCACTGGCACAAGAGGTATCTCGGGTTCACTTGTGTCCAATGCTTGTGTGGCGGTTGACTCTGCCACTCTTAAGTGCACTCTGTTTCGTCTATATATGGATCCATCCACATTAACAAGATAAGATCGTGGTGCTACTTTCTGAAGACAGGTGCCGACCTTCCAGAGCGCAGGGTTTTCCTTTGGAAGGGGCTTCATACGGATAGTCTCCCCTATGTTCAGTTCTGGCAGATCACGAGCTGACTTGTCATAATAGGATTTTTCCTGCTGCTTTCGTTGTTGAAGCTTCTCAACAATCCCAGTAAACACAGATGGCTCCAGAAGTTTGTTTGTTACCGGAAGAGATGTTTTCAGTCTCCGAGACATCAATCTTTGTGAAGTGCTACTGTCCATATTTTCAGTTGGGGTGTTTCTCCAGTGAAGTATTGCTTTCCAAGGCTCAGTTCTGTCGTGCATGGCTTTGCGCAGAAGGTTTTTTGCAATCTTGACGGCCAGTGGTGGACGAAGTACACAAATCAAGTACTTGAGTAAAAGTACAGATACATATGGTAAAATATTACTCCAGTAAAAGTAAAAGTACTCCTTTTTCAATTTTACTCAAGTGAAAGTACAAAAGTTCTCAATTTTTTATGTACTTAAGTAAAAAAGTACTGCAAGATAGATGTTTGCAATTTTATATAGGCTACTTAATTTAATTTTATATTTGTACATTTTATATAATCCTACTGCTCAAAATACCTGGGATTTTTTCAAAATAACCACTATATGGAGTCAAGATATATTTTTGTTGTTGATATGGACTACACTGATGAGAGTGATGTTAACTGTGAAGCTTACACTGTGATGTACCTGAGAGAAAACAGAGATGACCATCTGATTTTCACCAGTAAGAAAAAAGTATTTTAAGTGTAGTTGTTTTACAGAACATCAAAGTTACAGTACAGACCAAAAGTTTGGACACACCTTCTCATTCAAAGAGTTTTCTTTATTTTCATGACTATGACAGTCACACTGAAGGCATCAAGGGCAATTTGACCAAGAAGGAGAGTGATGGGGTGCTGCGCCAGATGACCTGGCCTCCACAGTCACCGGACCTGAACCCAATCCAGATGGTTTAGGGGTGAGCTGGACCTCAGACAGAAGGCAAAAGGGCCAACAAGTGCTACGCATCTCTCGGGGAACTCCTTCAAGACGGTTGGAAGACCATTTCAGGTGACTACCTCTTGAAGCTCATCAAGAGAAAGCCAAGAGTGTGCAAAGCAGTAATCAAAGCAAAAGATGGCTACTTTGAAGAACCTAGAATATCACATATTTTCAGTTGTTTCACACTTTTTTGTTATGTATATAATTCCATATTTAATTCCACGTGTTAATTCATAGTTTTGATGCCTTCAGTGTAAATCTACAATTTTCATAGTCATGAAAATAAAGAAAACTCTTCGAATGAGAAGTTGTGTCCAAACTTTTGTTCTGTACTGTATATATGACATGATAATAAGGCCTGAAGTTAGGAAGAACATTTTAAGGAAAAAACTAATAAAAAATTTTTCATAATGATTTTTTCCTTCTCAAATCTTGTCTGTGGTTTAAAAACACCCCTGGCCAAACGGGGTGCATCTCTTCCCACTGATAATTACTGTAGTTACCATGTTCTGAACATCACATCCTTTCTTTTCTAACCAGATGTAATCTATATAAAAATCAACTTAGCACCAACAAGCTTGTTAGCTAGACAGTTAGCATCAGCTAACAATATTTACTTATTTTCAGTACGATGAACATTCATGTCTGTCTACTCGTCTAGTTAATCCAAACAATATACATATGTATAACGTTACTTTCGATAAACAATATAAAAACAGACGTCACATAGGACATTTTAATAAAACTGTTAACATTACAGCAGCGGTGAATTTGAACGTGCACGAGTTATTGTTTTTAATCTGTGTTATTTTATGGGTTTTTGTTGTTGTTGTTGTTTACCTAAAATGTATGTGTCTGCATCGTCTGGACTCGAGCATTTCAGTGGGCTTAAATAGATCACTCTTTACAACGGATTTAGTTCCCAAACAACTGACAGTTTTGACCTAAATATGATTTTCAGTTACAATAATTAATCCAAAATTTCGACATTAATAACTTACTTTTAGCAACGTCAGACGCACGCGCGCCCACAAGATCTCCCGGTTCTTCTGGGAACTCGTCTCGCACTAAACGGTTCATTTGAATCAGTGAGTGGTCGACTCCAGAACAGCTGCAATCGGATCATTCTAATTCGTAAACGAATCGTTTGGTGCGATTCGCGATCCGATTAATGTTTCTTTTGAAAAGACTCAGTTCGTTCATGATGAATCAGACACCGCTTCTGCGTGTCGGAGCACGTGATATATTATAGGGAATAACGATATGTTTTATGAAATGTAGTGAAGTAAAAAGTACGATTTTATGCTTTGGAATGTAGTGAAGTAAAAGTAAAAGTTGCTCAAAATAAAACTACTCCAGTAAAGTACAGATACTTGAAAAATGTACTTAAGTACAGTAACGAAGTAAAGCTACTCCGTTACTGTCCACCACTGTTGACGGCTGACTCAGCCTTTCCATTTGATTTAGGATGTCTTGGTGAAGAAGTGACATGCTCAAATTCCCAGCTGGAGGCGAAGCGCTTGAACGGAGCACCGAACTGAGGGCCATTATCTGTGATAACTCTATCTGGCTGGCCATGTCGAGCAAACTGAGCCTTGCAGCACTTGATGACTGTCTCTGCAGATAGATCAGGAAACAGTTCAATCTCCCAAAAGTCTGAGAAATGGTCCACAATTATAAGATAGTCCTTTTGCCGGTGACTGAATAAGTCCATGCTGACAATCTGCCATGGCCTGCTGGGGATGTCATGAGATAGCATTGTTTCCTTCTGTTGGTTCTGCGCAAATTCATTGCAGGTCGAACAGTTACTCACAAAGTCTTTGATTTCTGCTTGCATACTGGGCCAATACAGTGTGTCACGAGCCTGACGATAACATGCGTCACCTCCTATATGGCTTGAATGTATGCGTTTGAGCATCTCTGGACGTAGTGATTTGGGGATAATGACTTTCTGACCACGGTACAAAATACCATCTTGCGCACTTATCTCATCTCTATAAGGCCAGTATTCTCGGATGATGTGTGTTGTCCTTTCTTTCTCATCAGGCCAGCCTGCCAGGACAGTGGATTTAAGGGCCTGTAATGCTTCATCCCTTTCAGTATGCTCCCTGATTGTTCCCAACCGCTGATCCGTCACATTCAGGTATTCTGCTTGGTTGATAAATTGTACCTTTTCCTGCTCTTTCTGCAGATGACATATGGCATGCCTCTGGTAAATGGCTCCCATGCCTGTACAGTCAGCAGCTGCCCTGCTCAACATGTCACTGATGAACATTTTAGATCCTGGCTTGTAGACAATTTTGAGACTGTAGTTTTGAAGTTTCATGAGCATGCTCTGAAGCCGCTTGGGTGCACTGAGAAGTGGTTTGCTGAATATAGTGATCAAGGGTTTGTGGTCAGTCTCTGCTGTGACCAACTCTCGTCCGTACAGGTAATGATGAAATCTTTGACAAGCAAAGACAATACTGAGACACTCTTTTTCGATTTGTGCATAATTTTTTTCGGTGGGAGTCAGTGCTCTTGAAGCAAAGGCAACAGGCTGTCCTTCTTGCATAAGGCAGCACCCAAGACCGCTTTGGCTGGAATCACTTTGTACTGTGACAGGCTTGGCAACATCGTAATAGCGTAGCACAGGCATTGATGTGGCCATGGATTTTAGCTTGCAAACTGCATCTTCATGTTTGGGTAGCCAGTGCCATGGGGTGTCTTTGTCGAGCAAGCGCCGCAGTGGCTCACAAACGGTAGACAAATGGGGCATGAATTTGGCTAAATAATTAGCAAAGCCGATGAGACGCTGTACCCCTTTAGCATCTGTAGGGTTGGGCATGTCCATGATGGCCCTCACCTTTTCTGGATCAGGCTTCAAGCCCGTGGATGAAAGGATATGACCATGGAACTTCACTTCATTAACTTTAAATTGCAACTTTTTTAGGCTAAGTCGTAGCTTGACCTCTCTGCAACGCTCCAACAGGGCCTGAAGCTTGTGATCATGATCATTTTCAGCTTGCTGGTCCGTGTCACCACAACCAATGACAAGAATATCATCTGTGATGGGCTCAATGCCCTTTAGACCTGCTAACAGTTCATGCTGTTTCCGTTGATAGACCTCAGGTGCCACTGAGACACCAAATGGTAGCTTTAGCCACCTTTTCCTGCCCCATGGGGTCCAGAATGTGGTCATGAAGCTGCTCTCTTGGTCAAGCTTGCACTGTAAGAATGCATGTTTGGCATCAACCAACGTGAAAATCCTTGCTTTAGGCAATTTGTATAACACATCCTCCAGGGTTGGCATGATATAATGAGAGCGTTTCAGAGCTTTGTTCAGAAACTTTGGGTCTAAGCAAATTCTCAGCTTGTCTGGTTGTTTTACTATCACCATGTTGCTGATCCAATCTGTTGGCTCTGTAACATCTGTAATATGACCCTCAGCCTGATATGCATCCAGTTGGGCTTTGACTGTTGCTTTCATAGCAATTGGAACATTTTGTGGAGCACACTGTGTCGGTGTAACACTGGGATCCAGCTCAAAATGGACCTCACCAGGCAGTGATTCCACAGGCAAGTTGAACACGTCACTGTATTTGTCAATTAACTGTTCCTTAGTCAGATGCTCAGACCATTCATATCCAATTTTGAGCACGTCATCTGGTATTGAGAACTGCATCAAGCCTAGCTGTTCACAAGTTGAGCCCGAGAGTAGTGGATTTTGATTTGATTCTACTATCTCAAATGACAGCTGATATTTCTCTCCTTTGACCACACATTCTGTATCAAAAACGCCCATGGAGTTCAGTGACTTGCCTGAGTACAGCCGTAGTTTGACGCTACTAGGGCGGAGTGGTGTGTGTGGTGCCACCTTTACTTTGTCCTTGTAGCTCATCACATTGCATGTGGCTCCTGAATCTAACTGACAATGCAGTGACTTGCCATGAAATTGCAGGGAAACAAACCATTTCTTTCCTTTCATGTGCACCGTGCTAATGAACTCAACTACGTAAATGTCATCATCACTGTCCCCAACCGGCTCCTTAGAATGTTCAACACAGTGAAGCTTCCCCTCTGTGGATCTGCTTTTGCTTTTAAGGCATACTTTAGCAAAGTGATTGTTAGTTCCACAGAGTCTACATGTTCTGCCATATGCTGGACAGTGATCCCGGCCCCTTGAATGCATATTACCACAGTATCGGCATGTCTTGCTTGTGTCGAAGAGTCTTGGTGAATCACTCTGCATCTGCTGGTTAGGCCTGAATGGTTTCCTAGCAACACTGTGAACCGTTTCGGCTGTAGGCATGCATGCTGCGTCCATCGCTCTCATATGCATAGCGGTCTGTTCAGCGGTGTGACACATCTCAATGGCTGTGAGCAGCTGCGTCTGGTTCCTTCATTTGAAATGCCCAGTACAATTTTGTCACGAATCATTTCATCCTTTAATCCACCATAATCACAAGTCGTTGCTTTTTCTCTCAATCTGGTCACAAAATTGTCTATGGATTCCCCTTCCTCCTGTTTACAACAGCCGAACACGTACCTTCCATAAATGACATTTCTGGCAGGTTTGAAGTATGCTTCCAATGCATCTAGGATGGTTTTAATGTCTCTCTGTTGTTCCTCTGTGAGATTCAAATTGTGCCGATAAACATGTCTGCATTCAGATCCCATCACACTTCTCAATGTAGTAGCTTGTACTTCCCTGGTCTTTTCAGCTAGGCCAGTGACCAGCGCATAATCCTCAAACTCGGCTCTGAATAAGTCCCAGTTAGCGCTCCAGTCTCCGTTCATGTTCATCGGTAATGGCGGAGGTATGTTAGCCTGTACGCCGCTAGACAGGCGAGGCGCGGCCGCAGCATTATCAGCGTCCATTATCGATAACTCCTTAGATTGAAATCAGCACAACGTAAACTTAAGAACACGCGCTAGGCATCTTCTGACACCATGTTTATGTGTCTGGAAAAGCATGAAAATAAAAGGCAGACACGAGAGTGTAACTCAGTCACTGTATTTACAACAGAACAGCCAACAACCAGCCATGAGCAATCGACCGAGCAATCGACTGTCGATCGTATGCGCTATTACTTCCTGTAACAGCCCTAACGTAATGACGTCATCCGCGATGACGTATTACGTCATGAAAATACACATTCAAATATATAAAGTCAGTAATCAACTTCACTCAGTCAAACCATCAAAATCATGATCGGAAAAGTTCACAATTAAGTTTTGCATCTAAGCCTCAAAATACATGTACAGGCAGTATAGCGTGCATATCTTTTGCATCACTTATAAATATTTCTGGCTTGTATGGTGATTATAATCCACATTGGATCAAGTTATTTCAAACACTCGCTGCTGACTGAAAGAGAGTTTTCAGCTCGACTTATTTAAAAAAAAGTGTTCAATGCTGATGTTAAAGCGGTTCTCTTTGTGAAATGATCCTCAGCGCAGACTCTCTATTTTTATAAAAGCTCGAACAAAAATCATTATTATATTTTGATGATATGCAACGTGGAGCTAAACTCACGAAACGAGACGACAGATAAAATGTTACTTAATAAATACACAATTGTGATGGAGAATAAGAAGCTGACGTCTGATTTATCCAAGCGTCATTTTTACCATGTTTACTATGGTAACGTTAATGTTTACCATGAATAGTCTTTTACATCGCTTATAAATATTTCTGCCTTGTTTAATTATCATAATCCACATCGGTTCAAGTTATTTCAAACACTTGCTGTTAACTAAGAGTGCGTTTTGAGCTCAACTTATTTTAAAATGTCTTTAATGCTGCTGTTAAAGCTGTTATCTTTCTGAAATGATCCGCGCTGACGCTCTCTACAAGGTGAAACTCCGCCTTGTTCGTAACCCCTCATCTAGCCCCAGCTGGTCCGCTTTGGCCCAAGGATTTCGTCGGGCCAAAAAACCCTGGTCGTTGGGGCTAGATAGATATCGTAGGAAGCCCCGTCGAGGCACGATCAAGCCCCGGAAGTGACAGTGGAAACGCGACTGGCCCTGGCACGCACTAGCACGCCCGGTCCTAGCTCAATAGTGGAAACACGGCTATTGTGTGATTGTGCTTGCATTTGTAAATTTGCATATGTACGTATATGTGATAGAGAAATGATGAAGCAACCGATTGCAATGATAAAAGAGACAATAATGAGTAGAGTGCAGTAGAATAGCATATACAGCAAAATGAAAGCAAATGTCGTGCCTTGTGACATCATCACACGCGTCAAACCTTGGGGTCATTGTGCACAGAATGTGATTGCATCACTGAACCATAGGAAAATTTAAGCAAGTATCAGCTACTGACCACATATATCTATAGAGCACATGTGCAAAGACAAGGCAATGCATTTTAGTGTACATGGCTGCCATTGTGACTTTCCACGCTCCTTTAGGTGTTGGGCCTCTAGGGAGGCATCAGCTGGTCATGTGTTTTCTCTGTGGTGCATTGAAGATGAGGCCTGCAACTCATTCCAGAGTCCCAACTAGGGATCTGGCTGTGGTTTTTGAAGGGCTGTCACTTGCCCACTTAGAACCGCTTAAGTCGTCTATGGCAAAGAACCTGACCTTTAATTCTCATGTGGTGTTTGGGTCATTTTTGGCTGGAGAAGATTTTTTATTTATTTTTATTTTTACTTTTTAATTTTTTTTTTTATTAGTTCATGTTATCACATTGGGATGTAATTTAGTGACTTTTTTCACAAAGGGTAAAACTACTTCTCTTTTTTTATTTTTATTTTTTTATTTTCATACTCTTTGGGGGGAGATTTTTCACCTTGTTACACTTGTGGTGTTCCTGGGCAAAAATGACCCGGCCTCCAAAAATTGCTCATAAATTACTCATTATTAGTGTCTCTCATCAGATTAATGGTGGAGTGGATAGATGGCAATTTCACTCCACAGCAAATCATACTTCATGCAAAGCAATATCGAGTCTCACATACAGATCGAGCGATAGCGAGCGTATTTGAGTAAAAAATGCTTGTGACTTGGGCAATTCTCAAATGTTCTGTTCATGGTTTGGTCGGTGACAATGCCAAAAACATGGTAAAGGGCATGGAAAAGGCTGGAGTTTCTAGTCTTATGTGTAGGCTGTGGGAGTGGGGCACAAAATAGTCGACCACTGTGGGCGAAATTTGGAAACTGGGCGATTGGAGTATATGTGTCTGAAAACCACCTCCCTGCCACTCTAACTGCAAACCAGTGGAATCTTCTGGAGAAGATGACAAATGTCTTGGCTCCCTTGGAAAAAATCACTGGTCAAGTAGGCTAAGTTCTTCAGATGCTTAAGCACAGTGCTACAGAGACTGTTGCTGAAACAAATGGATTAGGACCATGGAATCAAAACAATAAAGAGCACTTTGTTTGATGCTTTGCAAAGGCACTTTTCCATCATGAAGCATAACCAAATTTAGTGCATTGCAAGTTTACTTGAACCCAAGGAATTCATATTTTTGTGCTCATTTTTAAATGAATGAATTAATTATGCTATAATAGATAAGCTTTAATTTCATGGGCCCTATTTTAACGATCTGAAACGCAAGTGTCAAAGCGCGAAGCGCAAGTAACTTTGTGGGCGGGTCTCGGCGCTGTTGCTATTTTCCCGGCGGGATAAATGGCTCTTGCGCCCGGCGCAAATCTAAAATGGGTTGGTCTGAAGTAGCTTCATTATTCATAGGTGTGGTTTGGGCGTAACGTGAAATAAACCAATCAGAGCGTCATCCAACATTCCCTTTAAAAGCAGTTGCGCAAGTTCCATTATGGATTGCTATTATTATGGCGTATTTACCAGGCGCACGCCAGGAGCGGTTCACAGCCGAGGAGACTGATGTTCTTGTAAGAGCAGTGAAAGACAGAGAAGTTGTGTTGTATGGGGATGGGAGAATAAATAGCCTGAATAATTTGTAAGCTAGATTTATGCCTATTTTTTTCACATCTTCGTGGCACACCACAATGATTTCCGTCATCTCATGTGTTAATATTTTTTTTAGTGTAACAATTTATGATTTGCAAAAATAACTGTTGCATCTGTGTAGATTACATGAGCAAAGTGTATGCGCGTTGTGCACGCTATACATTATGGTCAAGCATGCGCCCTTAAAATAGCATAATGAACAACGCGCAACGCGCCACTGACTTTAGACTAGGGGCCCTATCTTGCACCCAGCGCAATTGACTTTGTACACCGACGCATGTGTCATTCCTATTTTGCACCTGCGCAAAGCGCGCTTTTCCCTCCACAGAAGCACGTCGCTAAACTAGTGAATGAACTTGCGCTCCCTGGGCGGTTCAGCGCAAAAAAGGAGGCGTGTTCCGGCGCAAACAATCCCTGGTGCTATTTTGCTGTTCCATTAAACAATTGCGCCACTGACCAGAAAAAACCTAGTCTAAAGCCAGTGGCGCGTTGCGCGTTGTTCATTATGCTATTTTAAGGGCGCAAGCTTGACCATAATGTATAGCGTGCACAACGCGCATATACTTTGCTCATGTAATCTACACAGATGCAACAGTTATTTTTGCAAATCATAAATTGTTACACTAAAAAAAATATTAACACATGAGATGACGGAAATCATTGTGGTGTGCCACGAAGATGTGAAAAAAATAGGCATAAATCTAGCTTACAAATTATTCAGGCTAATTGTAGTTAAGGATCAGACCTGTTTGCCCAAGACATATATGTATATAAGGACATCTGACAAATTGGTTTGTCCGTCAAGAACCAGGAAAAAAAATCCATGAAACAATTGTGGCTATTTCCTCCCACGCCTGTTTAACCGACGCTATTTTGGGTGGGTTTCTCCCATCCCCATACAACACAACTTCTCTGTCTTTCACTGCTCTTACAAGAACATCAGTCTCCTCGGCTGTGAACCGCTCCTGGCGTGCGCCTGGTAAATACGCCATAATAATAGCAATCCATAATGGCACTTGCGCACCTGCTTTTAAAGGGAATGTTGGATGACCCTCTGATTGGTTTATTTCACGTTACGCCCAAACCACACCTATGAATAATGAAGCTACTTCAGACCAACCCACTTTAGATTTGCGCCGGGCGCAAGAGCCATTTATCCCGCCGGGAAAATAGCAACAGCGCCAAGACCCGCCCACAAACTTACTTGCGCTTCGCGCTTTGACACTTGCGTTTCAGATCGTTTAAATAGGGCCCTAGGTTTTTTCTGGTCAGTGGCGCAATTGTTTAATGGAACAGCAAAATAGCACCAGGGATCGTTTGCGCCGGAACACGCCTCCTTTTTTGCGCTGAACCGCCCAGGGAGCGCAAGTTCATTCACTAGTTTAGCGACGTGCTTCTGTGGAGGGAAAAGCGCGCTTTGCGCGGGTGCAAAATAGGAATGACACATGCGTCGGTGTACAAAGTCAATTGCGCTGGGTGCAAGATAGGGCCCAAAATGTAACTTGTTTAATGGTGAGGGGATAGATTCAATAAAAAAAATGCAAGAGTAATTTAATTTTCTTATATTTTTTAACTGCACTGAATAAAAGCTAATGTCATCATTGTTTTTTGTTCAAGGTATAAAGATAGATTCTTCTCCAACACAGAAACTGCCAGTCAGGCCAAAGAAATATTGATACTCGAGTTGCAAAAATGTCTGTAAGAGAGACAGCAACAAGCCAAAAATCGCAAATGGATATGCATCTGCATCTGAGAGCAGAGCTCCAGCAGCCACCATCATACAGAGCCACCTTGGAGAGACCACAGTGCATCATTTAGAGAAACCCAGTTAATAATCTGTGATTTCCTGTTTCTGGCTCAAAGGGCACACAAATTTATTTCAGCCCCATTCAGTAGTGTGGAAATTGAAAGACTCTGAAAAATTTAAGGGGCTTTAAAAGGCTTGAGCACCCTCACTTGACAGAGATGATTTAAAATTGGAAAAGTTTTTTTTTTTTTTTTTTTTTTTTTTTTTGTAGGGTGGGGATATATGTACAGAAGGAAACTAAGGAGGTGGTTTTAGTGAGAATGTTTGAAGTGATCCTGTTGCTACATGCTGCATAGAATGATTTAGTCTAACTTTATTTATCTAGACTGATGTTTTTCCATGTTAATGTGATGCAGCCATTAAGGACACACCGACTCCGGTGGTAAGTAGGTGATTATATTTTTTATATAGTATACATTTCTATTATTCCATGTCTAGTTTGGTTTCTTTGACACATAGTATTTTAGTTTTGTTTATTTTCAATTGTCACTAATATAATGCTATTGCTACTACCATATTTGTCCCAGTTTTTGTTTCATATGTTTGGCTGGTAAATCTCACACTTCTGGAGTTGTTAAAAAAAACAGTTACAGTATACGCAAATGATTCTCATGTTTAACATAAAAAATAAAAAATAAAAAAAAAGCGGCTGTGTGCTCCATAGTTTGAAAAAAATGGTACTAGTTGGTACAAGTTTATACTTGCTATGAGCCATTCAATGCATGTTAGTCCAGCATGCAGGTTAACATATATACACACACACACACACACACACACACACACACACACACACACACACACACACACACACACACATATATATATATATATATATTGTGACGAGTCAGCTGCCTCCTCCCTGATTGTCACCGGCACCCCGTCCTAAATCGCCGCCCTTCACCAGGCTCCCGACTGGAGTGGGTGTGTGAGAGGAGGGGCGCTGGACGAGCCAGGGCTGGCGGCGTGTGATGGGGCACACCTGAAGGAAGTGGAGCCTCATTACCGCCGCTGTTTAAAAGCCCAACGCGCCTCTCCTCGGGAGACCGGTCTCTTCCCCGTGCATGCACACTGGTGTCCTCGTGGGTCCAGGAAGGGTGCGTTGAGGGACTCCCGCGCCACCAAGACGTGAGCTGCCGGACCCGCGATCCGGATGGGAACCGCACCCGTATACACGGCCGACGGGCCAGGATGCCGGGCCGTCCATCCCCTACCAGCGCCGCGGCCAACGAGAGAGACGCGGCCGCTAGGAGAAGCCGCCGCCCCTCGCGCCCCGGACCAAGGAGGGGAGCGCGTGCGGCCGCCGGACTCCGCCCCTTGCCTGGACCCTTCCTCCATGAACACTGCCCGACCCACACGAACCCCGCAGCACAACGAGGACACCAGATCCCCTGTTATTTTGGACACTTTCCCCCTTTGGCCACTTTTATTCCCTGTTATTTTATGATTTCTGTTAATAAAAGCCTCTCCGAGGCCTGACGCCACGCCCACTGTGTCTGTCTTGTGCTCGTCCCGTGACACTGGTGGAGAATGCGGGCAAGGCGGAGCCTAGACAGCGCAGTTGGGAAACATCTGGTGACGTCACTCCCTCTCGCTTGCAAACGTTCGTGAGAACCCGGACTGGGACGGAGGAAAACTGGGGACAGCCTCCCAGCCACACAAGGGGTAAGTGACTTTTCCATTGTCATTTTACCCTGTGGTTGGTTGAGGCTGTCACTAAAACCCGGTTTCTCTGTCCCTGTTCCGGTGCGCTGCGAGAGGGAGGACCGCCCGGAGAGGAATCCCCGCCCACTCCGACCGTTTGGAGTCTGGTTGAGGATGGTAGCACTCCCGTGTGGGTGGCGCCCTGGGGACGGGGATGTCGCTTGGGAGGGGGAATGTGACGAGTCAGCTGCCTCCTCCCTGATTGTCACCGGCACCCCGTCCTAAATCGCCGCCCTTCACCAGGCTCCCGACTGGAGTGGGTGTGTGAGAGGAGGGGCGCTGGACGAGCCAGGGCTGGCGGCGTGTGATGGGGCACACCTGAAGGAAGTGGAGCCTCATTACCGCCGCTGTTTAAAAGCCCAACGCGCCTCTCCTCGGGAGACCGGTCTCTTCCCCGTGCATGCACACTGGTGTCCTCGTGGGTCCAGGAAGGGTGCGTTGAGGGACTCCCGCGCCACCAAGACGTGAGCTGCCGGACCCGCGATCCGGATGGGAACCGCACCCGTATACACGGCCGACGGGCCAGGATGCCGGGCCGTCCATCCCCTACCAGCGCCGCGGCCAACGAGAGAGACGCGGCCGCTAGGAGAAGCCGCCGCCCCTCGCGCCCCGGACCAAGGAGGGGAGCGCGTGCGGCCGCCGGACTCCGCCCCTTGCCTGGACCCTTCCTCCATGAACACTGCCCGACCCACACGAACCCCGCAGCACAACGAGGACACCAGATCCCCTGTTATTTTGGACACTTTCCCCCTTTGGCCACTTTTATTCCCTGTTATTTTATGATTTCTGTTAATAAAAGCCTCTCCGAGGCCTGACGCCACGCCCACTGTGTCTGTCTTGTGCTCGTCCCGTGACACTGGTGGAGAATGCGGGCAAGGCGGAGCCTAGACAGCGCAGTTGGGAAACATCTGGTGACGTCACTCCCTCTCGCTTGCAAACGTTCGTGAGAACCCGGACTGGGACGGAGGAAAACTGGGGACAGCCTCCCAGCCACACAAGGGGTAAGTGACTTTTCCATTGTCATTTTACCCTGTGGTTGGTTGAGGCTGTCACTAAAACCCGGTTTCTCTGTCCCTGTTCCGGTGCGCTGCGAGAGGGAGGACCGCCCGGAGAGGAATCCCCGCCCACTCCGACCGTTTGGAGTCTGGTTGAGGATGGTAGCACTCCCGTGTGGGTGGCGCCCTGGGGACGGGGATGTCGCTTGGGAGGGGGAATGTGACGAGTCAGCTGCCTCCTCCCTGATTGTCACCGGCACCCCGTCCTAAATCGCCGCCCTTCACCAGGCTCCCGACTGGAGTGGGTGTGTGAGAGGAGGGGCGCTGGACGAGCCAGGGCTGGCGGCGTGTGATGGGGCACACCTGAAGGAAGTGGAGCCTCATTACCGCCGCTGTTTAAAAGCCCAACGCGCCTCTCCTCGGGAGACCGGTCTCTTCCCCGTGCATGCACACTGGTGTCCTCGTGGGTCCAGGAAGGGTGCGTTGAGGGACTCCCGCGCCACCAAGACGTGAGCTGCCGGACCCGCGATCCGGATGGGAACCGCACCCGTATACACGGCCGACGGGCCAGGATGCCGGGCCGTCCATCCCCTACCAGCGCCGCGGCCAACGAGAGAGACGCGGCCGCTAGGAGAAGCCGCCGCCCCTCGCGCCCCGGACCAAGGAGGGGAGCGCGTGCGGCCGCCGGACTCCGCCCCTTGCCTGGACCCTTCCTCCATGAACACTGCCCGACCCACACGAACCCCGCAGCACAACGAGGACACCAGATCCCCTGTTATTTTGGACACTTTCCCCCTTTGGCCACTTTTATTCCCTGTTATTTTATGATTTCTGTTAATAAAAGCCTCTCCGAGGCCTGACGCCACGCCCACTGTGTCTGTCTTGTGCTCGTCCCGTGACAATATATATATATATATATATATATATATATATATATATATATATGAAACATTTTGATTTGTTTTTATTTTATATTTTTAATGCATGGGTCTTTTTTTGAAAACATCCACTAATTTGCACAGTCTATTATTTTTAAATATGTAAAAACATTGTTATTAAAATCACAAGAAAGCAAAAAAATTACATTTCCACATCTTTAAAAAATCATATTAGTAATGCAGAACCAGACTGAGTTCCCCTTTTAAAAAAAAATTCAACCAGTTTACTTAAAAAACCTGATTCAAGGAAAACAAATCTAAAACATTCAGACTTCTCTTTGAAAGATTTCCTGCTGATATGTTCCCCTTTATTTTACCATATAAATTTAAAGTTAAGAGGGTCAATAGATTTACAGGTGACAGAATCAACATAGAGTGATATAGATGGATAAACAAAGTGTGAAATTCCTTCAGCCTTAGATAACAGAATTCTGCTGTATATAGTAAGGTCTCTTTGTAAGCAGAAGTTAAAAATCTTTTTGGCAGATTCTAATTCATGATGGAAATTTAAAGGGCAGATTTACAAATATAAATACCAAGATATTTAACTATATTTTTACTGATATTCCATCAATAGAGGTCACATCTGAGTTGTGTATAAACATTATTTCACTTTTTTCTTTTCTAAAATTATTTAGACTTCAGATTATTGAATTTACTTGAGATTGATTCATTAAAAAGATGCACGTATCATCGGCTAATTGACTTATCATTAACTTTTCCTCTCCGATTTGAATTCCTTCAATAGCCTCACAAATCACCACAAATAAATGTAACAACCCCTGCCTAACACCTCGGTAAACATAAAATCTGGGAGAAGTACCAGTGGCAAGAGAGACAGCTGTTTGTGTCCTTTATATAAGGTTTTAACAACACCAATAAAATTAGGGCCAAACCCAAATTTGTCTAAAGCTCTAAAAATAAAATTATGCTCGACTGAGTCGAAAGCTTTAAAGAAGTCAAAAAAAAAAAAAGAATAAGTACATCATAACAAATCAAATCAGAAGAATCTAATAAATAAAAAATCAGCAAATATTATTAGAAATACGCCAGTTTCTCATAAAACCTGAGTGTGTTTCTGAGATAACTTCCTCTAAACTAATTTTAAGACGACTAGCAAACACAGCTGACAAAACTTTGTAATCTCTGTTTAGGAGAGAAATAGGTCTCCAGTTATCCAGTTTTATTTGGCTTTGGAATTAAAACGATTAAGCCTTGCTTCATTGTATGGGTCAATTTTCCTCGTTCAATGCATTCCTTTAAAGCCTCATAGAGTAAATCCTTAATGTAATCCCAAAAAAACCCTATAAAATTCAAAAGGTAGCCCATCAGGACCAGGTGACTTATTTGAAGGGGATTTTACTACCACATCATCCAACTCTTTCCTTGTAAGTGACACATCACAAACAGATTTACTAAGATCCGAGATTTGGGTTATATAAGGTGTCACCTTATCAAAAAAAGAGTCAGCAGCAAAATTATCAAATGCAGAAGAGTATCATTTCTGATAAAATAAGTAAACAAACTGAGGTATCTGTTCTTTACATCAGGAAAGAGAACCATCAAAAATAAGAGAATAATTTTTTCTCTTCCATCCATGTTGTTTTACTAGATTAAAAAAATAAGTTTTTTTCCCGCCAAATTCAAGCCATTTAGCTCTGGATCTTACAAAAGCTCCCTTTGCTTTTTCAAGATACAGGGAATTCAACTCCTCCTGTACAGAATAAAGCATATTTCCATTTTCTTCTGATATCGGTCTACTTAATAGATCTGAAATATTTTTAAATAAAGATGCATATTTGTTTTTTTTGTTGTTGTTTTTTCAGAGTAAAGTTTCCTATTAAAATAAATTGATAATTTTCTACTCTCAAATTTCAGTAGTTCCCATTTAGACATCAAGAAAATATCTGTCCTTGAATTTATTTTTCCAATTAACTGCTTTATGCCTGTGCAGTAAGATTAATTTATAAGCAGGGAACAATTTAATTTCCAATAGCCAGGATTATACGTTCTGGAATTATGAGGCTTCAGAACCAATTCAATGCCACAATGATCAGTGAAGAAGGAATGCAAGAAACAGATGTCAGAAATAAATCAAAGAACTTGAGATCAACCATAAATCAAATGAGATTTTTTTGTTAAATCTGACTTAAACCAAGAAAAAGAGGTGGAATCAGGAATAAGAAATCTGTACCCATCCCTCAAATTTAAAGACTGGCAGACATACATTTTTTTTGATTAACAGCATTCTGATATTTTCTAGGAGGATAACGTTCCTCAAGAAAGTTTGGGGCTTCATTAAAATCTCCTCCAATAATTGTAGAGGCAGAGGGGAATTTACACTGTTTATCAAGAACAAGCAAATAAATCTTTGACAAGAGTAGCATTCATACCACAATTATTAAAACCATAAACATTAACTAAAATAAAATAAGAATCATTGAATTGAATTACCACCAGTATTCATCTACCTTCTGATGAAGATAAGAAATCAATAACTGAACCACTGAAATTTCTACCAAACAAAACAGCGACACCAGCTGCACGGTGAGATCCATGGTCAAATAAAATCTTATTACCCCATTGATTTTGCCAAAATTTCTCATCCTCCTCACATGACTGAGATTCTTGCAAGAAATACAGTAGACATCCAGACCAAAAGATTAAAAAAAAAAAACATTTTCTCTCTTTAAGTATGTCTCTTATCCCCCGAACAATAAGGGAAAAACAAGAAATATTAAATAAAGTAATCATGCTAAACAACCAAACTTGAAGCTGAAATTGGAAAAAAAGTAAAGAGTTAGAGGAAAAGGAGCTTACTCAGAATACAAAACCATTTATGGTTTGATTTTTAACGAAAAACAAAACTACTGATTCATGCAAACAGAGCAGCATATAATGGCCGTAATCAGCCTGTAGTTTACATATGGACCACCTTATACTTTGCATTTAGATCCTAATCTAGTTACAAACAATTTACCTCAATATCTTTTTCCCCTCTACGTAAGCAAAAGCACCTCTTAAACCAGCCCTTTTTCCTTCTTCTTTTGCCTGTTTCACTAGTAGCCACAATTTGTTGCGTTCCTCCTTCATGTTCAAAGACAAGTCCTCAAAAATCCTGTAGTTATCTCATCGTAGGAAGTTGGAAGACTTGGCATCTTTCCAAATTTTGTCTGGGATGGTGGGTGTGGTAAACTGGACGATAATACGATGAGAACGATCCGCAACTGTTTTCGTCTATGTACAATGTCCACAGAGCTAGCAAGAGACGAGGCAGATTCTGGTGAAACATTTGCAAAGATATCCAGGATGATCTTCTTCACATTCTCATTTTTAGATTCAGTAACACATGCAACAAGCAAGTTCCATCTCCATTTATATTCATCCAGTTCCAGGCAAGATTGACGAAGGACTTCATTTTCTTTCATGAGGCTAGTAACAGTGTTCTCCAGAGAGGCAACTCTTTTCGTAACGTCTTCGACTTCCTAGCCAAAGAATTCCGTGGATGAGGAGAGGGTGCGAATAGAAGCAGTGTTCTCTTGAACGGAGTTTTCCACAGATTGAAGCCTCGCCAAAGACTCCTTTTGGAGCTTGCCTATTTTTCAACTGCCGTCAAGATAACAGAGTTATATCATCCTCATTTACTACATGCAACTTCTTGGCCAATGGTCGTTTGTCAGAAGTTTCAGGTAGGCAATTGGTATATCAAAAGTAGACACTGAATCGAGAGGTTTCGCATAGGTGTGCATGTCCATCTCTTCTGTCTGTGAATAATGCGCCATAGTTTTTTACTGACTTGTCGAGGGGGAATTCGAGAGATTTCTGTTTGGATTTTTGGCAGAATGTTTGCCCATAATGCAACCAATGAAACAAAAAAAATATATAATTCATTAAGCCATTATACTATAGTAAAATAGATCATGATAATGTAACGTTCATTTTTTTCAATGATGATACATTGTTGTAATGAACAGCTAGCTTCTGCTAACGTAGTCATTTTTATTTGATTCCTCTTAAAACATCCTGTGACCGTGATTCCCTAAAAGTCCCAGTTCCTCTCTTTAAGTACACAGTAAGTTATCCTCCAGCACCACCTTGTGTCTACCTGGATATATTACATGTTACTGAATATCATTACAATATAGTAAAGTAAAACTGAGTTTTACTCAAATAATTCACGAGCAACGTACAGGAACGTGTCACCCGCCAATCTTGGCGATCTTGGTCCACACTTCTAACCAGCAGGGGCGGTAATGCACCTTAAAGTTGTATGCCAACCGCCATAAAAACCAAGAAGAAGAAGAGAAGGAAGAAGAAGAACGCGGTGCAGTGCGCTAAATTAAAGTTAGATTTTGTTTGCTTTTCTCATTTTGAATTGCCCGTTTCCCAAACGACGGATAGCAGACCTATAATACGACAGTCATGTTTGTAAGGTAACGGCTCTATCAATGGTACACTTTTGTGGGTAAATAAAAATTATAATTGGCGAATATTTGTATCTTATATTTTTATCGGTTAATGATAAAACATTAAGACAATTTACATCACGTAAATTAGAAATGGGAAAACAAGTAACTTAATGTTTACATTTGTTACAATTCACAGTGCACCCTTTTCACAGACTGCTTGACTCGTTTCCACGGTTATTATCATCGTACATCTAGAGAAGTTTTGACTTGCATTAATATCGGTGTTGTGTTTTATAACCACCTTGTCATTAAAATTGCAGAAGACTAGTTAAGGCTTCTGCATGTGGATGTGTCTTATACAACGAGGGAAGCGCGGTCAAGTTGGTTTTGTTTTCGATATTCGTGACACATTCAGCGGTTAACGCCAATAACTCCAAAACGAATTGCCCTAAAAAAATCTAAGCAGTGTGACCGCCAAAAGGGCAAAGCTGAACATGTTTCACATCCTTCTTTTTCTATATTTTCCCTCGATATAATAAGCACGGCCCCATGCAAGCCGTCGCAATGTGCAAAAAGCCGGGAGAGAACGCTCTCAGCAGAGCCTTCAGTTAGGGACCGTGGGGAAAGTGCAAACTTTCTTCGTTTTTTGCTATAGCTCAGTAGGCGTTGTTTTTGTAATAGCTTTTTAGTTAAAGGGCATATAGACATGATAACAGTGTCAATCAATAGTGGGGAACCGTGGACATTTTTAACAACCTTTCTTTTTACCACTACTGGTAGAAAAGGGAATTGCATGTCCAAAATTAACCTTCTTTTTGTAATAACTTTCTACAGAAGAAAGATAGAGAGATGAAACCAGTGTCAATCAATAGAGGGAGAGAGTGGATATTTTTCACATCCTTTCATTTTACCCCAAGTGGCTGATAAGGGAATTGCATGTCCAAATTTAACCTTCTTTTTGTAATAACTTTCTACAGAAGTGAAACAGAGACTTGAAACGAGTGTCAATCAATAGTGGCGGACAGTGGACATTTTTCACATCCTTTCATTTTCCCCTACTGGTAAAAAAGGGAATTGCATGTCCAAAATTAACCTTATTTTTGTAATAACTTTCTACAGCAGGGAGACAGAGACATGAAACCACTGTCAATCAATAGAGGGGGAGAGTGGACATTTTTCACAACCTTTCTTTTTACCCCTACTGGTAAAAAAGGGAATTGCATCTCCAAAATAAACCTTCTTTTTGTAATAACTTTCTACAGCAGGGAGACATAGACAAGAAACCAGTGTCAATCAATAGAGGGGGAGAATGGACATTTTTCACAACCTTTCTTTTTACCCCTACTGGTAAAAAAGGGAATTGCATGTCCAAAAAAATCTTCTTTTTGTAATAACTTTCTACAGCAGGGAGACATAGACACGAAACCAGTGTCAATCAATAGAGGGGGAGAGTGGACATTTTTCACAACCTTTCGTTTTACCCCAAGTGGCTTATTAGGGAATTGCATGTCCAAAATAAACATTCTTTTTGTAATAACTTTCTACAGCAGTGAGACAGAGACATGAAACCAGTGTCAATCAATAGAGGAAGAGAGTGGACATTTTTCACAACCTTTCATTTCACCCCAAGTGGCTGATTAGGGAACTGCATGTCCAAAATAAACCTTCTTTTTGTAATAACTTTCTACAGCAGTGAGACAGAGACATGAAACCACTGTCAATCAATAGAGGGGGACAGTGGACATTTTTCACAACCTTTCTTTTTTACCCCTACTGGTAAAAAAGGGAATTGCATGTCCAAAATTAACCTTATTTTTGTAATAACTTTCTACAGCAGTGAGACAGAGACATGAAACCACTGTCAATCAATAGAGGGGGAGAGTGGACATTTTTCACAACCTTTCTTTATACCCCTACTGGTAAAAAAGGGAATTGCATGTCCAGAATAAACCTTCTTTTTGTAATAACTTTCTACAGCAGTGAGACAGGTACATGAAACCAGTGTCAATCAGTAGAGGGAGAGAGTGGACATTTTTCACAACTTTTCTTTTTACCCCTACTGGTAAAAAAGGGAATTGCATGTCCAAAATAAACCTTCTTTTGTAATAACTTTCTACAGCAGGGAGACAGAGACACGAAACCAGTGTCAATCAATAGAGGGGGAGAGTGGACATTTTTCACAACCTTTCGTTTTACCCCAAGTGGCTTATTAGGGAATTGCATGTCCAAAATTATCCTTCTTTTTGTAATAACTTTCTACAGCAGGGAGACAGAGACACGAAACCAGTGTCAATCAATAGAGGGGGAGAGTGGACATTTTTCACAACCTTTAGTTTTACCCCAAGTGGCTTATTAGGGAATTGCATGTCCAAAATAAACCTTCTTTTTGTAATAACTTTCTACAGCAGGGAGACAGAGACATGAAACCACTGTCAGTCAATAGAGGGGGACAGTGGACATTTTTCACAACCTTTCTTTTTACCCCTACTGGTAGAAAAGGGAATTGCATGTCCAAAATTGACATTCTTTTTGTAATAACTTTCTACAGCAGGGAGACAGAGACATGAAACCACTGTCAATCAATAGAGGGGGCAGTGGACATTTTTCACAACCTTTCTTTTTACCCCTACTGGTGAAAAAGGGAATTACATGTCCAAAATAAACCTTCTTTTTGTAATAACTTTCTACAGCAGGGAGACATAGACACGAAACCAGTGTCAATCAATAGAGGGGGAGAGTGGACATTTTTCACAACCTTTCTTTTTACCCCTACTGGTAAAAAAGGGAATTGCATGTCCAAAATAAACCTCCTTTTTGTAATAACTTTCTACAGCAGTGAGACAGAGACATGAAACCACTGTCAATCAATAGAGGGGGACATTGGACATTTTTCACAACCTTTCTTTTTTACCCCTACTGGTAAAAAAGGGAATTGCATGTCCAAAATTAACATTATTTTTGTAATAACTTTCTACAGCAGTGAGACAGAGACATGAAACCAGTGTCAATCAATAGAGGGAGAGAGTGGACATTTTTCACAACCTTTCATTTCACCCCAAGTGGCTGATTAGGGAACTGCATGTCCAAAATAAACCTTCTTTTTGTAATAACTTTCTACAGCAGTGAGACAGAGACATGAAACCACTGTCAATCAATAGAGGGGGACAGTGGGCATTTTTCACAACCTTTCTTTTTTACCCCTACTGGTAAAAAAGGGAATTGCATGTCCAAAATTAACCTTATTTTTGTAATAACTTTCTACAGCAGTGAGACAGAGACATGAAACCACTGTCAATCAATAGAGGGGGAGAGTGGACATTTTTCACAACCTTTCTTTATACCCCTACTGGTAAAAAAGGGAATTGCATGTCCAAAATAAACCTTCTTTTTGTAATAACTTTCTACAGCAGTGAGACAGTTACATGCAACCAGTGTCAATCAGTAGAGGGAAAGAGTGGACATTTTTCACAACTTTTCTTTTTACCCCTACTGGTAAAAAAGGGAATTGCATGTCCAAAATAAACCTTCTTTTTTAATAACTTTCTACAGCAGGGAGACAGAGACATGAAACCACTGTCAATCAATAGAGGGGGACAGTGGACATTTTTCACAACCTTTCCTTTTATCCCTACTGGTAGAAAAGGGAATTGCATGTCCAAAATTGACATTCTTTTTGTAATAACTTTCTACAGCAGGGAGACATAGACACGAAACCAGTGTCAATCAATAGAGGGAGAGAGTGGACATTTTTCACAACCTTTGGTTTTACCCCAAGTGGCTTATAAGGGAATTGCATGTCCAAAATTATCCTTCTTTTTGTAATAACTTTCTACAGCAGGGAGACAGAGACACGAAACCAGTGTCAATCAATAGAGGGGGAGAGTGGACATTTTTCACAACCTTTCGTTTTACCCCAAGTGGCTTATTAGGGAATTGCATGTCCAAAATAAACCTTCTTTTTGTAATAACTTTCTACAGCAGGGAGACAGAGACATAAAACCACTGTAAGTCAATAGAGGGGGACAGTGGACATTTTTCACAACCTTTCTTTTTACCCCTACTGGTAGAAAAGGGAATTGCATGTCCAAAATTGACATTCTTTTTGTAATAACTTTCTACAGCAGGGAGACATAGACACGAAACCAGTGTCAATCAATAGAGGGGGAGAGTGGACATTTTTCATAACCTTTCGTTTTACCCCAAGTGGCTTATTAGGGAATTACATGTCCAAAATAAATATTCTTTTTGTAATAACTTTCTACAGCAGTGAGACAGAGACATGAAACCACTGTCAATCAATAGAGGGGGCAGTGGACATTTTTCACAACCTTTCTTTTTACCCCTACTGGTGAAAAAGGGAATTACATGTCCAAAATAAACCTTCTTTTTGTAATAACTTTCTACAGCAGGGAGACATAGACACGAAACCAGTGTCAATCAATAGAGGGGGAGAGTGGACATTTTTCACAACCTTTCTTTTTACCCCTACTGGTAAAAAAGGGAATTGCATGTCCAAAATAAACCTTCTTTTTGTAATAACTTTCTACAGCAGGGAGACATAGACACGAAACTAGTGTCAATCAATAGAGGGGGAGAGTGGACATTTTTCACAAACTTTCTTTTTACCCCTACTGGTAAAAAAGGGAATTGCATGTCCAAAATAAACCTTCTTTTTGTAATAACTTTCTACAGCAGGGAGACATAGACACGAAACCAGTGTCAATCAATAGAGGGAGAGAGTGGACATTTTTCACAACCTTTCATTTTACTCCAAGTGGCTGATTAGGGAACTGCATGTCCAAAATTATCCTTCTTTTTGTAAAAACTTTCTACAGCAGGGAGACAGAGACACGAAATCAGTGTCAATCAATAGAGGGGGAGAGTGCACATTTTTCACAACCTTTCGTTTTACCCCAAGTGGCTTATTAGGGAATTGCATGTCCAAAATAAACCTTATTTTTGTAATAACTTTCTACAGCAGGGAGACAGAGACATGAAACCACTGTCAGTCAATAGAGGGGGACATTGGACATTTTTCACAACCTTTCTTTTTACCCCTACTGGTAGAAAAGGGAATTGCATGTCCAAAATTGACATTCTTTTTGTAATAACTTTCTACAGCAGGGAGACATAGACACGAAACCAGTGTCAATCAATAGAGGGGGAGAGTGGACATTTTTCACAACCTTTCGTTTTACCCCAAGTGGCTTATTAGGGAATTACATGTCCAAAATAAACCTTCTTTTTGTAATAACTTTCTACAGCAGGGAGACAGAGACATGAAACCAGTGTCAATCAATAGAGGGGGACAGTGCACATTTTTTACAACCTTTCTTTTTACCCCTACTGGTAGAAAAGGGAATTACATGTCCAAAATTAGCCTCCTTTTTGTAATAACTTTCTACAGCAGGGAGACAGAGACATGAAACCAGTGTCAATCAATAGAGGGGGAGAGTGGACATTTTTCACAACCTTTATTTTTACCCCTTAATGACTTTTCTTCAACAGTTTTGATTCAACATATTGGTTGATCAAAATATACTTTAACATTACGACAGAAATTTTTATTTAGTTATATTCATTAACTTTCAGTAGTTTTTTTTTTTTTTTTTTTTTTTTGCAACACATTATTTGTATTTATTAATTTATTCTCTGGAAAATTGAATTTGTGTGTATGTGTGTGTGTATATGTACATGATAAGATTTTTTAAGTATATGTTTTAAGATTTAAGAGAGAGGGACACATTAATATTTCCTGTTCATAAATGTAGGGGTGTAGTTAAAATCAATCTCGGCCAATACAGGAAAACATTTGCAAATTTACAAATAAAATATAAAAGATAAACACACACGCACACACACACACACACACGTATTTATATATATTTGAACATCACTATTAAAAGAAAAAAATACAAAATTTGTTTTTAAAATAAAACATTAATTAACATTTAAAATTTATTTTATAATATGAAATTTAGAGGTAACGGTTCGGGGCAGCCACCAGCCATTGGAAAGCACCCAAAAAATTATAATTATGATTATGTTATAATATATGTTTTAAGCTTACTAATATTTTACATTTTGTGGGGGGTTTAAATAAATAACACAAGGATCTTGGTAAATATCTAATGTTTGAATACTTAAATGCATTTTTCAATTGTTTTTTGGTTGTGGGACATTACTTGGCACCAATTCTGTGCTGCTCATATTCATATCAGACATTTTAGTTGACAGATGAAGGCTGTGATACTGTAGGTGTTCACTAGATGGATAGGATAAGAAATGTGAGCAAGGTCCTGCTAAATTCAAGAAGATACAATGACCAACAAATACATAAATTATGTTAGTATGTACTGTAAGTATAGTATTATTTCTGCACTACTAGATCATTAAAATAATTTAAATAATGTTTTTACATAATTACAAGTTTTGGTAGTATTTTAAAAATAAGTCTAATTTGTTAACGCTATTTAATGCATTACTATACATTAACTGAATATGAACAATATATATTTTTAGAGCATTTATCAATCTTTTAATGTTACTTGATTTATTTTTGTTCATGTTGATTCACGGTACATTAACTTATGTTAACAGATACACAAATGAAAATTAATAATGTATTTTTAGTATGTAATTATATAATTAATGCTATAAAAAATATTGTTCAAGTTAACATGCACAGTTAAGTACTGTTAACATATTAAAGGAACATTCCACTTTTTTGGAAATAGGCTCATTCTCAAACTCCCAGTTTATACCATTTTTGAATCCATTCAGCCAATATCAGGTTTTGAGACCAGCAGCATGGCATTCAGAAATGACCAAAGAGTATGGGTATTTTTCCTATTTAAAACTTTCCTCTTTTGTAGTTCTATTTTGTACTAAGACCGGTGGAAAATGTAAAGTTGTGATTTTCTAGGGTGATATGATTAAAAACTATACTTATTCTGGTGTAATAATCAAGGAACGGTGCAGCCATAACATGAGTGCAGCCATTGCAGTGATATCACTGCAGTAAAACTCAACTCATTAACTCTGGGGGAGTTGGAGAATGAGCATATTTCCAAAAAAGGGGAGTGTTCCTTTAAACCTTATTGTAAACCATTATCAAAGGTTTATATTTTGTTGTCTGTGTGCATGGTGTTTAACCATTTCATTGCTGTAACCCTTAAAACCAGACTGCCAAACGGTTAATATCAATGCATGCACACCTCTTTCCCAATGACACTAGAGGATGGTGGTTGCACTAGTGACTTGGGCTCGTCATTGCAGCTTGAAGCATTTTGTACTTTAATTTAGTAATGGCATTTTCCACCAGGGAGATGTAATAGCAGTGTCAGTTAATAGAGGGAGACAGTGATCAACTTACACAACCTCACATTTAATCCTTACTGTTGCACAAGGTAGTTGCATTTACAAATTGTACCTTATTTACATCCTGACAATTACGAAATTTATGTAATGCAGAATGATCCTGTTAATACTGTAAACTAATTTGAAACGACAACAGCCAACAGTACAATAGCCTTTTTGACTGAACTGGTATTTAATACACTGATCATAAATTTATACTGATTTTAAAATTGACTGATTTTAACATTTATAAGGAGCTGATCAAAACAAAAAACAACAACAACAACAAAAAAAAACATTCAAGAGTAAACAATATATTTTAACACCTACACTTGTAAAGTACTTTTTACTTATAGAAAACACACAATCACTTTCTCGTCTTCCATTTTTGTACCTCTTTTTTAATCATTCCGAGACAGACAGAGTGGTACCATTTTTCACAGTTGCTGCACTGAATCTAGTGGAAATAAAAATTGTCACAAGTAAACTTAATTTTTAATTATATTGAACATATGTTACGTTCGGGAACCCAGGGAAACACAGGAGACGAGAGATCCAAACACACTGTGAGTTTAATGGGTAATCCAAATTCAGAATCCAACAAGCAGGGGTCAAAACCAAAAATCCATCCAAACAAACAAACAGGAATAGGAACAGGAATAGAACTTGAAACTCGTAAGGTGAGGAAACTGGGTGACAGAAAGAAAGGACTCCATGAAAACAAACAGAAACAGACCGGTTAATATAGGCAGGGTAATGACTATCAAGTGAAGACACCTGAGTGCAATTAACAGAAGTGCAATTACTGTGATGAAGGGACAAGGCTTTGTGGGAATTGTAGTGCCTGCGGTGAGGTGCCTATGGGGAAGTGAGACCACTAGTGGAGACTCAGGGAAACAGAGACCAGACAGCCTGACAACATATTAAGTTAAAAATAAACTGTAATTCATTCTTTTATTACTACATTATTAAGATATTAATAGTAATTTCAGCTTAAAATCATCAAATTGAAATATAGACAATTGAACAAACAGTAAAAATAATAAAACCTTTTGATCTGTATTGACCTAATACAAAATACTACTTAATATTTGATTTAAAGTCATTTCTGTATTAACTGCATACTAATTATCGGCATAATAATTATCTATATAGTTGAAATAATTTAACATTTCAGTTCTACAGATTGTATAATACCTCATCTTCATGGGGAAGTTGTGGCCTAGTCCCAACTGCTCCCCGGGCGCTGCAGCATAAATGGCTGCCCACTGCTCCGGTGTGTGTTCATGGTTTGTGTGTGTGCACCTTGGATGGGTTAAATGCAGAGCACAAATTCTGAGTATGGGTCACCATACTTGGCTGAATGTCATGTCACTTTACTAATTACTAATTACTCAATGAAGGAGCCATGCTTCCAACTGGACACTCTTTTCCACACAGGGAGCAATGCTGTTCGGGTTGAATACTGAAAATACAATATCACAAATCAAAGTTTTATTTTAACCATTTGGTCAGAAAGACAGACAGACCGACCAGTGTATCGACAAACAGATAGACAGACAGACAGACACTAACCTAAAGGATTATTAGGAACACCATACTAATAATGTGTTTGACCCCCTTTCATCTTCAGAACTGCCTTAATTCTATGTGGCATTGATTCAATAAGGTGCTGAAAGCATTCTTTATAAATGTTGGCCCATATTGATAGGATAGCATCTTACAGTTGATAGAGATTTGTGGGATGCACATCCAGGGCACGAAGCTCTCGTTCCACCACATCCCAAAGATGCTCTATTGGGTTGAGATATGGTGACTGTGGGGGCCATTTTAGTACAGTGAACTCATTGTCATGTTCAAGAAACCAATTTGAAATGATTCAAGCTTTGTGATATGGTGCATTATCCTGCTGGAAGTAACCAGCAGAGGATGGGTACATGGTGGTCATAAAAGGATGGACATGGTCAGAAACAATGCTCAGGTAGGGCGTGGCATTTAAACGATGCCCAATTGGCACTAAGGGGCCTAAAGTGTGCCAAGAAAACATCCCCCACACCATTACACCACCACCACAAATTGTAGCTTATTTTTTCTATTTGTAGTGGAGATGCGTGTAGTGGACTGTTGGAAGACCATTTCAGGTGACTACCTCTTGAAGCTCATCAAGAGAATGCCAAGAGTGTGCAAAGCAGTAATCAAAGCAAAAGGTGGCTACTTTGAAGAACCTAGAATATGACATATTTTCAGTTGTTTCACAATATTTTGTTATGTATATAATTCCATATATAATTCCACATTTGTTAATTCATAGTTTTGATGCCTTCAGTGTGAATCTTCAATTATCATGAAAATAAAGAAAACTCGTTGAATGAGAAGGTGTGTCCAAACTTTTGGTCTGTACTGTACATTAAATAGATATAAAAATAAATATAAAATAGGTACATATACATAGTGTTCTTTATAAGTGGATAGCATGTTCTATCTACTAAATCAGAAAGATGTATTTTAATGTTGTCTCATAACATTTTTTTCAGGTACCTTTATTTGTAATTGCATAGACATAAAACCATACATTGTTGACAAGGATTGTGCTATATGTAGTGAAGTGAAGTAAAGCAACATGATGGTGAAGTATAATAATAACAAATACTTGGAATTTGTGGAGTTTATCCCATCCACGTGCACCTGGCATATACTTTGTATATTTACACATTACTCCTGTCATTGTGTCAACAGTGTATGGTTTATATCTATCCTTTATGTTTTTGTAAGCATAATGAACTCTTAACTCTACTTATCACAGTTTTGTTAGTTTGGACTAAGTCTGTCTTTCATACTTTGTCATTTGACCTATATTTTGTCTCACATTTTGATTACATAAGTTCACCTGTGGTGTTGCTAATTATTTCATTTGTTCTGTCTACGTTACGTTCTTGTCCTTTTAGTTTGACTTTGTCGGGTAATGTTTTAGACCTCATGACTGCTATCTGTGGATACCCTTTTCCTATGTCATGTGGAATAAATACCTTCTGAATCTTCTCCTATTTGCACCTTTTTCTACAACCTAGCTTCAGTGTGAAACTACAAAATATAAGGTTCTTTAAAAGTTTAAGATCTTAAGAACTACCATCACCATGTTTCAAGTAAAACACTTTATTAGTAATATGTAGTAACCAAACCACAATAAAATAAATATTCATTCAATTAAATACATATAATTAATTAAAATAATTAGTAACACTATATTTCAGAGTCTATTAATTAACTAGTTGCTTATAAGTATGCATATTTATAGAATATTAGCCATTTATTAGTAGTAAGCACATATTAACAGAGGTGTAAAATACTTGAGTAATTTTACTTGAGGCAGCAAAAGTTTCGTTTCACCCGCAAAAAAAAAAAAAAGTTTATTTATTATTTGTTCTGTTTTGATAGAGCCATTAGCTATGATATACTGAATGCACAAAATAGTGCAAATAAAATCTGTGATGAAAATTTAAATACTATTAATATTTTTGTGGGACTTTTTTCTCATGAATCTAATTAGTCACAAATAACAATTTATCAATATTTGCTAGGAAAAAACTATAAATGCCCAAAATAAAAATTGAAAAGATTAATTGTCCTTTTAGACAGTGACGCTGAATAGACAACACAAATAAAATGGACTTTAAAAACGTTAACGTTTTTTTGTATTAATTCTATGACTCTACTCATTAATTGAACACATTCTAGTATTCTGTTTCGAATATATTTCTAGCCTCTCCATCACATCTTGCTCTTCTGTCACAGTCTTATGTCTTTCTGTCACTGTCTTCTGTGAGTGTTGTGTTTGTTTGGTGCCATGTGCTCTATCCTGTCTTTTTGTGATCCCACCCACATTGTTACCTCATTATTGTTTAGTTGCTCCACCTGTGTTTCTCAATTGCTCCCGGACTCATTACCTTCACTCCGCACAGCTGTTTCATCCACTCACACACTTACACAATGTAGCAGAAATGAGTCGAACCAGACAAATTAAAGAGTCTATCAGAGCTGTGTGCATTGAAACGAGAGCCGAACTCCTCAGGAAGTCATAAATCAGTTCTAGTGCCACAAGAACCAAGCAAGATAACCAACCAACCAACTTGTTCACACAACAGCTTTCAACATTAACACCAATAGAACAATTATTGACAATTTTAATTCGAAGAAGACATTGTCAAATTTATTGTTCGTGATTGAAATGCAACGCTGGACATCACATGTAAACCCAGGAGATCAAGTTAAATACTTGCATTGACTTCCCCCCACCCAGCAGAACCAGACTGAAATTCCTAAGGGGGAAGGGCTTTAAACCTTTGTCTTCACAGAAAAGTCCCTTTGCCAGAGAATGGCAAAGAAACTGCTTTTTGTACATTATATATGGACCAGAATGAACTCAAAAAGACTTATAAATGAATCGTTCCATTGCTTAACTCCATATTCATTTATGTGTAACCCACACCTTTGACTATCATGTATAATCACTTATTGTGTATGTCTTTTGATAACTATAGGATACATAGTCATGTCTAGAATTGATATAATCAAATTTTCTTGCTTGATATTGTCCTGACAATCATTTATTTGTAAAATATATCATAATCATGTTATAGGAATCATGTCCAAAATTAGACCCTGTGAGGCAAGAACCACATGCCTGGTAAGATAAACAAATGATTTATGATACCCCAGAGCCAAGACCATATCTGATTGGTCAAGGCAACATTTGAGGGGTGGCCAACAAGGAAGTTTAAATACTTTGGACACCATGAAATTTTGCTTTTAGTCTGCTTTTAGTCCCTTGCTGCTGCTATTAGCCATGTCTGTTTCTAGTCTCTAGCTATGCTTCTGCTAGCTTGTAGCTTCTAGCCATGCGGTTTAGTCATCACTGTTTGAGCGCAGTTCCTGCGTGCTTCGGCCTGCCTGCTGCTACTATGCCACGATAAGAAGGAACACAACCTAGTCTCGTCAAACTTTATTTCTTTTCTTTTTCCGTTTGAGAGTTTCGTGTTCTGAGTTAAGTTTTGTAACGTCGAGTCTCCGAAGCCTGACCTCGGATGCCCGTTCAACTTCGACCAGCGCACACGACTCTGCACTTTCAGCCAACGCCCAACAACCACGGGCTTCCCAAGACATCACTTCACTACTGAACTTCCAGCCAATCAGCGACACCGGGATACCCCTTTCAATGGGAGTCCCTTTCACAGAAAACGAAGGCAACGTATCCCCAGATATTTGTTGTGCTGGTGTATCTAATATAATTTTAGTCACATTGAGGAACTCAATGCGAGGGCTAATTACGTGATTGATGGTTGTTCATGTCTATGCAATTTAACGTATTGCTGTAAACTTGGAATTCCATATTTACATTCTCTTAAACTCATCTTTTCCTAACTTTCGATCTTCCTGCAACTTGTGTGAAAGTGTGAGTGCGTGCGTTTATGTGTTAGATTAGTTTATATGTCTTAGATTTATCTAATAAAGCCTTATTCATATTGAAAAGAGAAGTATCTTGTGTTTTGTGCTTACAAATTAATGTCTTAAACTGCCGATCTTGTTACTGTTCTAATTAATAGTGTTTTCACTATAGTTTGGATATTAGTATCCAGCGCAGATTTGATGTTAAACGGCTAGTTCACTGAATCGCAGGGCGTCTCCGTGAACAGCCGTGAAACAGTGATTCTGTTCAAATTCCCTTTAAAATCTTAAATGATTCCCTTTGAGCTAAATTGACCTGTTTCCGTTACAACAAACACACCTGGTGCCCATTGTCAATGAGTATATATTCTCCACTCTCTAACCACTCTGTCAGGCTGTATTAATTGTGTAATGTAAATTGTGATTTGTAAATGTTCCTGGATACTCGTGTTTTTGCATCTTGGCTGCGTCTGCTCTTGTCTCCGTGATTTGTTTCTGTTTTGTTTTGCCTTGTTGGCCTTTTTGTTCTCATTTATTAAAAAGTAATTTATTCCCTGCACTTGGACCCAGACCCTGTTTTTTCCACTGCTCCGTTTCTACCACGCCCTGACATCTTCAAAGGGATAGTTCACCCATAAATGAAAATTCTTTCACCATTTACTGACCTCTGTCATCCCAGATGTTTATGACTTTCTTTCTTCACATGAACACAAGCAAATAATTTTTATTTTTATTTTGAAAATGCAATTCTCTAATCAGCCACTAGGGTTAGAATGAAAGGTTGTGAAAAATGTCCACTCTCTCCCTCTATTGATTGACACTGGTTTCATGTCTCTATGTTCCTGCTGTAGAATGTTATTACAAAAAGGAGGTTAATTTTGGACATACAATTCCCTTTCCTAGCAGTAGGGGTAAAAAGAAAGGTTGTGAAAAATTTCAACTGTCCCCCTCTATTGATTGACACTGGTTTCATGTATCTGTCTCTTTGCTGTAGAAAGTTATTACAAAACGAAGGTTAATTTTGGATATGCAATTCCCTTTTTTACCAGTAGGTGTAAAAAGAAAGGTTGTGAAAAATGTCCACTGTCCCCCTCTATTGATTGACAGTGGTTTAATGTCTCTATCTTCCTGCTGTAGAATGTTATTACAAAAAGAAGGTTAATTTTGGACATACAATTCCAGTTCCTAGCAGTAGGGGTAAAAAGAAAGGTTGTGAAAAATTTCAACTGTCCCCCTCTATTAAATTACACTGGTTTCATGTATCTGTCTCACTGCTGTAGAAAGTTATTATAAAAAGGAGGTTAATTTTGGACATGCAATTCCCTTTCCTACCAGTAAGGGTAAAATTCAGGGTTGTGAAAAATGTCCACTCTCTCCCTCTACTGATTGACACTGGTTTCATGCACCTGTCTCACTGCTGTAGAAAGTTATTACAAAAAGAAGGTTCATTTGGACATGCAGTTCCCTTTTTTACCAGTAGGGGTAAAAAGAAAGGTTGTGAAAAATGTCCACTCTCTCCCTCTACTGATTGACACTGGTTTCATGCACCTGTCTCACTGCTGTAGAAAGTTATTACAAAAATAAGGTTAATTTTGGACATGCAATTCCCTAATAAGCCACTTGGGGTAAAACGAAAGGTTGTGAAAAATGTCCACTCTCCCCCTCTATTGATTGACACTGGTTTCATGTCTATGTCTCCCTGCTGTAGAAAGTTATTACAAAAATAATGTACATTCTGGACATGCAATTCCCTTTTCTACCAGTAGGGGTAAAAAGAAAGGTTGTGAAAAATGTCCACTGTCCCCCTCTATTGATTGACAGTGTTTTTTTGTCTCTGTCTCCCTGCTGTAGAAAGTTATTACAAAAAGAAGGTTCATTTTGGACATACAATTCCCTTTTCTACCAGTAGGGGTAAAATTCAGGGATGTGAAAAATGTCCACTCTCTCCCTCTAATGATTGACACTGGTTTCATGTACCTGTCTTACTGCTGTAGAAAGTTATTACAAAAAGAAGGTTCATTTTGGACATGCAATTCCCTTTTTTAACAGTAGGGCTAAAAAGAAAGGTTGTGAAAAATGTCCACTCTCCCCCTCTATTTATTGACACTGGTTTCATGTCTCTGTCTCCCTGCTGTATAAAGTTATTACAAAAAGAATGATAATTTTGGACATGCAGTTCCCTAATCAGCCACTTGGAGTAAAATGAAAGGTTGTGAAAAATGTCCACTGTCCCCCTCTATTGATTGACAGTGGTTTAATGTCTCTATCTTCCTGCTGTAGAATGTTATTACAAAAAGGAGGTTAATTTTGGACATACAATTCCCTTTCCTAGCAGTAGGGGTAAAAAGAAAGGTTGTGAAAAATGTCCACTGTCCCCCTCTATTGATTGACACTGGTTTCATGTATCTGTCTCTTTGCTGTAGAAAGTTATTACAAAACGAAGGTTAATTTTGGACATGCAATTCCCTTTCCTACCAGTAAGGGTAAAATGAAATGTTGTGAAAAATGTCAACTGTCCCCCTCTATTGATTGACACTGGTTTCATGTCTCTGTCTCCCTGCTGTAGAAAGTTATTACAAAAAGAAGGTTAATTTTGTACATGCAATTCCCTTTTCTACCAGTAGGGGTAAAATTCAGGGTTGTGAAAAATGTCCACTCTCTCCCTCTACTGATTGACACTGGTTTCATGCACCTGTCTCACTGCTGTAGAAAGTTATTACAAAAAGAAGGTTCATTTGGACATGCAGTTCCCTTTTTTACCAGTAGGGGTAAAAAGAAAGGTTGTGAAAAATGTCCACTCTCTCCCTCTACTGATTGACACTGGTTTCATGCACCTGTCTCACTGCTGTAGAAAGTTATTACAAAAATAAGGTTAATTTTGGACATGCAATTCCCTAATAAGCCACTTGGGGTAAAACGAAAGGTTGTGAAAAATGTCCACTCTCCCCCTCTATTGATTGACACTGGTTTCATGTCTATGTCTCCCTGCTGTAGAAAGTTATTACAAAAATAATGTACATTCTGGACATGCAATTCCCTTTTCTACCAGTAGGGGTAAAAAGAAAGGTTGTGAAAAATGTCCACTGTCCCCATCTATTGATTGACAGTGTTTTTTTGTCTCTGTCTCCCTGCTGTAGAAAGTTATTACAAAAAGAAGGTTCATTTTGGACATACAATTCCCTTTTCTACCAGTAGGGGTAAAATTCAGGGATGTGAAAAATGTCCACTCTCTCCCTCTAATGATTGACACTGGTTTCATGTACCTGTCTTACTGCTGTAGAAAGTTATTACAAAAAGAAGGTTAATTTTGGACATGCAATTCCCTTTTTTACCAGTAGGGGTAAAAAAAAAGGTTGTGAAAAATGTCCACTGTCCCCCTCTATTGATTGACAGTGGTTTCATGTCTCTGTCTCCCTGCTGTAGAAAGTTATTACAAAAAGAAGGTTCATTTGGACATGCAGTTCCCTTTTTTACCAGTAGGGGTAAAAAGAAAGGTTGTGAAAAATGTCCACTCTCTCCCTCTACTGATTGACACTGGTTTCATGCACCTGTCTCACTGCTGTAGAAAGTTATTACAAAAATACGGTTAATTTTGGACATGCAATTCCCTAATAAGCCACTTGGGGTAAAACGAAAGGTTGTGAAAAATATCCACTCTCCCCCTCTATTGATTGACACTGGTTTCATGTCTATGTCTCCCTGCTGTAGAAAGTTATTACAAAAATAATGTACATTCTGGACATGCAATTCCCTTTTCTACCAGTAGGGGTAAAAAGAAAGGTTGTGAAAAATGTCCACTGTCCCCCTCTATTGATTGACAGTGGTTTTTTGTCTCTGTCTCCCTGCTGTAGAAAGTTATTACAAAAAGAAGGTTCATTTTGGACATGCAATTCCCTTTTCTACCAGTAAGGGGAAAAAGTAAGGTTGTGAAAAATGTCCACTCTCCTCCTATCTTGATTGACAGTGGTTTCATGTCTCTGTCTCCCTGCTGTAGAAAGTTATTACAAAAAGAAGGATAATTTTGGACATGCAGTTCCCTAATCAGCCACTTGGGGTAAAATGAAAGGTTGTGAAAAATGTCCACTCTCTCCTTCTACTGATTGACACTTGTTTCATGTCTCTGTCTCACTGCTGTAGAAAGTTATTACAAAAAGGAGGCTAATTTTGGACATGTAATTCCCTTTTCTACCAGTAGGGGTAAAAAGAAAGGTTGTGAAAAATGTGCACTGTCCCCCTCTATTGATTGACACTGGTTTCATGTCTCTGTCTCACTGCTGTAGAAAGTTATTACAAATAGAAGGTTAATTTTGGACATGCATTTCCCTAATCAGCCACTTGGGGTAAAAAGAGAATATTGTGAAAAATGCCCATTGCCCCCCTCTATTGATGGACACTGTCTTTATGTCTCTGTCTCCTTGCTGTAGAAAGTTATTACAAAAAGAATGTTAATTTTGGACATGCAATTCCCGTTTCTGCCCGTAGGGGCAAAAAAAGAGGTTGTGAAAAATGTACACGGTTCCCCACTATTGATTGACACTGTTATCATGTCTATATGCCCTTTAACTAAAAAGCTATTACAAAAACAACGCCTACTGAGCTATAGCAAAAAACGAAGAAAGTTTGCACTTCCCCCACGGTCCCTAACTGAAGGCTCTGCTGAGAGCGTTCTCTCCCGGCTTTCTGCACATTGCGACGGCTTGCACGGGGCCATGCTTATTATATCGAGGGAAATATAGTAAAAGAAGGCTGTGGAACATGATCAGCTCTTCCCTTTTGGAGGTCACACTGTTTAGATTTTTGTAGGGCAATTCGTTTTGGAGTTATTGGCGTTTACTGCTGAATGTGTCACGAATATCGAAAACAAAACCAACTTAACCCCGCTACGAGGGAGTGCTAACCAATTTGACAGCTTTCTGTTTTCTCACTAGTGTAATCATATCTTGAGATATTCTAGATAGTCATGGAATTTTTGTATGTATTTATTGTATTTTGTTATAGCTATTGGAGCAAATTGTAACGCTACATATATATATATATATATATATATATATATATATATATATAAGTTATATAGTTTAGCATAATACGATGACTTCCGCTTCTGAGATAAACGGAAATGTGAAAGGTGCTATACAAGATTATACAAAAAATGTTTTTTTCTTAAAAGCAGTGTTGGACTCGTTACTGTAATTTATTGCTCGTTACCAGTACTCCTTTTAAAAGTAATATTATTACTTAACAGTTGCCAGAGAGTAATATGTAATTATTTACACTACTAGTTAGCCTACATTGCTTTTCCTCCATGGCCCACAGAAGTATCAAATTGTTCTAAAATGTTACTAACAATATATTTCTGCCTCATCATTTTACCCAAATCCACACTGAATTGCAGTTTTTCTCACAAACACTAATGGTGAATGATAGTGAATTAAAAAAAAAATACAAATAAAAAAGTATTTATTGTCATGTGTAGCTTGAAGCTAATTGTAGCTATAGTTTCTCTGTTACCCAAATATGATTATATTTTCATGAACTATTTTATGAAAAGAAATATATAATATATACATATATTGATAAGATTTTTAATTATAGTAAAATAATGTATATGGGGATCAGAGGGATGGGCAAGCCTTGTAATACCAGAGTAAAGTAATGCTACAACTTGCACATCTGCGTCCAAAACAGGTTTTCTTAATACTAGTTCAGTGAGCGAGTGAGTGGGGGGCTATATCCAATTAGAACGTAACTTGTGAGAGACTGCAGTTCTGTGGGGTACAAACAACTTGTAAACCACAAACAAGAAAATATATGATTTGGTTGATATTACAAAATAAATTAGAATAGCAGAAGTGATAAAACGACTGATGAATGGTCTTATGAGAAGTCACGAGGCCAACTGGAAACATGATGTCATGTCAGTGTGTGTGTGTGTGTGTGTATCTAGAATTTCCATAGTTTTTCTGAATGTCTCCATTTCATCATGCAATTTTTTGAAAAATGGGACCCTCTTTATATTAAGTGGCCTTAACTACTATGTACTTACATTTTAATTAATAGTTTAGTACAATGTACTTATTGTGTACATGTTTTTACATTGTACTTATGTATTTAAAAAAAAAAACTACATGTAATTACATCTGTATTTAATTTCTGTAATTACATTTATAATTACACTGTGTTGACCCATACTTTACACCTTAACCCACCATTAAATTTACCCATAGCTCCAACCCTGTCCCTAACCTTACCCCTATCCCACCTCAATAGCAGCAAAAGTGTTTTACAATATGAACACAATAAGTACATTGTACTTATTTTTTATGTAAGTACATAGTAGTTAAGGCCACCTAATATAAAGTGGGACCGAAAAATGTGTTAAAACAGCCTATTGCACCTGTAATACAATATGCATGGAATAGCATTAAATCATGTTTTGTTTTTTTCTCAAAGAAAAAAGCATCTGATATAATAAGGGGACTATTGTCTTAAAATGAGACTTGTCTAAATATATAGATCAGTGGGCCTTTCTCTGAAATCATACTCTCTTCTGTGCATATGTTTTTTTTTTTTCAGTTTTCAAGGGAATAAATTAATTATTTATTTTTTTGTTTGTGCAGATGCTGTGTCATTCACGTATTATTTCTTAATCTGATAGATAAAGGTTAGTATTCACAGACCTCAGTAAATTCATGTAACTTTCTGCTTTGTTTAGTCTGTTTTGTTGTTGTCTGCTTTCTAAAGTTGTCACTCTTGTCTCCAGGGTCTCCAGGGTCTCCAGAGTGTCAAGATGTCACTGGTTTTGTTGGAGATTCTGTCCTCATGCCGTGTTCATACCAGGATAGAAAACTAGAGCCAGAGGAAATCAATGTGTTTTGGAGATACAATGCATACAAAATTGTTTATGATATCGAACAAGGAAAACCCTCAACAATCGAACAGGATCCAATGTTCAAGGGTCGAATAACAAGTTTTCTTCAAGAGCACAAGAATGGGAACTTTTCTCTTATACTCTCAAATCTGACGGTCACAGACGCAGGGCAGTTCTTATGTGATATCCCAGATGTGGAAAAGAAATGCGAACGAATGCTGCATGTCAAAGGTATGTAGAAAGAGTCATTACTGACATACACAGTTTGAGTTGGTTGGATGCGATCTGTGATACTGGGTTTTCATCTTTAACACCTCATTATTTTTTGTCATAAAAACACCAAACATATTGCAGGTGTTATGTACAATAATTAGCAATAATGTGTTTAGTTTCAACAGTACATTTTTTTAAATATTACTTATCTTTTTGTCTAACAGCACATCCAACCACAACGTCTACTGCAACGTCTGATACAAGAAGCTCTTCCATGAAAACCCAACCAGAGGGGATTGCAACTTTCCTGACTGTTGTTTTGGAATTTCTTATTTTGCATTATATCTGCTTACTTTATTAGAATGTATTGCTTAATTGTGTTACAAATTATGCCTTTCTTCAATGTTTAGTAACAATTGTTTGTACTCTTGAACCAAATGTATTATATTCTGACTGCTGAACAGAATTGTGGCCAAATTAATTAGCATAATTATAACGGACAGATGTTTGATATTAATTTTATTTTTAAGTTTGGTCTTACGGATGTTTCCAAAAAGCATTGTTAACCAATCACATGAGTTCTCTCATTACCAACAATTCAGTGTTTCCCTAAACAATATACTGTAGTTTTAAAGAACATTGGAAACAGCATCACAAAGTTGTGTGGCAGAAACTATTACAGTCGATAGTAATAATACTCTTGAGCATAAACAACATGCGCTTCTATTTCTTTCATTCCACATTTTTAGTTTGTAACTAGACTAGAATGAAAGTGCCCTGATTGAAGAGTGTGAATGTGCTCAAGACCCCAGGAGTATGAAGTAAGAAACACTTGGTTCACAGTAATAATCTGACATTAATTTGGTCTTGATTAAGAAGAAACTATTTCATCAGTGTGACACACTGCACCACAGATAACATCCCCAACCAGAAAGCACATTTTCTTTTTATGCAGCTTTTGAAGTTTTATGATGTTTCTAGATCATCAGAATGACTATAATTTTAATACATGAACCTGATGTAATTTAAGCAAGATGATGAATTAAGCTGTCCTTACCACAAAACTCAAGATGTTATTCAAGTTGTATATTGTCCAATTGAACTGTGCTAAAACTACTTTTTTCTACATTGGTCTCTGCAATGTTGTTCTTGTTACAACCTGTTAAAATTGAAAATGAACATTGACCTTTGTAAAAATATATATTCCATATATAAACAGGATAAAAACATGTATACATTTATTCTTATAATGAATTACTTGCAATGTCCTGTAAGCTCCTTTGTGAAAACAGAAATCAGCATATTAATATGCATTTGCAACTTTCAAACTAATAAATAAATCACATTTTTCCTTATTTCTGACATTTTTGCTGTATAAATTATAAAGTATCTAAGGATTCTCAATAGCCTGTGCATGTTCTTTTAAAATAGTTTAATCATAATAATTTTTTATTTAAACTATAAATTTTGCCTTTTAATGAAATAAGTTTATTTGTATTGTATTCCTTGCTTTTGCAATGCTGGTTACGGTTGTTTAACTTTATTGTAGAAGAGGTAAGGGGATGTGTTTGCTTTAGTATGATAAACCTGTTGGAGTAGACTACATCAAGTCCAGTCACAGCGAAATCCAGAACTGAATGAACTAAAAAACATGCAACTAAGATTATGCAATACACCCTGCTCTTTATTTATTTATAGATTTATTTGATATTGATTAATATATTGTGACAGTGGAATGGAATTACCCTATCATCCGTTATAGAACTGTACAAAATTACTCAACCAATTTAAAAAAAAAAAAAAAAAAAAACATTTATTTTAATCTTGGGTCTTTTTAGAACCTTCTTAAGTCTTTAATTTTTTTCTCTCTAACAAAAGAATGTCAAAGTAAATTAGGCAGGGGTTCACAAAATCGTAATGAATCACAATTCATCAAAGCATCTCATCAACCATTTTGATCAGAATTTCATCAGTTTAAATACTTCATATATTGAGGCCCACAAAGAAGGAAAAAAGTACCAAAAAAAAAAAGTCTTGGCTTAAACTCACATCACGTAAAAGAAATAGCTCAATGTAAATAAGCTTTCCTAACCTTGCATAACCAAACCACCTCAGAAAGGTTAGCAGTCGTAAGTGAGTGGTTAAGTGTAGGTGTGTGTGTGTGTAGATGATCACAGTTAGTAGCATCTTTTTCGTGGGGTGGTGGCGAGCAAATTAATAGTTTGTACGAAGAAGAGTGTACTGTTCCAGTCCTACCTGGAGTCAGTCGCACTGTATCTTGATATCTCACAGTCCACCATGTAAAAGGTAACTCAGTTGCAGTGCTGCATCAGTTGGCTCGTGCTCAGCCCAGGCACCTCCGATAACGTGTCTGTCGGAAAAGCAATAGCAATGATCCAGACACTCTTTCACAGTGCAGTCAGCAGATACTTACAGACACAGCAATCTCCTGTCGAGCTGTGTCTTTTTCAGCGGCGTTAGAAAATAGAAATCATACAGTGTCGGTTTAACTCACGCATGTGGTGTATTTTGCCGGTTCTCCAAGGAATCGAACTCATTCATGGATTTTTCTCTCAGAAGAAAATACTTTATTTTAAGCAAAACAAAGCCGAGAGGTCCTTGCAAGGAGACCCCCCGAAATGCTAGGGTGCATCTCATTATATATGCCCTATACAGGGCGTTTCCAAATAGTCAAACTTTTCCTTATGCTTGCAATTTTGATCCCTCCTTAGAGAGGAGAGGCCCCTACTTGTTTTAGTATGAAGAAAGGCCCTTTCTGGCCATATGTTTCTCCTCAGTTCTGAACATTCCAGCACGTAAGCATATTCCTTTCTATCCATTACCTATAGGATTATAATGGAAAAACAACTAGCAACAAAAATGGCCAGATTCACATTGATTATTCTTGATTGATTAAAATCTTACTAATAAAAATCTTCCACATATTCTCCCCTTTGAGACTTAATAAGTCTCACATTTGATTATTCTTATCCAGAGTGCTACTCCACAATCCAGTCATATTTAGTTACACTACCTAGTGACTAAATAAGTCACATTGTATTATCACCAGTGACTAGATTATGAAATTCCACTCTGAGGGATTACTGGACCAAACATCTCTCTCCTAATTTGATAAGGAGTGAGTAAAAGATCCAGTCTCCCTAACCCCTCTTTAAAAGTAAACATTGTTAAAACATGAATGCGCAAATGGTTCAGCATTTGCCTGGTTCTCACAGTTATGTATAAAAGGCATAAAAATACATACATCACATCACACATTGAATATCACAATATTATAAGAGTTGATCATCAGCTTAGATACCTTATGTATAAATTTCCCATTATCTTGACATCTTTGACTTTGATTTGCTTAGCTGTGGCTTTGACTAGTGACCTCAATATAGGAAGTATACATTAAAATAGTAAATATCCTGTTAATAATGCAATTCCTAAAAACTTTCCCTATTTAGTTATAAACTATGCTCCCCATGCTCCTAACTTTAAATCAAACCAGTCTTACATTTTATTATCTTTTCCAACATTTTCTTTATCTACCATTCTTAGCCTTTTCAATTTTATCAGTTCTTCATTAAATGCTCCTTTCTATAAATACAGCATTGTCCCCCAAACATAACACATACTTTTCCTTCTTAAGTTTACAAATAATCTTGAGCTTTTCTACTTTGCTCCTATCATTCTATTCTCCCTTCAAATCTTCCTACATCCACATTTCCTACATCCATATACATCCTACATCCATCTTCACCAGGGAGACTCTTTGCGAGTCGTTGCAATGGTCTTTCCCTCGTTGGCAAGGGTGGGTCGTTACCAGCACGCCCTTCATCCCTCACTTCATGCTGTGTGGAGTTGTTGAAGCTGGTTGGCGTATTTTATGGTTAGAGATGTGAACTCAGGTGTCACTCTGTAACCGTTTTGCTGATTAATGCAAGGCTCTCTTGAGATCGTAACTGCACCCTCACTGGTTCTCTTTGCTGTCACCTGTAAATGAAAAACTTCAGAGTTTTTTGTTAGTGTTATCAAGCATGCTAATTAGTCGACCTTCTTGGTGTGACCTGTGGAAATGTAATGTGGGTTGAGGGCTGTCTTGGCCCCTTTTTGAGTTTTCACAATTCCAGTGATGTCTTTACTATTTTTTAAATTGCTTTCAATTTTATTCTCAACGATTTGCTTATTTAGTTATCTTTTTGTTTTGTAAACTGAGTTCCACTATATCACTGGATAATTTATCTAGTCCTATCTTGCTCAGTAGCATAGGCCTTTTGCCCTGGAAAACACTCAAACCATTTTATTTATTTTAACAGTCAGAAAGACAATATTTCATCCTTTTGACACAATCAGCTCCATCATGATATGCTGAAAAGAAAGTTAAATGTGGGGTGGACAGAGCAAGCTTGCTTTGCTCTGCCTTCCCAGGTTATACGCTGCGCATGTGTGGCACTGTTTTTCTTTCTGCCACAACAAAGACCAAGGTACTGACCAGAAAACTTAACCAAATTCATCCATGGTCATTATTTTACTGGGCATAAGTTTGCCCTGTGGGCCCACATTCAAATTTGTATACAGCTGTTTGGGCAAATTGATTGAATTGCCTCAGTGTCTCGTCAGACACTCTCTTTCATGCCATACAACACCATCATTCATACTTTTTCACACACTTTCACTCCCCCTTTTTTGCCAAAAACTTTTCTTTTCTTTCTTTCCTTCTTTTTTTCAAAATCTAATAGATTGATTTATTTAGAATATTAGGCCTAGGCATTGGGCATTTGAGAGAGCCAATTATCATTTCTCAAATGTCATGTGTTTGTCTAATTTAAAGTTTAGTCAAATACTTTTTTGTTATTGCTCATGAGCGACTCTGAGAAGAGGATTGGAGATCTCTGTAAATCTAGGATCCATGGCCATCAACATTTCCATCTTGTTATCCCCAGTGATGACAGAATATGTGATTTCATGATTTTGGATCTTTGGAATAATCTTTTATTCAATATTATTTTTTTCAGTTTTACCTTAGAAAAGTACCTTTAAACAAAATGGAGTGACCAATATTTCTATTTTCTCAACAATATATTTTTTCTATTGTTCATCAAGATACCCTTTTTTTTTTTTTTCTCAAAGCACTCAGCATTGTTGTCAAGTATTCAGTTGTGCTTTTCCCCCAGTTGGTTAATGAAACAGTCTTACTCTGCCAAATCCAGCTCCATGTTTATCTGATTGGTGAGTCAAGTACTCACTTCTGTCTGTCAAAATTATTTTTTTTCTTTAAAGGGGGGGTGAAATGCTATTTCATGCATACTGAGTTTTTTATACTGTTAAAGAGTTGGATTCCCATGCTAAACATGGACAAAGTTTCAAAAATTGTTCCAAAAAAACCTCTTCCGGTTTGTCACAAGTTTCGGAAAGGTTTTTTCGAGTATGGCTCTGTGTGACGTTAGATGGAGCGGAATTTCCTTATATGGGTCCTGAGGCACTTCTGCCGGGAGAGCGCGCGCTCCAGTATAGCAGAGCAGAGAGAGTCTGAGCACAGCCTGATCAGGGCGAGAGCGTCGCGAAAAGTCACAAAAGGAGTGTGTTTTTGGTTGCCAGGGCAAGACAACCCTGCACAGATTTCCAAAAGAGAAACAGCATTAAGGGACCAGTGGATGGAGTTCATTTTTACAGAGCATCAACGGAGTTGTGCAAGTGTTTTTGTTTGTTCCCTGCATTTCGGATTGCACATCGTTTATTTCTTAAGGATAATGCAGTCCCAACGGAAAAGGGTCACGATTGTGTGTTGGAACCACATGCGGTGAGTAAAACTGCTTCAAATATCTCTGTGTTGTTAACTTAGCTATCAGCGTGTAAGCACATCAAATAAACAACATGCGATGTTGTCATCAAACTGCACTTTCCACATGTACAGCTTAAAAAAAAAAAAAAAAAAAAAAAAAGACGACATAAAGTGGAACTTAGTCATTTTCCAAAACCGCTAAGCAAATATAGACCGTTTCAGTACATACCACATAGCATACCGCCTTTCTTTGCTGATGCTGCTCTTGTTAAATTTCAGCCTCTGGATCTGTGTCACAGCTTCCACATGCTCTCAACTCAAAAGCCTATTGGCGCTTGTGATTCTTTAGCTCCGCCCACACGTCACGCCTCTAGGCGCTCGTGTTTTTCCGGGAAAAATCGGTACAGACTATCTTTCTCTTATAAATATAATAAAAATAAAGACTTTTTGGAGTTATGAAGGATGCAGTACTACTCTATAGATACTCAAGATTAACAGGATATTGAGTGAAAACGAGCATTTCACCCCCCCTTTAAGACATGAGGCTGGACTGGTACCTATTGAAAAGCAGATTGAGAGAGTTAGTTAAAACACAGAATTTAAAGAAGTGCTGTGAGACCAGTGAATAATCAAGATTAAAATATAGTAAACAAGATAATGAAATAAAATAATTAAAATTTGAAGCAGTCTCTATAGTGTTCATTGAATATGCAGCACCTGTGCACTGAAGGTATGGAAGTCCTACTGGTTAGCTCATCCGCCTGGGCTGTTGTACTGGGTCGTCAGTCTGTGATGGCATTCAAAGACCTGATGTTGTGGTGTACGGTCTCCGTTGTTACTCTGCTTCTTCTCAGTCTGGCTTCTGGTTGCTTTCTGAGAGTTTTGCATTTCATGTTCTTTTCACCCTCAGGAAAAGTCTCAAGTGAAAGATTCACCTTTTCCTGCTTTAATTTCAGACTTTCTCCTTGCTGAAGTGTTTTCTTCTCTTTCAGGAGGGTTTTATTTCCATCAGCCCCTCCCTCTTCTTCTCTCTGTAGCTGTGTTTGCTGCTTTGCCACTTCTCCAGTTCATTGCTTTCCTTTGTCAAGGCACTGTACCATAAGTCATCTAAAATTTGAACACTCAGAGACTGCATTAATCAAATGTACCTATGTAACTTCTGACCAAATTGTTTCTGAGCAATCAGCTCTTTTTCTAATTTTCACTTTTAATAAAACAATAAAACAAAATCATCTGGTTGAAAACAGCAGTTCTCTTATTCTTTGTTAGTAAAGCAATTTCTTCATTGCAGGCAAATAGCAAGCATTTGTCACAGTGTGTCTGGTCTGTGTATCACTGGGTGTCCACTAGAGGTCTCACTTCCCCTTATCGTCACTGTTCATTGTTTTCAGCTGTTTTCACTTACATCGTTTGCACTTGTCTTTAAATTCCTGGGTTGTTTCTGTCCTTGTTACGGAGTCCTTGTCTAATGTCTTTGCGTCTTACAGGTCCGTCAACTCTTGGTCTTGTCTTGTCTTGTCTTGTCTTGTCTTGCCTTGCCTTGCCTTGCCTTGCCTTGCCTTGCCTTGCCTTGCCTTGCCTTGCCTTGTCTTGTCTTGTCTTGCCTTGCCTTGCCTTGCCTTGTCTTGTCTTGTCTTGTCTTGCCTTGCCTTGCCTTGCTCTGTGTCCACGTCTTGTTTATGTTTTGTGTTGGATATTCTGGTTTTGACCCTGCCTGGACTGTTTACCCCTTCGGATTTGCCCTATAATAAACTGCTTACCTGCAATTGGAGCTCTCCCTGTTTTTTGTGTCACCTCACATGACAGAAGGACTCCGTCCGCAACGAGATCCAGCGGTATGCAGTTTCACGCTTCTTCCCCAGCCATCGAGCGGGAGAGAGGTGGTCGCTTTGAGGGCACCCGCCTGGTCGTGTTTCGCGGGACCAGGGGAGGTCGTCGAGGAGGAGGTGGGCGAGAGGAAGCACAGCACAAGATGGCCGCCGACCCAGCGCCGCTGCGGTGCATAACCACCAACCCCGCACCACGAGGCCAGATGGAAGCCAGCCTCACCCCACAGGGCAAGATGGCTGCCAGCTCAGCACCAACGCCCAAGATGGCCGCTGACACCCTTCTCGACTACTTCGAGATGCTATCAAGGATCCTAGAAGTTCCCAAGACGGTTCATGTCATGGCTGCTGAGCCAGCGCCTCAGCACAGGATGGCCGCCAACCCAGCGCCACAGCACAAGATCGATGCTGAGCCAGCACCTCAGCACAAGATGGCCATCAACCCAGCGCCACAGCACAAGATGGCTGCTGAGCCAGCACCTCAGCACAAGATGGCCGCCAACCCAGCGCCACAGCACAAAATGTCCGCCAACCCAGCGCCACAGCACAAAAGGACCGCCAGCCCAGCGCCACAGCACAAGATGGCCGCCAGCCCAGCGCCACAGCACAAGATGGCCGCCAGCTTAGGGCCACAGCACAAGATGGCCGCCAGCCCAGTGCCACAGCACAAGATGGCCGCCAGCCCAGTGCCACAGCACAAGATGGCCGCCAGCCCAGTGCCACAGCACAAGATGGCCGACTCAATGCCTGAGTCGCCAGTCCAGGTGCCACCGACTCGCCGTCATAGAGGACGGAGGACGAGGAGACGGGCGCCTACCGTTCCTCAAGGCCTGGAGAACGTTCCCAAGCTGTCCTGCCGCTGTCGTCCAGGAGGACATTCCCGAGCGGGCCGATGCCGTCCAGGAGGATGTTACCGAGCGGGCCGCTGCCGTCCAGGAGGACATTCCCGAGCGGACCGCTGCCGTCCCCGAGGCGGTGCCCGATGCTGTTCCGGTGACCGAGGTGGTGTCCGATGCCGAGGCGGTGCCCGAGGCTGTTCCTGAGGCCGAGGTGGTGCCCGATGCCGAGGCGGTGCTCGATGCTGTTCCAGAGACCGAGGTGGTGCCCGATGCGGTGCCCGATGCTGTTCTGGAGGCCGAGACAGTGCCCGATGCTGTTCTGGAGGCCGAGGCGGTGCCCAATGCTGTTCCAGAGGTCGAGGCGGTGGCCGATGCTGTTCCAGAGACTGAGGTGGTGCCCGATGCTGTTCCTGAGGCTGAGGTGGTGCCCGATGCCGAGGCGGTACCCAATGCTGTTTCAGAGGTCGAGGTGGTGCCCGATGCGGTGCCCGATGCTGTTCTGGAGGCCGAGACGGTGACCGATGCTGTTCCGAAGGCCAAAGTGGTGCTCGATGCCGAGGCGGTGACCAATGCTGTTCCAGAGGTCGAGGCGGTGGCCTATGCTGTTCCAGAGACCGAGGTGGTGCCCGATGCCGAGGCGGTGCCCGATGCTGTTCTGGAGGTCGAGGTGGTGCTCGATGCCGAAGCGGTGCCCGAGGTCGTTCCCGATGCGGTGCCCGATGCTGTTCTGGAGGCCAAGGCGGTGACCGATGCTGTTCCGGAGGCCGAGGCCGCTCCCGAGGCTGTTACCGAGGCAGTGCCTGAGGCCATTCCCGATGCAGTGTCCGAGGTCACTCCCGATGCCTTGACCGAGGCGGTGCCCGAGACCGTTCCAGAGACAGTGCCTGAAGCCAAGGCTCCTCGGGTCTTCACAGACAGTCCAGAGTCGAGTCAGGTTCCCTTGGACTCTCCGGAGTCGAGTCGGGTTCCGGTGGGCTCTCAGGAGTGGAGCCGGGTTCCGGTGGACTCTCAGGAGTCGAGTCGGGTTCCGGTGGACTCTCAGGAGTCAAGTCGGGTTCCGGTGGACTCTCAGGAGTCGAGTCGGGTTCCGGTGGACTCTCAGGAGTCGAGTTGGGTTCCGGTGGACTCTCAGGAGTCGAGTCGGGTTCCGGTGGACCCTCAGGATTCGAGTCGGGTTCCGGTGGACCCTCAGGAGTCGAGTCGGGTTCCGGCGGACCATGCGGAGTCGAGTCGGGTGTTTGTGGACCTTCCAGAGCAAGGGCCAGTCACCGATGACCCTCCAGAGCCAGGGCCAGTCACCGATTACCCTCCAGAGTCAAGTCACTGGGTGGTCTGCGGCTCCGTTCTGGGGGACTCCTGTCTCAACCATGGGGGCGTGGTGGTCTTCCGCTCCACCCTGGAGGGCTCTGGCTTTGACCACAAGGCCGTGGTGGTCTTACGCTCCGCCCTGGGGGACTTTGACATTGACCACGAGGACGTGGTGGTCGTCCGCTCCGCCCTGGGGGACTCTGGCGGTGACCACGCGGACGTGGTGGTCTTCCGCTCCACCCTGGAGGGCTCTGGCTTTGACCACAAGGCCGTGGTGGTCTTACGCTCCGCCCTGGAGGGCTCTGGCTTTGACCACAAGGCCGTGGTGGTCTTCCGCTCTGCCCTGGAGGGCTCTGGCCTTGACCACACTGCTGTGGTGGTCCTCTGCTCCGCCCTGGTGGGCGCCTCAACATGCCCTTTATGGACTTCTGTTTTGTGTATTTGAGTTCTGTTATGTTCCTGTCTGTTCCCCTTAGTTTGTCTGGCCCCCCATCCCTCCCCCTGAACCTCCTCCGGTCCTCCTCCCTCCTGGTCCATTTAGTTCTGTTTGGTGTGTCTGAGGAGCATCTGGTAGCTGCTCCTTAGAGGGGGGGTTATGTCACAGTGTGTCTGGTCTGTGTATCACTGGGTGTCCACTAGAGTCTCACTTCCCCTTATCGTCACTGTTCATTGTTTTCAGCTGTTTTCACTTACATCTGTTGCACTTGTCTTTAAATACCTGGGTTGTTTCTGTCCTTGTTACGGAGTCCTTGTCTAATGTCTTTGCGTCTTACAGGTCCGTCAACTCTTGCCCTTGTCTTGCCTTGCCTTGCCTTGCTCTGTGTCCACGTCTTGTTTATGTTTTGTGTTGGATATTCTGGTTTTGACCCTGCCTGGACTGTTTACCCCTTCGGATTTGCCCCATAATAAACTGCTTACCTGCAATTGGAGCTCTCCCTGTTTTCTGTGTCGCCTCACGTGACAGCATTTTTTTTCTTCGTTGCAAGATGCAGAAATCAGCTACCTTTATTATCTAAGTATACTGCAATAAAACAAAATAAACCTTCCTTTTATTACAGTCAGACATGCATATGGTAAAATAGGGACTTCAATCATCATTTTTCTTCTATATTTGAATACATGATTCAGAATAATCTGGTATTTGTGTATTAATGTTTCCTAACCAACATAAAATAATTCCTATTACTGTAAATAAAATAATTAAATTTAATTATTTAAGCAACTAGTTTCCTTCCTATTGTAAAATGCCTATGGCTTTTGAATCCAAATGTCTATTAACTTGGTCACCCAATCTTGCTTTCATTCCACATTGCACAAGTTATTTCTTTTTCTATTTTTTACATTTACACAAGCCCAATCTCTGAAACTCTGTAATGGATTAACTTTCATACTGTCCCAGGGATAACATATATCCCTATATATTTATATGTCTTCACATATTAGATATAAAGTTTTAAACACGTGCATCTTTTAAATTCATCTATTAATATAAGTTATTAAATAATAAATGCATATCTTATTTTAATTAATTTATTATTATTTCTATATTCCACCATATCTGCCATCTCTATATTAGTCCATTTCTTGGAACATTTGTATTTATTTTTCTCTAAAACAACCTTCATACAGTTAACTTTATTGTTTTAGGGCTCCTGCACTTATCCTTTCTCAACACCAGCCACGCCCGTCTCTGTAACCTAATCATTCCCAAGTGATGGTCCAGGAGGGGAGAGCACCTCTTGCTCCACCCATGTAATACAACTTTAATGTGGAAACTTCCTCCCTTGCTCTCACTCCCACTGCGCTGAGCTCACAAAATTTTCTCCCCTTTCACCCAGACATCCAAAATGCAAAAATATATTATAGATCTTGGTTCAAACTTTATTGATGCTATTTTCCTAACCTCATTCACACTTTCTGCACTCTTTATTGAGCCAGAGTGCTTATTCTTGCATACTTTTTCCCTTCATCTAAGGGATAATCAGTCATTAATTGTCCTTTTATTTTCAAGGCTCATCATACATTCATCCCTCTCAAGTGGATACTAGTTGCGTCCAACTCCACCCAGCCACCCTGAAGTGATGGTCCAAGAATGGTGCGCAACTTTTACCCACCCAACACAGAATTTATTTGTTCACACATTCATTCGTCCGGACACAGATACATCCACACAACAAAACACAGCTCTACCTAGAGCTCCTTAAGGGCCCACCTATTCTGTCCTATTCTGAGAATTTCACTTATACTTTCTCAAAGCGTTATCCGTGGGACTTTTCCTCGCGATTCCTTAATCTGCTTATCCGTTTATCACTGTCCTTACCTGGCACAGCTATCCAATAAACACAGATCACTGCATGCCATGTCTTTCTGTCTACACCATATTTGTCTTAAATTGAGGTTGCCTTCCAAGACCTTCCTATTAATAACCCAAATATGTGCATGCAGTTATTTCTTCTGGAGTAAAACCCCTTTTTCAATTTAGATATCCTATTATTTTTCTGAATATGGAAGAGCAGATTTTAAGTGTCCTTACCACTCAGAAATGACCAGTCAACAACACACACTAATTATATAAGCAAAAATGCTTACCTTATTCTATGGTGGCCACCACTGTGTGTGTGTGTTGCTCATCAGTCAGCTCAAAAGCAGTCGTCCACTCTGCTCCTTTCCAGTCCCATCTGGGGTGCCAAATCTGTGGTGTTTTTTGCCTGTTCTCCAAAGAATCGAACTCAGTCATGGATTTTTCTCTCAAAAGAAAATACTTTATTTTAAGCAAAACAAAGCCGAGAGGTCCTTGCAAGGAGATCTCCCGAAATGTAAGGGTGCATCTCATTATATACCCTATACAGGGTATTTCCAAATAGTCAAACTTTTCCTTATGCTTGCAATTTTGATCCCTCCCTAGGGAGGAGAGGCCCCTTCTTGTTTTAGTATGAAGAAAGGCCCTTTCTGGCCATATGTTTTTCCTCAGTTCTGAACATTCCAGCACGTAAGCATATTCCTTTCTATCCATTACCTATAGGATTATAATGGAAAAACAACTAGCGACAAAAATGGCTAGATTCACATTGATTATTCTTGATTGATTAAAATCTTACTAATAAAAATCTTCCACACGCACTGCCCAAATGCAACCTGTAACCGGTAATCGAGCGCCTCTTATTAATATTCAGAGCAAAAAGAAAATCCCAACATGCTCCCGCAACGCCGTTAGCAAAAAATGTGTAGACAGCAGGTAACTCGGGCGTCTTTTCTTTTGCCTCTCCCACAGCTGTTCGAACTCATCCACTCAATGTTCACCCCCTGATTGTTGAACTTCCCCCGCCTTAATTCGCTATATCCTTCCATCTCAAACCACCGCAGTGCATTTTGGTCAATGTAGTTCCTGATTTTTGCCACACTCTCCACCCCTTGACTAAACATCTCGTAGTTCTCTATGAAGATGTTTGAATACTAAAATCCAACAAACTTCCCTTACTCAGTTGAAGATTAATTGAAGAGATCGAGGATTGTCTATTTCTCTTGAGTTTCCAATTCGAGGGCAGTTAGAAAACAGGGTTTTAAATTGCAGACATGAGCAATGCGGACATCCTCACCTGTGGATTCCAGTGCTATTTGATAATTTACTGGTCCCATTTGTTGTATTATACGGTAGGGTCCCTTCCATCTAGGTGCAAATTTAGCAGTAAAGTTTTTCTTTGTACTGGTTTGGGGAAACTGTCGGGTCCAAACCCTGTCTTTTTCCTGGAACAACCCATCCCGACGATATTGTATTTTCTTAGTTGTCTCAGGTGAGCTTTCTAACAGTTTTCTCTTGCCTTTGCTTGCAATGGACTCAAGTGATACACTATTTCATAGTTAGGTGCATCTGGTGAAAGATCAAAATCTATTCCTTTTAGAAGTTTGTTAATCTGTCCTTGTAACTTCCTTCCTAACTGAAGTTCCGCAGGAGACACTCCAGTAGTTTCTTGTACAGCCGAGTTGAGGGCAAACCTTAATTCAGGTAGGTATTGGTCCCATTGCTTATGACAGCCATCATATTTTTAAGGGTGCGATTGATTCTCTCTGTCATGTGCTGCAAGGTAAAGGTTCCATTATGTGTACTACCCCCAACATCTGATTAGGTCAGTTGCTGACAATTTTTTGTAACTTCCCAGCAGGTTTCTGTAGGTCAGCTTTCAGTGTTTGGCATTTTACACACCTTTTCACAAGCTTTTTGATGTCGGACCACATCCCAGGCCAATATGCAACCTCCTGAATTATTTTGTACGGTTTATAGAGCCTAACATGGCCACTCATAGGACTACAACGTTAGTGTTCCAGTATACAAGGCACAAGATCTTTGGAAACAAACATATGGTAATGGAACCAATTCTCTGTCAGCTGAGTTTTATGGTATAGCTTATCTTCTACAACATCTTACTTGGCTTGTTGGTCATAATTGTTCTCCGTCAAATCTTGAAAGATTTTTGTAATTTCTGAATCATTGTGTTGTTTCTCCCAGATCAATTCTGCAGTAATTGGAAGTGGGGTGTGGACATCCTTCTGATTGGAGTACAAGTTAAAACTTGTGTGTGGAGTTACCCGTGATAGAGCAACCAGAGCTGCGTTTGATATCCCCTTTCGATACTCAACAATAAAATCATACTTCTGCAACTGTAAGGCCCATTGAATAAGACGGCTGGTAGTTTTGGGTGAACTCATTACCCACAGGATAAAACATTCCTTCTCTGTTGCAGAGTCGTTTGTCTCGACAGGATTAAGAGTTCCACTGGCATAAGCTATTACTTCCTCTATGCCTTGTCTCCGCTTTAGTCAGCACTGCCCCCAGTCCTATCTCGCTGGCATCCGTGTACACAATGAATGGATGCTCTAGATTGGGATGGCCCAGAATGGGTGGAGTCATCAAACAAGTTTTCAGTTGTTCAAAAGCCTTTTGTATTGTCCACTGGAAAGTTCGGCCCTTTTTCTTTAAGGAGTTGAGTGGTTCAGCAATTCTGGAAAAGTTGGGAACAAATCTGTGGTACCACCCGGCTAGTCCAAGGAAATGTTGGACTTCCTTCAGGTTTCTTGGCACAGGATAGGTACAAATAGCTTCAACTTGGGTCAGCTGAAATGCCTTGGATGTTGAATTATGACCTAAGAAAGTCACTTCATGCAAAGAGAACTTAATTTTCCTGAGATTGATGGTTAGCCTCTTGTAACGTCTGGAAAACAGCTTGGAGATCAAGGAAATGCTGAGTAACAGATGGAGAGTAAATAATAATATCTTCAATGTACACAAAGCAATTCTTGCCACGTAGATCTCCCAATACAGTCTCCATAATTCGTTGGACAGTGGAAGGGGCATTTTTGAGCCCAAGCACCATTACATTAAAGTGAAATAGTCCCGCAGAGTTAATAAAGGCAGTCTTGGCTTTACTGGAAGCATCCATAGCAGAGACAGTTTATAAGAGACATGTCACTTCCTCAACCCTCAATAGAACTATATAAGGAAAACCCGTAATGGCAAAGATGGCGGTTGTGTGCACATGTCCCGCCCCTCCCGCTGGAAAGCCAATAATTTCTTTTAACAGTCAAGCCTGGAAACATTTAAGCCTATCGTCTGGTTCCACTGACGTATGCGAACAGTTGAGGAACCCTTGCGCATGCGTAGTAAAGGTATAACCTGTGGGGAAAAAGGCGTTTTAAAACCTATTTTGGGGCAAAGTCATCAAACTTTTTAAGCAATTTCATTTTTTACTGCTGTTTCTATACATGCTGTTTTTATGTCCCGGTGACCAGTGAAAGTGCAGTTCTGACTCTCTGTCCATTCGTTTAGATATGAGCTGGTCTTGTTATTCTGAAATAGCTGCCCGGAGGTGTTGCCAAGATGGCGGCCGAGTGGCACAACTTGCCTGAAAGGACTTTGTCCATAGTCACTTGCCAATATCCACTGTTAAGGTCCAGAGTGGAGAAAATAGCTGAACCCGAAGGGGATTCCAAGATTTCAGTAAGATTTGGCAGAGGATAGGCATCACTTTTAGTTATGGCGTTCAATTTGCGAGAGTCTACACAAAATTGAAGACGTCCATCCTTCTTTGGGACGAGGACTACAGGGGAGGCCCATCCCATACAGATGGCTCTACAATACCTGCATCTAACATTTCTTTGAGTTGTTGGTTCACTCAGGCTTGTTTAGCAGGAGACACCTGATAAGGTCGTTGCTTTATGGGAATTTGGTGATGTGTTTAAATTTGATGTTGGAGAACAGCTGTTAATCTCAACTGCAAGGTAAACACTTGAAAGTTTGTTTTTAGGAGGTTACTTAATTGAAGTTTTAGACCAGGTGATAAGTGAGCCACATCCACTGCTTGATTAATGAGCGCTGTATTATCCTCTCTTTCAACTTTTATTAGTGTCGTCAAAGGTAGAATAGAACTTAACAGAGAAACACTTGATGTGTAGTAGTGTGCTTGATTTCCATTTTTTCAGATTTTGGTACCCCATCTGTGTTGGCATCAGACATCTTAACCCTCTAACCGCCAAAGTAGCAAAATTGCAACAAGATGTCATACTTAATAAAATAGACTATAGTTCCTCATATGGTGTAATATCTCATTTGTATTCCCTTCCACTAGATGGCAGACATGTAGTACTTTGATTCTAGTCCAACATTACGTCATGTTCCTATTCAAAGTGTTCGAGAAAAAAGCAGAGCAAGTGAGCTCTCGTGTCATTGATGCGGAAGCAGTTCATTTCATAGCGTGCATGTATATGGTGAGATTTATGAGAGAAAATCGCCAAATGGCTAATACAAAGTTGTACCGTGAGGATGTGTTGCAAATGTTATACACCCATTCTAATTCTGAAGGGGAATATTTGCCTTTTGGAAATGACCATTGGTCATCTAATGATCGCACTTCTCGCGGTAAATCTTTGCAGCGCTATGGTAACGCCTTACAAGACGAGAGTGTTCACAAAGCACAACCAAATGATCATCTCGACCCTTTGCCCAACAGGTATGCGCGTGGTGAACATGGTCATAGTGTCCATAGGAGAGGTGTTACTGATCGTGCACGCTGGCAGACAGTACAGGTGCAGACAGTGTGGAGAAAAACGTAAACTTCGTAAACTTCCCCCGCCTTAAGTAATTCGCTACATCCTTCCATCTCAAACCACCGCTGTGCATTTTCGTCAAGGTAGTTGCTCATATTCACCGCTCAAAAAGTGGGTATGCACTATATGCGGTGCATATTTTAATAATATAAGTTATGTAAATTTATATGAAAGTTAGATATAAAAAAGTTAGATGGTAGAGGAGTGCTAGATTAGGCGCCGGTGCCCTCATAAAATTTCATAATAGAATTTAGACATAGAAGGGTAATATTGCGAGTGGGCGGGGCGCCGTGAGCACTGAGTGAGCAGCCGTAATGTTAGTGAGTTCAAGTTGAAATTCAAAAAAGATGGATAAAGCAAAAAAAAAGCTATCGGGGGCTAAAAATTTAAAAAAAGGAGATTGCATGTCAAGGGATGCAACAGCAGCTAAATAAGTTAATGGTGAAAGGCAACATGTAGGATTTAAAATGTGACGTCTATGCTTGGAGGCTTGTAAATACGTTATTCATGTTAACAGACTAGCTAGCATTTGCTAACACTGGAATGTAGCAGACAGAATATGTAGCTAGCTTAGAATATGCAAAACTGAGGTTGCTTAGCTGAAAACCGAAAAATATAAGCATACCTGTCAACCCTCCCGTTTTTCCCGGGATACTCCCTTATTCTACCATTCTATCCTGCTATCATCCCATTTAAATATTTTCCTGTATTTCTCCCGTATTTTTAATATTTCTATAGAAAAATCCCACTGGGCGTATTTTATATGTTTGCTATATTCGCCTCCGTAAAACTCCCATAATTAGGATACATTACTGTATAAAAACAGGGCTACATGAATAATCGACAACAAATTCCAAGATTGCCCAGTTGCCAGATCTTGTATAAACGCATCCTTCTCACATAATTAACACATACAAGTTTGTTTTCCTAAACTTGGCAACCTACAACAGCGATGAGTACCGTGGGAAGGAAAGGATTAGAAACGGGACAGAAGGAGAAGACTCAGGTGGTGCTCCGTCGCAGAGACATCAACAAATAAAATATACATGAAAATTAAGCTTACACATCAAAATTCTATGGTTTAATTCACTAAATATGAGCACTGCAAGTTGCAAAATCAGGTGCATATATACATTTGATCAGCATATGTTGCAAACCTTTTATGGAACATAAACATTATGAAGAATGTTGGGAACAAATATTAACTTTTTTTTCTACTGTATGAAAAACTAAAAGATGTCTTAAAACATTTTGTCTTTCATATTGCACTGACTGAAGGGGTAAACTCATGCACTTTAGGAATGACATAATTGTGAGTAAATGATTGGTTTTTAACCAAATCAGAAGTACTTACAGGATTGTGCAATATGGCCTATGGCAAAAGAGTGCAATTGTGCTTTCAGTTCCAGGTTACACTGATTTAGGTTTCTTTTAGCAACCCAGAACTTTATCATTTTACCACCAGGGGTGGTTACTTCATTAGCCTAATAGGAGGATGGACCACCAAAGTTTTTGTACGTTATCAAAGATGCTGAATCTCAGGAACTTTTTTTTTCAGTTGTGATTTTGGACACAAAATACATCAGAGGTTAATTACAAAGCAGTGAAATACTGCTTTAAGTCACAATTGTAAATGTCAACATAGATTAATTTAAATTTACATTTATTCATTTAGCTGACGCTTTTATCCAAAGCGACTTACACTTGCCATATATGTCAGAGGTCGCACGCCTCTGGAGCAACTAGGGGTTAAGTGTCTTGCTCAGGGACACATTGGTGTCTCACAGTGGATTCGAACCCAGGTCTCTCAAACCACAGACATGTGTCTTATCCACTGCGCTAACACCACCCCATATGCTGTTTTGATTTAAAACATGACATGTCATGCCATAAAGCCAAGTATGTTGACCCATACTCGGAAGCTGGTTTTTCCATACAGAGCATCACATCAGTGGAATTCAATACCACAATAATTAGAGAATGTACACAATTTTACTAATTTAAGCATAATTTTAAGAAATGGCTTCTTCATAACCAACAATGTGAACAGTAATGTTGTTTATATGTTTATAAGCTGCTCTTCATTTTAATTGTTTTAATATTCATTTTTCATATATATATATATATATATATATATATATATATATATATATATATATATATTTTTTTTTTTTTTTTTTTTTTTTGTCAGACTGTATAATTTGTTATTTAAATTTTGTTTTTGTTGTTATTGTGTTTTCTATTTTGCTTCTTTTTTATCCTCTAGTTTTCTTGACCTAATAACATCTGGCAAAAGGACTACCCGGTGAAAACTAGCCTTAAGGCTAATTTACATTCAAGAATGTTGATTAATGTACACTGCCCCTTTCTTGTGAAATAATTAAATACAAATAAAATAAATAATGTTATATGAACATTACCAACTTAAGTAAAATTATGTAAAACAAATAGCCACCTACAGAGGACGAAACACGGCCTGGTGATGTTTCACTTCCCAGATAGCAACAGTTGGCCCGGATCCGTTTTAAGCCCCTTGCCTCCGTTTCTATCTTAGAGACGTTTTCTGATTGTGAACCAGATCCGTGCCAGATAGAGGTTTCAGCTGAAACATTCTAACTGTCATCAGTTCAGTATTTATATCATTTTACTGATCTGGCCCAGATCACTTTTCCCATAGGTAACCGAAAGACATTAGCTGTGTCTGACACTGATTTGGTCCAGATCTGCAATATGAATCTGAGCCGATACTGTTTTCACATAGGCTACACTGGTGTGGCCCAAATCTGTGAAACATATCTGAGCCGAATGCATTTAAAAAAGGGCTAAAAACTGCTCTGGCCCATATCTGCAAAACGGATTTGAGCCAACACTGTTTTGACCATAGACTGTCAGAGACTAACGTTACCTGATGTGGACCACGTCCGAAATACTTATCTCAAACTGTGTGAAGAACTCCGTGGAATAAACATTTTCAAGCTGTCTGCATATTTTTATTTTTTTATTTTTTTATCTAGAGCATGAGATAAATGCAGCTGAGCAATATTATCAGTGCTTAAAAACTATACAGCAACATTTTGTGATGCTATAAGGTCCGTTACAGCACTGGTCCGTTTGAGCTCCGTTTTAGGTCCGTTTTACGACAGCACCAAAAGTGCCAAGTGAACGTTGGGTCTCGCTTGACTGTCGTCTTGCAGATACGGTCCACATCCGTACTACGGACTTCAGTCAGAAGCGCCAAAAAATAATAAAAAATATCATCAAACCAAGCTGTCAACGGAGATTTATCTGACCAGCTAGGCTACCACACGTACGTTTTTATGTGTCTTTGTGTTTATTATGTACATCTATTTTTGTGCGTTTATTCTAATTTACTGTCTATTACTTAAACGTGCAAGTGAAATGCTGTTTGCTTGGTAGATAGCAGTTACAGGCTGTTATTTGCGCACCAGTCTGTGTTATGTTAAAGCCGCATCTGCTATAGCGCTATGAGTGTAGCACAGAATAGACCAATTATAGGATAACCGAATCCACTTTTTAATATCATAGCATATATTTGCGCTAATGTGCTGAATTTGAAAAGTTAGTCTTAGCGATGTCCAGACGAGTAAAACACTTTTTGCGCATTTTATTATGCTAGTGCACACCTAGCCTAAGTGTCGGTTACGTTCAATAAAAAAACACACATGGCTTGTTTCTCAAGTCCAAATTTCATTTTTGTTTGAAATGGATTGAATCATTATTTAAAATAATCTTGGAGATTTCTGAATTGCCTAAATCATAAATGCAGCCGGTTGAAGCCTGCAGCGATGTTTTTCTTTTGTTATGGCAGTGTATATACAGGGACGTGCACAGACATTTTGAGGGGCAGGGGCTCAAGTGAAATAAAGGGCACTTCTCATAATTACGTTTTTTTTTTTTCTTTTTTTAAACAAAAAAGTATATATATTAACGCAACACTGACTTCCTTTTTAAAAAAAATAATTAAAAAAGTTAATTAATTTTATCTTCCTCAAACTCTAATTTTCAAAAGATGTCTACTATTGGCTGTTTCCTGGCGCTCCTTCTCCTTCCTTTTGTGTATCCTCTCTTTTTTTGGCATTATGCTGCCTGCCTGGCCCTGCACTGCAAGCATGATTAAAATTAATTGTTTAAATATATTTTTTTTTTTGGTCACAAGCAAAATAATTTTTTAGCTTCACACAACTAAGCATCAGAATACTGAATTGCCTTAATGTTTTAATCAAATACATTAATATTATTATTGCTATGCATGTACACATACACAAAAACTGATGGTGACTGACAAGGACTTAGTTTCACATTTGAGGGAGCGCTTCAGATTTCCTGACCTGATATTTAGATATACTATTCTTCAATAAATATATTTGTTTGACAGGGAAGCTGTGCGCAAACAGTAATATATATATATTTTTTTTTTAAAAAGCACCCCAGAAAAAAGGGCACTTTCTCTCCAGGAATAAAAAGGGCAGGTGCTCAAGCCCCCTTTGATGTCTATGTGTGCACGTGCCTGTCTCATAAAAGAATATAGCCTCATGTTTTTTGTTCGGGAGCTTTTATAAAAATAATTTTTTTTTTATAAAAATTTCATCATTCATTCATTCTAAATGTGACGGCTGTGGCTAATAAAAAGAAGAAAACAGTAAATTATGAAAGTGAAACAGAAAAAAAGTTATATAAGTTTAAGTTTATTAAAATGTACAAATTAAAAAAAATATATTTATATTATAATATATATATATATATATATATATATATATATATATATATATATATATATATATATATATATTACAAAATATATTTTACTCTATAACTGCAAGAAAATGAAAGCAAAAAATCTGAACAAGTTGTGTTTCACATTTTAGAGACATGGGATGTCTGCTATAGAGATATTAAAAACAATAAACTACTATTTAATTCCCTCAACCGCTTTTGAAATGGGACCGGTATCATTCAATTCAATGACAGCTGTGTTGCGTTCAGTCCAAGATGGCGGAGCTGCAGCTCTGCGCATGGGTGCGTTTGTTGCTATGGAACGTTCTATTGAGTTTCGCCTCTTGTTACTTCTTAACTCTTTGGTCGTATTCTCAAGTGAAGCGAGTTGAGGCTTGGACCCGGAAACAGCGCTTCTTACGTCATCACTTAACAACCGAATAGGCTGTATGCACGGCGGTGAATGACGTACTTCCGGTGAAATCTAAGGATGGTGGATTACTTCCGCCGAGTGCTACGCTATACCTAATAAATAATATTTAGCTGTGTCCAAATTCAGGGTCTGCATCCTCCTTAGGATCCTTCCTACCCGGTTGAAGGAGGATGGGTCCTCCGACGACCGCAAAAACCGGAAGTCGGTGTTTGTGAATTTGGACAGCCTACCCTTCTTTCAGTTCCCTCCCTTAACCGTTGCTCATATCCTGTCGCCTAGCAACCGTGACAGCGCTAAGCAAGACGCGGGTGAAGAGCTCATCGTTCTCTCTCCGGAGCTTTATAAACACTTCTGTCTGCTCTTTCGTCCATTGAAGCGTTAAAAACAGCTTAAATCACTAACAAATAAGCTGTGTGTAAGGGGATATTCACACAGGCAGTAAGGAAGAAGCTAGTTTACACGTACAAATGTAAAAAAAAATGCTTAACGCTAAAATCAAAAGCCTAACTAGAAAACCACTGAAAATATATATTTTTGAAGAGCCAGTTTTTAAAAAACACCGAAAATAATACTCCGCTACCGCTCGCTTCATCCTGCCGAAAATAATTATGGGATAGGTAGGACGCGAAAGGATCCACCACACCCATCCTTCCAATTCGGGGAAAAGGAGGACGCATTTGTGGGCCGCATTTGAAGGATCCCACGAATTTGGACAGCCTTCGTCGCGGCGCTGTGACATAACATCCTTCAAATGAGTCTTCTGAAGGATGTTGACCCTGAATTTGGACACAGGTCTTCCTCTTTGGCTATACTACAGGAACGTTAGTCACAAAAACAGACAAAACAGCCTCCACTCATATTGTTGATGCATATTTGCTTTATTATATTAATTAAACATATATATATATATATGTTTAACATCTAACGTATGACATCTAAACGTATGAAAGTATCTTTTCAAAGACGGGAGGACAGCACCTCTAGCCATCACTGCTGTGTGCCGCAGTGTACAGCATCTGCTAAATTTAACACCTTTCTAAGTTTCCACACGTTTCCTAAAGACAAAGAAATACAGAAGAGGTGGGTAGTTAATATAAGACAAGACAATTTTACAGTTACAAACCAGACAAGAGTGTGTAGCCGACATTTACAAAGTACAGATCTGATCGAGCCGCAAACGCCGGCCGGCCGCAGACGTAAGAAGAATGGAACTGTCCCGTTGCTTTTTCATTGGAACAACTTCAGTCTTCCAGCCCCACGGACCGGAGTTTGGGAAAGCGTAGAGCGACCAAACACAGACACACTGCATACCGAAGCCCCTTCTATGGATGTGGAATATTCGGACCACGACTAATGCTCTAGTGCTGAGCCTGCTGCCCTGGATTTGTCCCTGGACCACAATGAAGATCAGATAGCGAGGCTGCAAAAACAAATTGAGGAGATAACCATCAGCACCAAGTTCTGTTTGGAGCGGTTTGCTGCCTCTGATGATGACATTAGGTTTTACACAAGGTAAGTTGACTCAGAAGTTCCATGAACATTCATTAACATTACATTAATTTCACCTCACCAGACATGTACTGCAGCATTGACCAACAATAAGCACTTGTGCAAATTGCGCATGCCAATCCCTCTCGCCTACGACAAGTCCAAAAGGACATAATATGTTACACACTGATAGTTGTATTATTCTGTAAACGCTGGCATTAGGCTTTTTATTCTATCTCCTAATATAATGTTGTACTAATGGGAATTACGACTAGAATGCTAATAAATCTGCAATTTAAAACTGTCAATGGGCACTTAACACACCATCAAATAAAATATGGGTTACACTTTATTTTATTGTGTCCCTGTTACAGTGTAATTTTGCATTTAAGGACTGAGTACTATTAATGAACTACATGTACTTACTGTAGGGTTAGGTGCATGTAATTATGCCTAATTTATCGTTTTTACTATAATAAATACATGCAACATCTGTAAATTTAGTAACATAAAAATAAAGTGTAACTGAAATACTGTATGTCCCACAGGTTTGCGACTCATGCACACTTGATGGCCTTTTGGAGGCAGATAGAGCCAGCAACAGGCAAGATCGTGCGTGTGACCAGAGCACGGACTGAAGCCAGGACAGACGAGGTCCCTCATGCTGTCAATGCAACGGTACATGTATTCTGAAACATTTAATATGATTAAGATATCTTTTTGTTTTACAGTCAAACTTACTGTGCCAGTTATGGTGTTTGTGTTATAGTAATAAAATATCTTTTCTTTTCACAGTCTCTTCAACCCATTGATGAGTTTTTTTCTGTTCATGACATACCTGTCATTGGGTCTGGTGCAGAAGGATCTGGCCCACAGATTGAGAATCCACCAATCAACTGTAAGCCGAATAATAAACACATGGGCTAACTTTCTCTACACTGTGCTTGGAGCTGTTGGCATTTGGATGGATGAGGAGACGGTCAAAGCTCACATCAAAGCTCAGTCATACTCAAACGGTCAAAGCTCACACAGTCAAAGCTCAGTCTTACTCAGATACACAAGTGATTTTGGATTGCACTGAACTACGCTGCCAAACACCACACTCTCTTCTCCTTCAGAGCGAAGTATTCTCCAACTACAAATCTCACTGCACTTTCAAAGGGTTGATTGGGATGGCTCCTCACGGTGCTGTAACCTTTGTGTCATCTCTCTATGAAGGAGCCATCAGTGATAGAGAGATTCTAAAGCAGTCTGGTATTGTGTCTCTTCTAAAACCAACAATGGCTGTAATGGTGGATAAGGGTTTCCTTGTGGAAGACTGTGTGCCCTGCAAAGTCCACATACCTACCTTCCTGTCAAAGAGAGCACAACTGTCTGGACCAGAGGTCAGGAAAACACAGTCTATTGCAAGACTCAGAGTCCATGTTGAGCGCCTCATTCGAAGGGTGAAGGAGCACAAGATATTCAGTACAGCAATACGGTACCTCTTTCTCTCACAGGAAGCATCAATCAACTGTACACAGTAGCCTGCCTCTTGGTTAACTACCAAAACGGGCCCTTCGTTAAAGCATGGGCAAGCAATTGCTAATGCTGAAGAAGCAGAATTAGACAGGCAGAAATGTTTATATAGTTTATTACTGTATAATCACAGTAATAATCATTTTGGTTTTAACTTTAGAATGAGTCCTTATTCTCTGTACATAATTTGAAATTTGATTTGAAATTAAATTGTCAACAAATATAGAATTGTGAAACAAATATTTTAATGACCTTTTGATGACAAGACAAAATAAAATGACATGTTTGTAAAATCATGCATCAATTCATTTCCTGTGCACTGTGCCTCTTTAGTTACTTGTGCATAGAGAGGTATTTTGGCAGATATGTAAAAAAGAAAAACAAATCACACCTCTGTTTCAGGGAGCTTAACACAGAAGTGTCTCTGTAAATGCGCTGCACAAACATGTCATCATGGGCACAGACAACAAAGTCACACCATTCCATACCGTCATAAGCAACTGCCCCTGCACTTGCCAATAATAAGCATGGCTTTCCTTTAATTTATATGTTCCATGATCAACTCTGAGGTACCTGCAGTCAACGTAGCTTAGTGCATTTGGGCATTTCATTTCAACCAAGCCGAATGATGGTCTCTCAAGCGGGTCATATACCAGCCCATCAGGTGATGCACCCAGCCAAGGTGCATGTGGATGAATCACCAGTCCACATTTCCTTAAGTTCAGGTTTTTAAGAGTTGCATAGTCCTTTAAGGCACCTGCCTCCATATCCAGTCCCCTCTTCATGTGTTTTGTTTTTTATTTAGCTTTAACTGGTAGCCCTCTGGTGGCACTTTTGGGAATGGGGGTGCATCCTTATGGGTGATGAAACCATCAGGTGTAGGTGGTGGATGCTGATACGATAGGATACTGCCAGCTTGTACCTTACCGATAATCGACTCCACGAGTGGCTTGTCAGGTGAGAGATTCATTGTGCAGATAAGGGGAAGAGATCCTGGTTTGAATTCGGCATAGACAGCTTTAGGGTTGAGTGTTGATGGGTCTGGCAGCTCACCACTGTAGGCCTTGTATAGTGAAGATCTGGAATAACATTATCAGGGAATCAATAAACATTTTTGCTACAGAGTATAGTACAGCATAGCATGCATGTTTACACTGACTGCAAACCTGATTCCACTTGCTGAAGTAGCACCTGGTTTGGGCTTCACTACCACCATGGCATCCACCGGTCCCGGCTTCACTCCCTATTTATTAGATTCCATCAAAACTATAGCAAAAGACTAGCAAAACAAACATTATGTCAGATATTTAATTGATACAAACCATTGTTCGTGGTTTATGCCACTTCTGTTCTGTTTGGGTGCATGATAGGACAGGAGGGACGACAGACATTCCAGATTCATAGTAATGGGCTGTCTGGTAAAGCAAAGCAACCAAATGGTTGCACATCCCACTCCCAGCCACACAGGAGCAGGAGCTGTTAACCAGCACAACTGGCTCTGAATCACGTAATGCCATCTAAAATAAGTGTAAAAAATAAATTAAAAAAGTAGTCATCAAGTATATCAGCTACTCATCCATAAAGTTTAAAACCATGTATCTATGCTTGGAACAGGTAAAGACAACAACAGTTTCAAGGTAGAACATGAGCAGTTTGAAGGGTAGCCGAGTAAGGGAAATTGCCAACATTCTGCATCTGCAGCCATCACATAAAACTGCTACCCTGTATCTGCAACTGCGGTAAAGTTAGTTTCATATTCCTATATTTAGATTTTTACCTTCAATAACTTTCTTATGGTGTATTCAAAATGGTTCATATGAGTAAATTATTATTATAAACAAGTATGACTATCAGCTCCAGCTCTTGTTTTCTCTTGTAGTAGTTTTATTTAAAAAATGGGAATATTTTTTTGTAGCTTATTGTCAATGATATTAACTCGTTTGCATCCACAGTTGGAAAGCTATTGACAAAAAGTCTGAATGTGCGATAATGAAACCAACTTTGCCGCAGTGTATCTCCATTACCACTGTTTCAGCTATAATTTGCAGTGACAATGCAGTGCTATTCATCTGTCTTTGATTGAACTGCATTACATTTTTATTCTTATTTTGTACAATAATCATCCATACTAGCTAAGATAACAGCTGTGGCGATCCAAGCGGAACAGTGGTAACGTTAGAAAAGTAAAAACTGAACTGGACTGAACATGTCCAATAGAACTTTGAACGTCACTTTTAAGCTACTACTCCTACTCTCAGATGGTGTTGAGTCTCTGCTTTCCTCATAGAGCGGTAGCAGTGAGCTTTCACTGAGATTTCATTTGTGGCCCTGCTTTTACCTGACACTTTCAGGCAAAATTACAAACACATTAAATCTCAAACATTTATACTAACGTGATTAACCTGCTGCTGGGCGGATCGTAAAAAATAATAACTAGTATTAGCAGTTCAGTTCAGGCGGTTCAGGCTAGCTGAATTTACCTTCATAATTGCAGAGATAAGACGACACATAAAACTTGAAACCTTTCTCAAGTTTGCTCTGTGGCATTGTACTGCACATCCTTACAATTCTTCGCACATCATTGATTGTAAATTTGGGCAACTCCAGCAAACACCGAGTAAAATTCGAAGACTCTGCCATAATCGCGTTTTCATCCGCTTCAAATCTCTCCAACCGGAAACGGAAGAGCAGCCTTGCGTCAAACGCGGAAGTACGCGTGCATAGAGCCTATTCTGGCCTCGGTGCTACTGGCCTGGGGCTATGAGCCCCGCCCGGCCCGCTTTAAGCCCTGGCTCGCACTGGCCCGACAGTGGAAATGCGGCTAATCATTCTGGGCACAAAGTTACTCCTGCACAACAACATAAAAAACAAAAGTACAGACATGCGGAGGTTTTTGAAATACTGCTCGTGTCCGATGAAGAGGAATTTTTCTGACTGCTCATCTGCTCCGGATTCTGTTTAGAGTGGGAAACTTCTTCATTCATAAAATATGTGTGGCCACAGGAAAATGATACACAGGACCAACAAATATGAGTGAGTTTCGTATTTTTATTCTTTATAATTGGCTATTTCTTTTCATTTAGGTATTTGGGACAGAAAACCCAGAACAAACCAAAATACAATGTCAAAAATATCTTTGGATTGCACAGCAAATTGTTCACCCGAAAATAAAGATAATATAACAACTTGTTGTCTCTTCCTATGTACAATAATAAAGAACAATGTCAAAATAAATGCTCATACTTTTGTACAGACACAGCTTCCGGCTTCGCTACCATTCGGACGTTCTAGCTTACTGCTCTGCGCTTTGCTTCTTATTTCTGTACTTTCTCAGATTTTTCTAAGATTTTTAATTCAGCAGATCAGCACAGTGCTCAAACAACAGATTTTTGGCACAAACACTAAAACTAAAAACTCTTCGGGACTGGAATAATACTACAAAAAGATGACTTTGTCTCCCACTGCTAACAACTTACATTCCGGAGACGGGAAAACAACTGCCTACATTCAAACAGAAGCGAGAGAAAATGCCTCCTGTTGGATCTACTTGTTGCATGAACTGCTGCAAACTTCTACAAAGGATTGTGATTCTTGAAACAAAGTTACTTGCTGGACTTCCAAAACAGACGGAACACTCAGCAGACCGTCGTCATGGACCCCCTCAACGTCATGGAGTCCCATGAATCTTTTAAATCTCAACAGTTTATACCAAGTGTAGAGGAACAAGCCAAAACTGATCGCCACAATAATCGATGGCACAAACAGGGAGCGAGACCCAAAAGAACACGAGACATCAGATTGTCACGAGTTTCTCGTATTGCTGCCATAGCTTCCTCTACCCCAGATTCGACTATGACAAGGCTTGTGAATACTGGTATTCTACCACCCCCTATACATCTTGAGAACAGATTTGAAGCATTAATGAATGCGGGTGAGGAATCCCCAAATGTGATTAAACATGGATCAGATCAGCCAGCAGCTAACACTGCTTCTAACAGGCGCTCAAGTTCGAGCAGACAGTGGCATTCAGCTCAGAGCGCAGCCGAGCCCAGGACTCTGAAAGTGGGGGACTCTGTTATCAGAAACATCCGTAGCAGGACTACAACAACATGCTGCCTTCCTCAAGCAACGGTCTCTGATGTGAAAAAGGAACTTCAGAATATTCTGATGAAGCACAAGACTGCAAATCGAATAATCATCAATGTGGGGAAGAATGATATTCTGAAAGAGCAGTCAGAACTTCCTTAAGAAGGACTTCAGTGAACTCTTTGAAACACTTTGAAGACTCAAAGTTTAGTCGTTCATCAGTGGACCACTCCCAGCAAGGGGAACAAAGCACTTTGTTATGTTAAGCACTTCGAATTACCATTGTGTACCAAATGTGCTATATAAATAAACTTGCTTTGCCTTGCAATGACATCCCACATGGAAAACACCTATATAAACATGTTTCAATATAGGTTTTGATACAGGTTTTTAATATATGTGACATATATAAAATTGGCCGTTTTCCTATATTATATGTACATATATGTACATATATGCACGCATATATTTGCACATATACACATATATATGTGCATACATATACCTATATTGGTACATATATGCACGTATATATGTACCTATATGTTCACCTATAATAGTAAAATTAAAATATATAGCTGCTAGGCAACATAAAAAAAAGTCAAAAATGTAGAAATGTACATTATTTATTTAATCAAGATCAATCAAATTGTGCAAAACAAAAAATATAGTACAAGAACAAAAAAAAAGACAAAAAACCTGCTAGGCAACATGAATAAAAGTCCAAAATATAGAAATGTACATTGTGTATTTACAAGAACAATCAAATAGTACAAGAACAAAAATAAGACAAAAAAATTATCCTTATTATTCTTTGAAGATCTGTCATGACGCGCCTCATTATGGTCCTCCTCCGCCGCCTCCTCCTCCTCTTCCTCTTCCTTCCTGCACTATCCAATTATGTTTGATAGGGTGTCCGAGATTTTTATTTTTTCCTCTTTTTTTTCGGCGCACAAATTTTTTAGCGGATAGGCGTTTTCGTCCACACGGATCTGGCGTTTTGGAAGAGCGAAACCGATGTTTTGAAACCGGGTCCCAGAGTGGATATATTTGAAAACGCCGCCTTTGCGTTTCATCTCAACGGTGAATCCATACATTTTCTGAAAATAGGGCGTCATCAGCCTACGTCTCGCCCCTAGTCAAACACCACTACATCACGTAACAGCAACAAAAACATCAACAAACACTGAACGCTAACATTTAACACGGATTAATAAATGTATTGTTCAATGTTCTTTTGTACATGTTCCACGCGCAGCAAATCCATTACTTCTTCTCTGTTTTAAGTGTATCTCTGTGGCAGAATTACAGCGCCACATGCTGGTCTGGAATGTATACTAGATCGGTTTTGTGTGGACGTAGATATTTCTTGAGACGAGGGGAAAAAAAAAGATCGGGGGTCCATCTCCGTGTGGACGGGGCCGAAGAAGTAACGGGTAATTACGGTTATGGATAGAAATGTAGTGGAGTAAAGAGTACAATATTTGCCTCTCAAATGTAGTTGAGTAAAGTCATGAGTACTCCCCAAAAATTATGCTCGAGTAAAGTACAGATACCTCAAAAGTGTACTTAAGTACTGTACTCAAGTAAATGTACTCCGTTACTGTCCAGCTCTGTATATCATGTTAATATATTGCCATAGTTAAATTCCATAACATGCCAATTACATGTGATACCAATTTGACATGTTGGCATATAAATTATCATATATGTGCATGTATGTAGCATATATGTGCCTATACACTGCATATAGGTTTCATATATGCGCATATATCCACATATAGGTTCTTTCCATGTGGGGTCACCTGACATTTCTTAAAGGTGCCATATGCAAAAATTGAGGTAGAAATATCCATAACATGACCTACACGAATCAAAAGAATGAGAAAAAATAAGAGTGATGATGTCATAAAAAAATGTCAAGTTATGGTGCTGCAGAGATATCAACCTTAATTAGCATTAGCATTACTAGCCCTGGCCCGAGAGGTGTCGTAATACCAGTTTCGGCCGTGAGAGGCGGTATGCGGGCAACATAACGACCAGCCAACCTGCAATACACGAATAACTCACACGGCTTGTGGGCGTGTACTTGAACCTGATGTCAATCGTGTGGAAAGTACAGCCCACTACTACTTCATTTCAGTTCAGGGAAGAGAGAGAAATGATGTCTCAAGCCCTTGGCAAGAGACCCCTACCACCACCACCCGCTCTCGGAATCACAAATCAAATCTGATAAGAAAAGGAGCCGACCCAGAGTAAACATCGGCACTGTTTTCAATTGCTGGAGACAACTGATGGACCATAAAGAAATGAGGTTCGACTCCAAACTTGCAACATTTCTAACAGTAAATTAGATGCTGTTAGGATTACGCTAGTAGTTTGTTTTATATGTTTGTGTATTTGTTTTCGGGAAGTTATAACATAGCAATGTATCGAAGGCTGTTCGATAAACGTGCTAATGTTAGCGATGGCTAACCGTAGCTGCATTTGATAATTAGCTAGCTATAACTTAACGTTACCCATTTTATTATATCATAATTAACCTGTTCTGTCTAGTATGTTGGTCTCCGTGTCCTCTTTGCTTCGTGGTTTTTCTGTGCGTGAAAAAATTGAGGTGTGGTGTGAAAACGTGTGAAAAGACTCAATTGCGTGTGTCTCATGCTGAATGCTTGAGAGTTGGCACATTATTTCCCAAGCAGAATAAAGGACAGGTTGATTATTGCTGTTTAGCGTTTGTATTAATCTATGATGTGTCCCTGTTTGCGTACAGGGACATAAAAAATAAATTAAAAGTGATAAGTGGACCAATGTGTCTGAGATTGTTTAACCTCAATATTTAATGAGGTTAACTTATAACTCCTTGTGGTTAGTCTGCACAAGATCAACAAGCTTGTTTGCTTTGCGGCCACTTTAAATACAAAATAAGCATTCGATCTACGTTAGAGCGTCTGAGCGCTCACAAATCTTTCTGCAGCATCGTGAGCAGAGCGGCAAGAGCGATTTTTGACGCTCTAGATGCCGGCGGTGTGAACGGCTATGGCTGTAGTGTTGTTGTGAAAGTAGAGGCGGAGCATAGAGACTATCCCGTTTCTCGTTTGTTACTCTAGAGTAGACCAATTTACTTTATTGAGGCATACTGCCCCCATCTGTTATGGAATGTGGAGTATGACTTGATTTTTTTTGCCAAACATTACAGATGGCACCTTTAACAGAAAGTTGAGTGGAAGAAAAAGATGCACAATCAACGAGAGAACCGCAGCCTTATGAGGATTGTCAAGCTAAATATATTCAAGAATTTGATTGAACTTCACAAGAAATGGACTGAGGCTGGGGTCAAGGCATACAGAAGTGTCAATGAATTTGGCTACAGTTGTCATATTCCTCTTGTTAAACCACTCATTAACCACATACAACGTCAGAGGCGTCTTACCTGGGCTAAGAAGAAGAAAATCTGGACTGTTGCCATTGGTCTAAAGTCCTTTTTTCAGATGAGATCAAGTTTTGTATTTAATTCGGAAACCAAGGTCCTACAGTGTGGAGGAAGGGTGGAGAAGCTAAGTGGAAGTCCAGTGTTTAGTTTCCACCGTCTGTGATGATTTGGGGTGCAATGTCATCTGCTGGTGTTGGTCCATTGTGGGTTTTTTTTAAAACCATAGTCACTGCACCCGTTTACCAAGAAATCTTGGAGCACTTCATGCTTCCTTCTGCTGACCAGCTTAACAAGAGACCAAACAATGCAGATGAGCTGAAGGTAACTGTCAAAGAAACCTTGACCTCCATACCTGAGCAGTGCCACAAACTGATCACCTCCATGCCACGCCGAATTGAGGCAGTAATAAAAGCAAAAGGAGCCCTTACCAAGTATTGAGTACATGTACAGTAGGTGAACATACTTTCCAGAAGGCCAACTATTTACTAAAACGTTTATTATTATTATTATTATTGGTCTTATGAAGTATTCTAATTTGTTCTGATGTGAATTGGTGGGATTTTGTTAAATGTGAGCCAAAATCATCACAATTAAAAGAACCAAGACTTAAACTACTTCAGTATGTGTGCATTAAATTTATTAAATACACAAGTTTCACAACTTGAGTTGAATTACTGAAATGAATGGACTTTTCCACAACATTCTAATTTATTGAGATGTTAAGATTGCCTAGTGTGAGTTACACCCTTAAATCAGGTGTGGAGAGATATATGAAATGTGCAGAAGACCAGGTTTCAAAACCACTGCTCAAGTCTATAGACGCTATTTAGTCAACAGTCAGTCATGAAGCAAACTTCTTGCATAAAAAACTGTTTCATTTATCACAACTTTTCTCTGTTTTCAGAGCATCTACAGCAACGATGTGTGCCTTCTGTTGGCGATTCTGTGGTTTTACCTTGTTCTTCTAAAAAATCTCAGTTTAAAACAGAGGACGACATTACAGTGGGCTGGAAACACAACGACACCCTGAAAGTGTATGACATTATTAAGGGCAAAGTCTCTCTGGAAGAACAGGATTCTCCCTCAAACTTAACAACGTTCAGCGCAGCGATACAGAAATCTACACATGCCACATCACAAATTAATTACTAATCCAAAGTGTGAAACTAGGTTTGTGAAAAAAAAAAGTTTAACATTTTGTTTTAAGACCTCTTAATTTTTTTGTCTTTGTGTCCCACAAAATTTAACCAAGGAGCACAAGCAAGACCAGAGAAGATTTTATTACTGCCACTTCTTTCTGTTGTGATTCTGCTCTGTACGTGAATTTTGAGAGGAGAAATAATTTGTCTACAGTATTGAAACAGTCAATGAATATTATTCATCTCAATGCATTATCAGCTCAGCCCATACACGCTTAAACTAAAAGTGATGCCAAATAACCTTTGAGTGAACGTTTTTTTGCTAGTTTTTGTAATCAAATATATGAATTTCAGAAAAACCTTTCAACTAGTATCAGCTAGAGTAAAAAGTGTTACAATTATTCCCGATGTCTTGTTATGCAGTCTGGATAAATTATGCTTCGGTTTGGAAGTAATATTAAAAAATGACAGTGGAAAAGATATCAAGATCTGTTTGCCATTTGATTATTTGGCCTTTTTACAGTTGGCTAAAGCATTTCAGTGTTCTGTGAAAAAAAAAAAAATCACACAGTGATGCAAGTCTGTATATGAAAATGTACAATACAAAATACTAAAATGCAAAAAAAAAAAAAATGTCAATGAATGTTACAGGACAGAACTTGTATCGTATGAATTGACATATACTTGTTTTACTGGATATACAACATTTACTCAACTATAACCTTAGTGTTAGCTGACAGGGACGTGTTTATTTCATATTTTCATTTATTTCTAGTAGATGGAGGTTGGCCATTTTTAACAAAAATGTTGATGTTGTTTAAAAAAGTAAATGTATATAGAAAACGTTAAGCCCATGTCCATGTTTTCTAATAGCATTACATTCACTTGATCCACACAATAGGGCTGACAAGCAAGTATGTGTGTATATATATATTTATTTTATTTTATATATCAAATAAAACAATGCTCCCAGTGTATGTGATTGCAGAAAATATCTGCTCATTAAGGTTTGTTAATGAGGAGTGCTGAAAGCTTCCCGAGGAATCAACTTTCAATCAACAGTTGTCTCCACAGTGCCATTTTTATTTGTGCATGTTTTCATTCTGTTCTATTGTTGTAAAATGTGCCGTATTCCTCGACTTTTACTGCAACCTTCAGACACGCACCATTCCAGCTTTCCATTTAGTTTAGTAAAATTCATTTTTACGTTCACTGTTGGTCAAAGCAATATTTTTGATATTTATTTTGTTAGCGTTTTTATTTCCAAATATTTTATTTATATAGTTTTTATCATATATAAAATATATATATTATTTTACCTCTATTCATTTAAATGAATAAATGGATTGGTATATAAGTGTGTGTACTAGTAAATAAAACACATCAATATCCATAACATTTGTATGATAAATACATTCACTTGGTTACATATAACGCGCAAACCAGAAGAGCGCCATAAAAACACAATAAAATGACGATTACATTTCAATTTCACAAGAACACACTCAATGATAGAATTAACACTGAACTTCAGAATAAACACAACATCAAAAGCTGTATTAATCAAACTCTAGTAGGCTGTGGCACGTTGCATTGATTGAATCCAAACACCACAACTAAAACTTGTTCCCATATTCCCAAATTCATATACAGCCATCACCACCACAAACAAATTCAACTCTTCACAGTTGTTCATAAATTATTTAGAGCAATTAAGGTTTCTGACAGGGGCGATTCTAAGATTTTGATTTTAGGGGGGCTCAGCCCCCAATAAGGGTATGATTAAAAAATATTATTTTAATATTAGGGTAGGGTTGTATACTACTAACCTTATTGCAATCCACTATTCCATTGTATTCCCTGTATTTCATATATGGGAGTAGGAGTACTGACTGAGCCATATATAACACTGTAAAAAAAACTAATACAGTTTTTTAGATGTGACCAGTCACTGGAAAATTTTGAATTGGGAATGTAGATATTTTTATTTATTTTTTTTTTTACAATAAAGACTTCCTGATTCAGTATTAGGACATTCATGTTTATCCTTTGATGATACCAATGCTTTTTCTTATGAAATGTACGTGGAAATTGGCAGAAAATTAAAACAACATAAGGGTTCAATGACTGCAATGAATCTTGGGAACACAGTGGTATTGTGTGTGTGTGTGTGAGGCTGTCTGTTCTATTCTCACCTGACTGTTGCTCATTTGCAGACCTACTCCCGCACGACAAAAAAAATGTTGTATATCCATCTACAATGAAATATAAATTATTATTATTATTATTATTATTATTATTAATTTTTAGCTTTTTAGCCTTTATAATCAACAATACGGTTGGTTATACATCAAGTCAGCCCCTGAACATTTATTTCATTTCAAATCATTTAACTAACCAGCTAATATTCATTAAGAATATAGACAAAACATGTATTAATGTAATTGTCTATTGGCAATATGTTTAATCTGTTCTATATTTATTTATATTTATTAAAAATAACATCATTATCAATTTGCCACTTCTATAAATCAATTACTTAAAAAAAAAAATAAAAAAAAAATCACAGATCCCTTTACTCTTACTCTAATATATGTATCATGATACACTAATGATTAATTATTACTTAATACAAAATTATGTTTAATAATAGAAAACAAAATAACTCCACATGATGTTTCTCTCTCTGTGCCATTTAGTACTTTCAGACAATGATGTGTGTCGTTAATAATTTATTTTGCATGGCTGCATAATGTAATGCCGAAATACACAATAATATGTTTTCAATTTCAAAAAGTAAATTAAAATAAATCATGATCGTTTTCTAAAGTATGTTTTCATGGGTGTTAATCGCTTCATTTTTGTTGGAAGAAAAAACATCTGTCACACTGTGATAAAGGCTGAAAGTGAAAGCAGCGAAGACGTACTGGTATTGGATGCGAGAACACACACACCACACGCACACACACACGCGCACACGCACACACACACACACACACACCTTGTACTCTCTGATGTTCGCTCTGCTCGGCGCCCCTGTGGATTGAAAAACGTATGGAGTGAGATTTATGCCAAAACCTCACACACACACAAAATGTGTTTTACTCACACCCAACGATTCACAAACAAACTCAGTGTGGTTTGCAAATACAAAACATCACTCACAAACTAATGCATTTTGTTCTGCAAATAAAAAACGTAGCTATCAAACAAATACAGTACGTTTTACATATACAAAGAAACGTATGTCTTCAATGACAAAAATATCTTCCAAGTACAAACTTAAATCTTTCAAGTACAAAACAAAATCCTTCAAATACAAAACAAAATCCTTCAAGTACAAAACAAAATCCTTCAAGTACAAAACAAAATTCTACAAGTACGAAAAACTGTCACGTGACTTTTGGCACAAATTTTCCGCCTTGCTGATCCACACGCAAATGCCTTCAGATCCACACACATGCTAGTAAACTGTCATGTAATTCGCACTCCACAACAGCGGGTGGCGCTGTTAGCGACTTGCTTGGCGCCGCCACCGACATGGAAACAGGAGAGAACAAGAAACGCTAGCGTGAGGGACGTTTTGAACACGATGAGCGGCCAACAGGTGAGTTTCCAGTCATTGCTGGTGAAAAATCAGCCTGAAGGGGTTGTTATTCGCTATAACAACCGCCTCGCTATACACGATCCCACTTATTACATTGCTACCTACAAAATAAATAAATAATTTGACAAAATTTATTGATTTTAAAAACGATTGTATTGCTTCCGCTAAAGAAAATAGTCCGTTCCGCGTCCATTTTAACGGTCTGTTTATCATGGCAAGGGTGTGTTTAGACCTCCAAATCAACCCTGGTCTTCTCCTGCTAGTTTCTAATAGAATATAGAGGCTTTATTCCATGTCAAATCAGTCAGAATCCAGGAAAGTGGTTGCAGCAACATCTCAGATGAAGAGTTTTTCTATATTATCTTTGGGTCCCAAAACCAAGGCCTGTAAAAATATTTTTGTCAGTCCTTGAGATTGTCATTTTTATAGCATCAAAAACACTATCAGAGAACCATGTTTGGGCATTAATATCTTAAAGTGTTATTCATAGCCTCACCGAACTTTGCAGGATGGAAGACAAACATGTTCTTAGTATAACTGAACCAAAGTTTGTACTGCATGTCTATTGAGATTCTACAAGGCCCTAGACTTGGGTAAATGGCTAAACCCCTGATACTGAGGGTATTATAAACTCATTTTCTGCATCCATATGATATCAATCATTACATTTTCTTAATCGTAATCATAATCATGTGTCATTATTTGAGGTCTCTATCACTAATGATATGTAATAATTGATAGCCTGATTGCACTGTAAGTCGCTTTGGATAAAAGTGTCTGCTAAATGCATGAATTTAATTTAAATTAAATTTTAATTTAATTTAAATTTAATGGTCATGAAGATATTAAGAATGAACCAAAGTGTAGTTTTTGGTTATTTTACTGGTCATGTTCAGTTACACCAGTGTTTTTGACCTCATCCATTTTTCCTCTTTTTCCCTCTCTCTAGGAACTGCTTGCACAAACAATGTCAGAGAGAATCCACACACGGCTCCAGCATATTGTCTGTCAGCAACCCCTTGACCTGGATTACCTTGAATGAAGTGTTTTCAGGAGGCTGTTCTATTTAGTGCTGCCTCTAACCAGGTTCTCATCCCAAAAGGCATTTTAGATGCACTCACAGAGCTGCACAAGTTGGTTAAAGGCGCGGTCACACTAGACTTTAAACGTGCGAAAATATTTCGGACACTGCTGCGAATATGGGCGGGAGCAATAAAATGGTCTTTCCTCAATTATCACAACATGGATTAATATGTGCTTGTACTGTGTCTTTTGCGACAGCGTCGAAAGCGTCTTATTATATTGTACTCCCCATCTCTCTCTCTCTTTATAAATATATACACCCTAAGCAATAAAAAATTATAAAACATCCACATTCAAATGTATCATCTGTTCCTGTTGACACTACAAACCATGCAGACACTTTATTTTATTTTTTATAATCTTTTAAATCTGTATTATATAAAATAGGATGCTGCGCTACAACTAAAGTTATATAGCGCTTCCTTCATTTTTGAATTTCTGTACAGAGAGGTCACGCAGTGATGTAATGATCTTCTACTGGTCCCACATCTTCACGTGATGCGAATTCGTAGGTCAGAGTTCACCAAACTTGAACTTTGGAACGCAGCAAAATGTGGAATTTTTCGCATGAGCTTGCGTTTCCGGTCTGACGCATTCGCATGCGTATGAATGGAAGTCAATGGAGAGAAAAGTGCGGTGTGACCGCCCTATAAGAAAGAGAAAATCAGGTCCCCATAGTAAAAAAAAAAAAAAAAAGAGAGAAAGATTTTTTTTTTTTTTTGGTTGTTTCAACCCCCCAGATGTTTTAAGATTGTATTCACACTACAATAAAAAAAAAATACAATCTACATGTGTTTGGTTTGAACATTCATTACAACATTAAGAGAGCTGAAAGTCTTAAAGTCCGCTGCTAGCACTGCTTGAGGAAAGCTATTCTTCCTGCTGCCGCTGGCAGTCCTAACATGGGGCATGTCTGCTGGTCTGATTTGATTAAACAGAGAAAAATCAAACATTAGACCACCTCCCTGATTCAGAAATATTTATTTGTGTAACTGTAACATCTTACAAACCAGTTATTAGCAGGGGCACTGTTCTGTAAATAAGTGTTCTTTTTGTATTTGTGCTGCATTATCATTGAATCAGGTCCTTTACTGAGTACATTTTACTGTAAGCCTAGTAAGTGCTGGACATACTCCACAGTAAGTAGGTAGATGTCTGAGCCATGTGATTGGGAGTGTCCCAGGGGATTTATGGCTGCCCTTAGTGCTGCCATTTGTTCATCACTCAGTACATCGCCCATCTCAGGAACAGTGACACCATGGTGTGGCTCATCAGGCAGGCCACTGTCCTCCCAGTCCAAATGTGGTAGGTACAATACCTGAAAAGACATGTAAAGTGTTTATGTGGTTCTCAAACATTTTTACATCAAGGACCCGGACCACATTTGATAACATTTTGTAACAAACTCCAGAAATACACAATATTAATTCTGAGACTGAATAACATTACTTTCTTTGTCAATGTATGTTCAAATTAATGTCAATGGGATGCATTTTTTGGTAAAATTTATAAAGAAGTTTGTGGAAAAATAGTCTATTTCTAGAAAAAGTCAGAATTAAAAAGTTGTGTGTAAGCAATACAATCGTTTTTAAAATCAATAAATTTTGTCAAATTATTTATTTATTTTGTAGGTAGCAATGTAATAAGTGGGATCGTGTATAGCGAGGCGGTTGTTATAGCGAATAACAACCCCTTCAGGCTGATTTTTCACCAGCAATGACTGGAAACTCACCTGTTGGCCGCTCATCTTGTTCAAAACGTCCCTCACGCTAGCGTTTCTTGTTCTCTTCTGTTTCCATGTCGGTGGCGGCGCCAAGCAAGTCGCTAACAGCGCCACCCGCTGTTGTGGAGTGCGAATTACATGACAGTTTACTAGCATGTGTGTGGATCTGAAGGCATTTGCGTGTGGATCAGCAAGGCGGAAAATTTGTGCCAAAAGTCACGTGACAGTTTTTCGTACTTGTAGAATTTTGTTTTGTACTTGAAGGATTTTGTTTTGTACTTGAAAGATTTAATTTTGTACTTGGAAGATATTTTTGTCATTGAAGACATACGTTTCTTTGTATATGTAAAACGTACTGTATTTGTTTGATAGCTACGTTTTTTATTTGCAGAACAAAATGCATTAGTTTGTGAGTGATGTTTTGTATTTGCAAACCACACTGAGTTTGTTTGTGAATCGTTGGGTGTGAGTAAAACACATTTTGTGTGTGTGTGAGGTTTTGGCATAAATCTCACTCCATACACATCCCCTGAAACGTCTCATTAAAACACGCACCACATGTCACTGTGTGAAATATTTGCGCAAATGTTCAGGCAATGAAAGAAGGTGTTGTTTCAGTAACACAGTTAGTGTTGAAGCAGTCATGTCAGGGGGATGTTGTATGTATCTAGATGAAAGCAAAAGCACTTTATTTGGCCTTCTCAATGTATATGCATTTATGAATATTTAAGATTAATTACAACAGAACAGCAATGCATTTTATAAATGACTGTTTCGTAAACCTAGGAGAGAAGGTCATTCTGACTTTGCTACGACAATCTGGAGCTTCTGAATCAACTAATGTACGTATATTTTGTTGTTAGTTTAAGTATTTGCTATTGAATGTTCAAATGTGGAGTTTTGCGCATGTGTGTGTGCGTCCGTGCACGTGTGATAGAGAGAGACATTCACACAGTGGAGTCAGCTGTCTTAACCGTCCGTGGCTTATGTTCTGCAAACACATACGAGCTTCATCACTGTCTGTCATGCGACTCTATTCTACTTTCAGGCTTTAACTGTTGGTAAAAGTAAAGATATTATTAACTGTCTTTACATATATTTTAAAAGATGAAGCTCGCGATTATGGAAAGGGACGACTTTGTAGAAAACAATGTGTTTGAGAGAGACGGGGTATAGAGGACCAACAATAATGTACAGTATTTGAAAAATAATGTGTTAAGAAACATTAAAGCATGTCAACATATTCTGTTACACCAAATACACAAAATAATGACCTTTAACCTAAAAGTTTAATATGACCTCTTTAAGTAATTAGCTCATTGACAGGTAAAATAAATATGGAATTAAATAGAATTACCATATGTGGTCACTATATTACAGCTAGATATTTTTAAGATTATACAGAGGCAAGGCACAAGAACGATTCAAAATTTTAGATGTTTGTAGACAGCACAGCATCACATACAGGAATAATACGGTAATGGAAATCACAACATGGGCTCAGGAATACTTCCAGAAAACATTGTCGGTTAACACAATCCACCGTGCCATTCACCGTTGCCAGCTAAAACTCTTTAGGTAAAAAAATAAGTCATATCTAAATATCCAGAAGCGCAGGCATTTTCTCTGGGCCAAGGCTAATTTAAAATGGACTGTGGCAAAGTGGAAAACTGTTCTGTTGTCAGACGAATCAAAATTTGAAGTTCTTTTTGGAAAACTGGGACGCCATGCCATCCAGAATAAAGGGTACAAGGACAACCCAAGTTGTTATCAGCGCTCAGTTCAGAATCCTGTATCTCTGATGGTATGGGGTTGCATGAGTGCGTGTGGCAGGAGCAGCTTACACATCTGGAAAGGCTCCATCAATGCTGAAAGGTAGATCCAAGTTCTAGAACAACATATGCTCCCATCCAGACGTCGTCTCTTTCAGGGAAGACCTTGCATTTTCCAACATGAAAATCCCAGACCACATACTGCATCAAATACAACATCATGTCTGTGTAGAAGAAGGATCCGGATACTGAAATGGCCAGCCTGCAGTCCAGATCTTTCACTCATAGAAAACATTTGGTGCATCATAAAGAGGAAGATGCGACACAGAAGACCTAAGACAGTTGAACAACTAGAAGCCTGTATTAGACAAGAATGGGGCGGCATTCCTATTCCTAAACTTGAGCAACTTGTCTCCTCAGTCCCCAGATGTTTGCAGACTGTTATAAAAATAAGAGGGGATGCCACACAGTGGTAAACATGGCCTTGTCCCAACTTTTTTGAGCTGTGTTGGTGCTATGAAATTTTAAATCAACTTATTTTCCCCTTAAAATTATACTCTTTCTCGGTTTAAACATTTATGTCATCTATGTTGTATTCTGAATAAAATATTGCAATTTGAAACTTCCACATTATTGCATTCTGTTTTTATTCACAATTTGTACAGTATTCCAACTTTTTTGGAATCAGGTTTGTATAATATTCCATTTAGTGCTTGATTCGTTGGATTCATTTTGAGTATAAATACTGGGTACATCTTGGGCTAGTTAAGAACATGCAACCACAATTATGGCAAATACTACTGACTTGACAGTTGTCCAGAAGACAATCATCAACACTCTCCACTAGGAGGGTATGCCACAGAAGGTCATTGCTGAAAGAGCTAGCAGTTTACAGAGTGCTGTATAAAAATATATTAATAGAAAGTTGACTGGAAGGAAAAAGTTTGGTAAGAAAAGGTGCACAAGCAACAGGGACGATCACAGCCTTGGGAAGAGTGCCAGGGAAAGCCGATTCAAGAACTTGGAGTGGATTGAAGCTGGAGTGAGTACATCAAGAGTTACACGCTCAGACATCTTCAGGAAAAGAGCTACCAAGCCACTCCTGAACCAGAAAAAACGTCAGAACCATTTCACCTGGGGTAAGGAGAAAAAGATCTGGAATGTTGCTCCGTTGTCCAAAGTCCTTATTTCAGATGAAAGTAAATTTAGCATTTAAATTGGGAAATTAAGGTCTGGAGTCTGGAGGAAGACTGGACATGCACAGAATCCAAGCTGCTTGAAGTCCAGTGTGAATTTTCTGAAGTCAGAGATGATTTGGGTGCCGTTACATCTGGTGGTGTTGGTTCTTTGTGTTTTATTAAGTCCAAAATCAATTTATGGAGATGCTGATTTCATTTTGCAGCAGGACTTAAGCACCTGACCACAGTTCCAAAACCACTTCCAAGTGGTTTGCTGACCATGATGTTACTGTGCTTGATTTGCCAGCCAACTCACCTGACCTGAACCTCACAGAGAATCTATGGGATATTTTGAAGAGGAAGATAAGTAACATCTGACTAACAATACAGAGGAGCTGAAGGCCGCTATCAAAGCAACCTGGGCTTCAATAACGCCTCAGCAGTTCCACAGGCTGATTGCCTCAATGTCACGCCACATTGAAGCAGTAATTTGTTCAATAGGAGCCCCAACCAAGTTATGTGTACATAATTAAACCTGCTTTGGAGATCTTTTCTAAATCTTTTTTTTTTTTTTTTGATTAATTGATCTTTGAGAAAATATAATTGTTTCCACACCAGGTTCTTGTTTTCCCGAACACCCCCCACCACCGTTTATAGTTCCCTGTGTTTCTATGTCTTTTGTCAGACTGTTGTGGTTTATCCCGATTGCTCAGTCTTGTTGGTGTTGCTTACCTGTCTTGTCTTGTCATGTTTTGTCAGGTTCCAGTGTTTGTAGCCACAGTATGGTCTTCCCACCCCTATCTGTGCACTCAGATTCACAAGGATTCCCTTCAGCATCCATCCACCCTGGGTTTCACCGGTCTCATTTAATGGATTGCTCAGCCTCTCGCTCGGAATAGTGACCTGCCTTGCTGGCTTCTTTCCTGCTGCACTTGCGGCTTGTGCCAGCCGTGGTTATTCGATCAATTGAGTGGCAGGAGATTCCACGTCCTCTCGAGCTGTCTCCAGAAGGGCTCTAGGGTTTACAGAGAATGGTCCAAAAAAGAGAAAATATCCAGTGAGCAGCATTTGTGTGGACGAAAATGCCTTTTTGATGTCAGAGGTAAAAGGAGAATAGGCAGACCGGTTAAAGATGATAGAAAGGCAACAGTAACTAAAATAACCACTCGGTATGCAGACTACCATCAAAGAACACACAACACGTCCAACCCTAAAGCAGATGAACTACAGCAGCAGAAGACCACACCAGGTGCCGCAACTGTCAGCTAAGAACAGGAAACAGAGGCTACAATTCACACAGAACTTTGCCTGGTCTGATGAGTCTCGATTTCTGATGCAACATTAAGATGGTAGGGTCAGAATTTGGCATAAAGAACATAAAAGCATGGATCCATCCTGCCTTGTCTCAATGGTTCAGGCTGCTGGTGGTGGTGTAATGTTGTGGGGCATATTTTTATATATAAGTATAGTATAATTGCTGACCATGTCCATCCCTTTAGGACTACAGTGTACCCATCTTCTGATGGCTACTTCCAGCAGAATAATGCACCATGTCACACAGATCATCTCAGACTGGTTTCTTGAACATGACAATAAGTTCACTTTACTCAAACGCCCTCCACAGTCACCAGATCTCGATCCAATAGAGCAGATTTAGGATGTGCTGGAACAGGAAATTCACATCATGGATGTGCAGCTGACAAATCTGCAGCAAGTGCATGATGCTGTCATGTCAATATGGACCAAAATCTCTGAGGAAGGTTTCCAACACCTTGCTGAATCTATGCCATGGAGAATTAAGGCAATTCTGAGGGAAAAAAGGGGTCCAACCTGGTACTTGCAAGGTTTACCTAATAAAGTGGCCAGTGGGTGTATATCAGTGATGCGCGGGTTGATCCAAAATGAGCGGGTAACTGCAGTCACCCACAGTTACGAGTCATCCAAAAATATTTTTAATGATATTCGGGTAGCGGTTGGTCAGGTCGTTAATTTATATAGTACTAGACACAATTTTTAAATACATAGGCCTTCACTTTACTGGCTGAATAACTGTCACGAAAATTACGCACAAGCTCAGTCTTAGTGGTGGAAATTTTGATTCTAAGAGATTCATTCATTTTCAGTTCTTTCACCAAAATGATTAGTTCAGTGACCATTTCTTCATATTACACGAAATACACCACAGCAAGTAGCAAAAAAGAGTGTGTGACGAGTGGGGCGGGGCCGAGAGACATGGGAACAGGAGCGAGGCCGGTGGAGTGATTGGAAATGACAACACCTGCTCGACCCACCGGTCTCGAGTCCCACGGAGGAGATGGAGGGATATAAAACCGGAGCGACGAGAGCGCCAATCCCGGCAACTCACTCCAGCCCACCGCCTCGAGCGTCCATGGCGGCACACTCCCTCGCCTGCTTGATGGCACTGTGGATTCACCACAGCGGTGAGGAATCTTCAGCAGCGCGTCCCATTTTCTCCCGGGCTTCGGCACCACTGTAACTAATTAAACCTTCATAATCATCGGGAAGAAGGAGGCCGGAACCGGTAGACAATCAAATCAAACTTTAATTACAAAATAAAGACAAAACAGCACATCAGCCCCTCACTGACGACTGACGCGCACAAATAAAAACCAAATACAGAATAAAATCCAGGCCTGGTCCTCTCTCTTCGTCACTGTCGTCGCTCCGGTTTTATATCCCTCCATCTCCTCCGTGGGACTCGAGACCGGTGGGTCGAGCAGGTGTCGCTCATTTCCAATCACTCCACCGGCCTTGCTCCTGTTCCCACGTCTCTCGGCCCCGCCCCACTCGTCACAGAGTGTCTTATGTGTAATGTCTTAAGTCAATGAACGTATTCACTTGTGACAAAAACTGATTTGGCTTTATTAAAATGTGTGCATAATAGCATTCAATAAATAAAGTCTAAAGTTGTTCAGATGAACAATAATTATTTTAATTGTTTGGTCAGACAGTTCATATATTATATATTCACATTCATAAATCAGGGATTAAACATGGAGTTATGTTCTGTATGCTAAATATCAAAACAAACGTATGTGCACAGTTGCAAGATTGAAATGCTTAAGGGCCGACATGTACCAGTTCAGACTCAATTAAATCATGAAAGAGATGTACCAAATCATTCAACTCATTCACGAATGACATGAGTACCAGCTCAGTGATTTTGCTCACGAACGATAAGATTTCTCGATCTCATTCAGACTCATGAAACTCGTTCAGTGAAGGGCTTATTTGTTCACTACATTCAACAAATCACATGCTCCGTCACATGTCATACTTGAAGGCTATTGGCTCGAGGTTGAGTAATTCTATGACAGGATGAAACAGTTCACAGATACCCGGTTCACTTAGCTGCGCATGCTGCTGTAGAGGGAGGAATTTCAGAGATAAAGAAATACGAGTCGGTGGGTTACATGAACGAGAACGATTCGTTCACCTAAAAGATTCATTCAAAAAGACCAATTCGTTCACGAACGACACATCACTACTCAGTCTGCAGGTGGAGATGGAGGTGGCAAGAGAAAAGGTGAAGACTGGGGAGTGGAAGCTCCGCAAATACACAAATAGAAAGAGCAAAGTGTGGGAGACATTTGCCGAAATAATGAAGGATGGTGACCAAAGTGCTGGCTTTGTCATGGCCCAATAACGCTACGATGAGCATTTACTACTTTAATTTTTTTTTTTTTTTTTTTTCGGTTCGAGTTGTAGGTGGGTTAGTTGAAAACGCTGGTCGGGTGCGGGTTGTATACATTGACCAGCACATCACTGGTGTATATATACATACAGAGAGTGAAAAAATATATTTCTATATATTTTTATTTTCAATATTTTTATTGTGCCTGTTTTCATTTAACTATGATCATGACGGAAATTTAAGGGCCCTATTTTAACTATCTAAATTTAAAGTGTAAAGCGCACGGCATAGGTGCTCTCAGGGCATGTCCAAATCCACTTTTGCTATTTTAACGACGGAAAAAAGGGTTGGCGTGCCCAGGTGCATAGTCTTAGCATCTTGTCCCTATTCTCTTAATGAGTAATGGGTGTTTTTTAGGCGTAACGTGCAATAAACCAATCAGAGTCTCATGTTCCATTCCCTTTAAGAGCCAGTTGCGCTCGTGCCATGACGGATTTGCTATTTACACGCAAGTGCAACATTTTTTGCGCATTTATTATGTCGGCGGAACAGAGATGGATCTACGAATATGAGAAAGAAATGAAGAAAGTAAAGCAATGCAGAAAGATAAGGTGAAAGAAAGGGGACCTTACAGGAACAAGCTCACACCAAACGCAAAACAGCAATATTTGGAGAAGCTCTCAGGCATCCAAAATATCGACCCATACGAGCTCCCTGCAACGGCACAGAGACCTGAACCATTTACCTCCATGCACATATATGGACATTGTGAATTATATTGTTTACAATGTAAGTCACCTTGCATTCACGCTGTTAATAGCTAACCAGGACATTTACATCTTGCAATCACACATTTAACTACCCTAGCTAACCCAGAACTGATCTGTCCACTTTGCAGCTCCCAACACAAAAACCTGGTACAGTATGTGTCATTGGGCTAAAATCAAATTATAACTAAACATACACAGTTTAAGCCTACTTCAACACATGTTGGAAACGTTTGTGTACATTGAACATCTTGTTACAATCTAGTGTTTACGAAACAGTGGCAGTTATTTAAGTTACTTTGTCATTTTGGTCAAAAAGTGTCTTCTAAATGCAATTTAATTACAACATGCTAAAAGCATGTGAATAAACTTACTTTGGCCAGTACAACGCTGTTTTCACCACCTGGAGGCTTTAGATGACCAAATTCTGCACCCAGCCACAGCAGAAAGCCTCATAACTTTCCAAAGACTTGGCTTTTAAACTCCTGAACTGTGTAGTAACTTACACCAAAAACAAGATAATTAACAATGTCCATATATTTGCGTGGAGGTAAATGGTCCAGGTCTCTGTACCACTCCGCTGCAGGGAGCTCGTATGGGTTGATATTTTGGATGCCTGAGAGCTTCTCCAAATACCACTGTTTTGCACTTGGTGTAACAATGAAACTGTATTTCATTGTTCCTATGTTTTCCATATGTATCGTGTGAGGTACTGGAGAAGTTTTTAACTTCCAGGCATGGTAAAACAGTGCGGAATTGCAAAAATCTCCTCTACTAGCGAGTTAACAACACATGTAAACAATGCTGTTTCACCGCCGGTGTCCTGCCAACATGGCGGAGACTGTGATATCGAGGCCCACATGGAAAAAACCTATATAAACATATGTGTTTCAATATAGTTTTTTAATATATGTGACATATATAAAATTGGCCGTTTTCCTATATTATATGGACATATATGTACATATAATATAGTCTGGCATGCTGGTCTGGCATGTATACTACATCGGTTTCGTGTGGACGCGGATATTTCTTTAGACGAGGGAAAAAAAGATCGGGGATCTGTCTCCGTGTGGACGGGGCCGAAGAAGTAACGGGTATTTACAGTTATGGATAGAAATGTAGCGGAGTAAGCTGTCCAAAAGCCTTGCAAGGCTGCCCGTCATGATTGAAGCAGTGGGCAGAGCGGTCAGCATTGAGACTGAGACTTTTAACCGCAATATGGATAGCATCACGAAGAAGCTCACTGCTTTGGAAAGGAAATTGGAGAATTTGGAGACCAAAATGGACAATGAACAATCATAGTGACCGTGAAATGAAATGCGGCTACTAGACCAAACAACTGGTATCTTATCTTCTTCGGCTTTGCCAGCGCTGGCCTTGGCTAGCCTGGAACAACAAATTTCTCCCTGGGAGCACTGCAGCCAGAACTTTCTCGCGTTCCTTGCCCCCTTCACAGACACCTGTTGATTGATGAGACTGTCTAGGACCCAACCAAGGCTGTCTCCATGGCAACTTGCTGTGACGCTGTATAATCTGCGGACTGAGGCATCTAGAGAGAATCGCAACTCTCCAGGCCTACAAATACACAAACTCTTACACATATACAGATATGCATTCACCCCCCCACCTCCATACCTCGCCTTCGCCGCTTTGTTCCGCCAGTCTGGAAAACTGGTCTGTGACCAGCGCTGTAATAGCTGCAGGACCAGGTGGCTGTTTGCCTGCGCTGGATTACCTCGACCCCCCCCAATTTCTGTCCCCAATTGCAAATCGTGTGTTTATGGTGTATTGATTATGTGCTTTTGTGCTGAGGTGTTTTTCCGGTTCTCACACTGGGTGTGGGTTTTTTTCTCCTCTCTTTCCTAATGTTTTGCTGTTATCTCTTAACCTGTCTACTGTATTTCGTTGCCTTGTGCCCACAAGTGTAATGACAATAACGTTGAATCTAATCTAATACTTGCCTCTCAAATTTAGTTGAGTAAAGTCATGAGTACTCCCCAAAAATGATACTCGAGTAAAGTACAGATCCCTTAAAATTGTACTTAAGTACTGTACTCAAGTAAATGTACTCCGTTACTGTCCGGCTCTGTATTTCATGTTAATATATTGCCATAGTTAAATTCCATAACATGCCAATTACATGTGATACCAATTTCACATGTTCGCACATATATAAGTTCTTCCATAATGTTTTTCGTTAATTCTTAGTTTTTGCCTTGATAATAGAAAATATGAGCTAGGCATCATGTATGACAGTCAAAAATGGGATATGAGCTACAAAATATATGGCATATATGAAGCATGCATTTGTTAATTAAACAACGTGGTGCTGGTTGGGAAAATGCGATCAGCACCGGACTGAAACTAGCAAACACACTTGCACTGCACCTTGTGTCACATTTCGCTGGGTGTATTATAGGGCCCTCAAAGTCTGATCCAACAATTGTCCAACAATCAAGTAATTGTTCTTAATGAAACAAGTTTCCTATCATATATGAAACGTTTACTTACCCTAATGTTTTTTGCAATGTTATTATCAGCTGTTTGGACTCTCATTCTGATGGCACCCATTCACTGCAGAGGATCCATTGCTGATCAAGTGATGTAATGACTAATCACTATCGTTATAATGCTAAATATGTTCAAATCTGATGAAGAAACAAATGTATCTACATCATGGATGGCCTGAGAGTGTGTAAAAATGTCAGCAAATGTTATTTTGGGGTGAACTATTCCTTTAACATGAATCTTCTTTTCCTTTGTCTAATAATGACATAACAGGAAACAAGAGCCATAAAGAGTGCGGTCAATAAACACAAACTCTTGACATTATAAGTGGACCTCAGGGAAAATAATAAACGGATTAAAATAGAGTTAAATAAAAAGTTACACTGTTCTTAAGTGGCCATCTTCCTCCAACTTACAAGAAAATGAAACATGGACAGATCAAAACGATTTTACTGTTATTGACCACCAGAGGACAGAACAGATCTGATCATTATCAGTTGTCCTATTTGAGCAGTGTGATTGTGTTTTATTATGTTATAGTTCATAGCAACTTTAGGCTAGGTCTCAGTGAGCTTTATGATGTTAAACATACACACGGGTAATATCAGCATTTCAAACAACTTTTGGAAAATATATGAAACTAGCCTGTGCTAGTGTGGATGAAGAACGTCTGAAACCAGTCCAGATCTTAACCGGATGAATGTGGGTGTAGACTCGCAGTATCTGAACTTGTAGAAACAGTTGTTTAAATAGTTCAGACATGTTAGTCATAACTGTTCAACCCCTCCAGCAGTCCAGCTGGAGTCAAAATTATTCAAACATGTCCGAAAACATTTTTGGAGGGTATTCAAACTCTCAAACTCGGGGAAGCAGGGACACTTTTAGTGCTTAACATCAGTGAGATTGACAGAACTAATCAAATTGTGTGAAACATTTTCAATTTCATAAAGTCTCGGATCCCATAAAATGATATGAGTAAGAGGAAATGAGCCTGACTTTCATAAAACAGCTGTATTCAGAGTAAACTCAAAGTATAGACTTCTGTTGTACTTCCTGTTTCTTCTACCATGTTTGTAGTCATTTCTAGTTTTTCCTGCTCATCTCTGTATCTTTTCTTGTTTTGTTTTTTTGGTTTGGTTTCCATTAAATGTACATTTGTGCTTAGATCCTCTGAGTCGTCTTTTATTCTCAATCTGCTCATGTCACGCTAAAGAGATTTTAGTTTTAGTTTTTTGGCAATGCATATTGTTTGAAATATTTTCCCACACATATTTAATAACATCTAATTTCTACACAGTTTCTCTCTCTCCGTCTGCGGTTAACACAAGCATGGTTTTGTGCAAATGACGTTTTCCACTGGTTTGGTGGCTTGATGAACAGCATGATCTCACACACTTGCATGCATCGTGTGGTCTAAAGTTTGACCGAGTGAAATGGCACAAAATATCATGGCAATAATTTACAATAATGTTCCATTTATTATCATGAACTAAAAATGAACAGCTGTATTTAATTTATTAACAAAGATTATTTTCACCACATGAGTGTTTGGAGCGGCTTCGTGAAGAGAACAGTGTGGCTTTCTCAGCTCCTGTTGCTTTTCATTAAGAACATTTTTTTTAATCATTATTTTCAATGACAACAGTTTATACTTAGGTCAGTGGTTGAGTTTTGAACAAACGGACACAACACTAGATCAGAAGCAAACCTGTCTTAACTTCCTCTTGACTGTGGTTCAGATCCCTGTTATTTAGAAAGCTGCTCTAAACCCGTGTGAAAGAAACAAGACTGCATCATGCTGAAGTGTTTGAACATCCTGAAGATCATGCAGCTCCTGCTCTGTGAGTTTATTCTTATTCATTAATGGTTTATTTTTCTTTATACGTTGAATTATAATGTTTTTTGAGACTATAATAATCCATTGTGTGTGTGTGTGTGTGTTTTATTTCACAGTTCTGCTCATATGGTGTCAAGCAGCAGAGACTTTAACAGATCAACTAACAGATTTGGGTCTAAATGTGTCTATAAACTGTGATCTTGATGAACAGGAGGTTAACTGGTTATTACTGAAACTACCAGATCCTCCAGTGATGATATTACTCTCTTCTACAACTTCAGCTACTTTTTACTATGCTAAAACATTTAAACACAAATATTCAGTGCAGGGTAAACATCATCTGTTCATAAATAATGTCACTCTTGATGATTTAGGACTTTATTACTGTGTGACCTCAAGTCCACCTCCAAAATACAACAACGGCACCAGACTGTACATCGCTGGTGAGTGACCATTCACTGAAATTAAACACTAAATAATTTGATAGACACAAAATATTCAATATTAATATTAAATCCTTTCAATGTTTGCACAGAACTAACTCTGAATCTAGAGAACAAGAATCATACAGTGGTGAAGTATATTAATCAGAGTCAGACACACTGGCTGCTTTTCCTCATCTCTGCTTTCATCAACGCTCTTCTGATCATTGTGATCATAGGTGAGTCTTTGATTACACCTGAATGAATCCACATTAGAACATTATGGGCTTAAATTCAGATCATAATATCTGTGTGCACTATTTTTAACATTTTTAATGAAAATTTCAACATCTTGTACAGTTATAGCTCTTAATAGTGACTACAATAATTATGTCAATAAGAACAAATAATGTTTTTGGCTGAATGTTAAATCTAAATTCACTTTTAAGGACTATTAAAGCTTCTTGTTGATGGAAGGAACAGAGACAACCTGAAAACATTTAAAGATACAAATCTTCACTTTCTGGATTTCGAACAATCTCAAGACTCAAGCCAAACACGGATACGTTACACGAAAATATGAAGTATGTACAGTATATAAACACATCTCATGCACATCTCATCCATGTTTAAGTATAAAGCTTATGTATATGTGCTGATACTGCTTTTATACACCAGTGTATGCGCTGTTTAGGGGCATTTCAATATATATACGAACATAATACCTAATTATGCATGAGAGACTGTATTTGTCCTAATCACATAGTTCTAGATTCAGGAACAATGAAATAATGTGATATTCATGCTTTCTGCAAGACTTGTTCTGTGCTTTTCTCATCGCTCTATTTCTATTTTGTATAAAGTTGCAGTCAGTAACCAGATAATTAACTCACAGCACAATAAATGTTCAAAATCTGTTTGCATTTCCACTGTGTTGTGAATCTTTGTTTGCTGAACGTGGCCGTGTGTTTTGTGTAAGCAATATATCTAAGGATCTGGATTTTGTTTGAGCTACATATATGCCTGTAAGTAGCCTAGTTGACATGAAACATGTCTCAAACTTTAATTCTCCTTTCTTTCTGATTCTGGTATAAAATATATGTCCAAGACATGACTTGACACCATATACTTATATGTGATTATAAAAGGGAAGTAAACAGATGTTTATGATTGTGAGGGAGGGACTGAGGAAGTGATTATTGAAGGAATGTCTGCTTCAGTAATCTACAGGACTCTGTTTAGAGAACAGACTCCAGACGAGGCTCGGTAAGTGACTATCTTTATTTGTTTATTTTAGTTAACTGAAATTATGGTTATATTTTTAAATGTCTAATAGAAATCATGCTGAATCTCCAGAAAAACCTTTCCTTTCTTTAGAGCGTAGCATTTATCATATTGCTTTTAACGTTGGTGTTGTATCAGAAACCAGTGGCGTCGCTAGGCCCTTTTTAGGGGGCCTTTTATGCCCAGCCCCCCTAAAAAATTATTTGATTAATTAATTAGTGATCGCTTCAGTCCCCTTTAAAAACTCATTTGAGACGGTGGCAAGCTGCATCAAGTTCCGGCTCCTCCCCTGATCTGAGTCTGCATGGATTCAGCGCGTTTTTATCGAGTGAGATTTATGCCAAAACCTCACACACACACAAAATGTGTTTTACTCACACCCAACAATTCACAAACAAACTCAGTGTGGTTTGCAAATACAAAACATCACTCACAAACTAATGCATTTTGTTCTGCAAATAAAAAACGTAGCTATCAAACACATACAGTACGTTTTACATATACAAAGAAACGTATGTCTTCAATGACAAAAATATCTTCCAAGTACAAAATTAAATCTTTCAAGTACAAAACAAAATCCTTCAAGTACAAAACAAAATTCTACAAGTACGAAAAACTGTCACGTGACTTTTGGCACAAATTTTCCGCCTTGCTGATCCACACGCAAATGCCTTCAGATCCACACACATGCTAGTAAACTGTCATGTAATTCGCACTCCACAACAGCGGGTGGCGCTGTTAGCGACTTGCTTGGCGCCGCCACCGACATGGAAACAGGAGAGAACAAGAAACGCTAGCGTGAGGGACGTTTTGAACAAGATGAGCGGCCAACAGGTGAGTTTCCAGTCATTGCTGGTGAAAAATCAGCCTGAAGGGGTTGTTATTCGCTATAACAACCGCCTCGCTATACACGATCCCACTTATTACATTGCTACCTACAAAATAAATAAATAATTTGACAAAATTTATTGATTTTAAAAACGATTGTATTGCTTACACACAACTTTTTAATTCTGACTTTTTCTAGAAATAGACTATTTTTCCACAAACTTCTTTATAAATTTTACCAAAAAATGCATCCCATTGACATTAATTTGAACATACATTGACAAAGAAAGTAATGTTATTCAGTCTCAGAATTAATATTGTGTATTTCTGGAGTTTGTTACAAAATGTTATCAAATGTGGTCCGGGTCCTTGATGTAAAAATGTTTGAGAACCACATAAACATTTTACATGTCTTTTCAGGTATTGTACCTACCACATTTGGACTGGGAGGACAGTGGCCTGCCTGATGAGCCACACCATGGTGTCACTGTTCCTGAGATGGGCGATGTACTGAGTGATGAACAAATGGCAGCACTAAGGGCAGCCATAAATCCCCTGGGACACTCCCAATCACATGGCTCAGACATCTACCTACTTACTGTGGAGTATGTCCAGCACTTACTAGGCTTACAGTAAAATGTACTCAGTAAAGGACCTGATTCAATGATAATGCAGCACAAATACAAAAAGAACACTTATTTACAGAACAGTGCCCCTGCTAATAACTGGTTTGTAAGATGTTACAGTTACACAAATAAATATTTCTGAATCAGGGAGGTGGTCTAATGTTTGATTTTTCTCTGTTTAATCAAATCAGACCAGCAGACATGCCCCATGTTAGGACTGCCAGCGGCAGCAGGAAGAATAGCTTTCCTCAAGCAGTGCTAGCAGCGGACTTTAAGACTTTCAGCTCTCTTAATGTTGTAATGAATGTTCAAACCAAACACATGTAGATTGTATTTTTTTTTTATTGTAGTGTGAATACAATCTTAAAACATCTGGGGGGTTGAAACAACCAAAAAAAAAAAAAATCTTTCTCTCTTTTTTTTTTTTTTTTTACTATGGGGACCTGATTTTCTCTTTCTTATAGGGCGGTCACACCGCACTTTTCTCTCCATTGACTTCCATTCATACGCATGCGAATGCGTCAGACCGGAAACGCAAGCTCATGCGAAAAATTCCACATTTTGCTGCGTTCCAAAGTTCAAGTTTGGTGAACTCTGACCTACGAATTCGCATCACGTGAAGATGTGGGACCAGTAGAAGATCATTACATCACTGCGTGACCTCTCTGTACAGAAATTCAAAAATGAAGGAAGCGCTATATAACTTTAGTTGTAGCGCAGCATCCTATTTTATATAATACAGATTTAAAAGATTATAAAAAATAAAATAAAGTGTCTGCATGGTTTGTAGTGTCAACAGGAACAGATGATACATTTGAATGTGGATGTTTTATAATTTTTTATTGCTTAGGGTGTATATATTTATAAAGAGAGAGAGAGATGGGGAGTACAATATAATAAGACGCTTTCGACGCTGTCGCAAAAGACACAGTACAAGCACATATTAATCCATGTTGTGATAATTGAGGAAAGACCGTTTTATTGCTCCCGCCCATATTCGCAGCAGTGTCCGAAATATTTTCGCACGTTTAAAGTCTAGTGTGACCGCGCCTTTAACCAACTTGTGCAGCTCTGTGAGTGCATCTAAAATGCCTTTTGGGATGAGAACCTGGTTAGAGGCAGCACTAAATAGAACAGCCTCCTGAAAACACACAAATTCAAGGTAATCCAGGTCAAGGGGTTGCTGACAGACAATATGCTGGAGCCGTGTGTGGATTCTCTCTGACATTGTTTGTGCAAGCAGTTCCTAGAGAGAGGGAAAAAGAGGAAAAATGGATGAGGTCAAAAACACTGGTGTAACTGAACATGACCAGTAAAATAACCAAAAACTACACTTTGGTTCATTCTTAATATCTTCATGACCATTAAATTTAAATTAAATTAAAATTTAATTTAAATTAAATTCATGCATTTAGCAGACACTTTTATCCAAAGCGACTTACAGTGCAATCAGGCTATCAATTATTACATATCATTAGTGATAGAGACCTCAAATAATGACACATGATTATGATTACGATTAAGAAAATGTAATGATTGATATCATATGGATGCAGAAAATGAGTTTATAATACCCTCAGTATCAGGGGTTTAGCCATTTACCCAAGTCTAGGGCCTTGTAGAATCTCAATAGACATGCAGTACAAACTTTGGTTCAGTTATACTAAGAACATGTTTGTCTTCCATCCTGCAAAGTTCGGTGAGGCTATGAATAACACTTTAAGATATTAATGCCCAAACATGGTTCTCTGATAGTGTTTTTGATGCTATAAAAATGACAATCTCAAGGACTGACAAAAATATTTTTACAGGCCTTGGTTTTGGGACCCAAAGATAATATAGAAAAACTCTTCATCTGAGATGTTGCTGCAACCACTTTCCTGGATTCTGACTGATTTGACATGGAATAAAGCCTCTATATTCTATTAGAAACTAGCAGGAGAAGACCAGGGTTGATTTGGAGGTCTAAACACACCCTTGCCATGATAAACAGACCGTTAAAATGGACGCGGAACGGACTATTTTCTTTAGCGGAAGCAATACAATCGTTTTTAAAATCAATACATTTTGTCAAATTATTTATTTATTTTGTAGGTAGCAATGTAATAAGTGGGATCGTGTATAGCGAGGCGGTTGTTATAGCGAATAACAACCCCTTCAGGCTGATTTTTCACCAGCAATGACTGGAAACTCACCTGTTGGCCGCTCATCGTGTTCAAAACGTCCCTCACGCTAGCGTTTCTTGTTCTCTCCTGTTTCCATGTCGGTGGCGGCGCCAAGCAAGTTTGTTTTGTACTTGAAGGATTTTGTTTTGTACTTGAAGGATTTTGTTTTGTATTTGAAGGATTTTGTTTTGTACTTGAAAGATTTAAGTTTGTACTTGGAAGATATTTTTGTCATTGAAGACATACGTTTCTTTGTATATGTAAAACGTACTGTATTTGTTTGATAGCTACGTTTTTTATTTGCAGAACAAAATGCATTAGTTTGTGAGTGATGTTTTGTATTTGCAAACCACACTGAGTTTGTTTGTGAATCGTTGGGTGTGAGTAAAACACATTTTGTGTGTGTGTGAGGTTTTGGCATAAATCTCACTCCATAGATGTGGCAGATTCTTAACTTTGATAAAGAATATCTCTTTGGATTTGAGACTTTAGTCTTTGCAACTTTCCAGATCTTCTTCATGCACCAAGAGCTTGTAACACTCCAAAGAGAAAGGAAAAATTTTAATTGCATCATATGACCCCTTTAAACTTAAGGGTGTTAATTGATATACAGTATATTTCCAGAAACTAACACTTTCATGGTACTATACTTTTGTATAATGGTTAGGGTTATTGGGAAGTTGTGGCCTAATGGTTAGAGATTCAGACATTTTGAGTTTGAGTCTCGGGCCCCCAGGAATTGTAGATGGGGGGAGTGAATGTACTGTACAGTGCTCTCAATATTACGACTGAGGTTCCCTTGAGCAAGGCACCGAACCCCCAACTGCTCCCTGGGCGCTGCAGCATAAATGGCTGCCCACTGCTCTGGGTGTGTGTTCATGGTGTGTGTGTGTTCACTGCTGTGTCTGTGCACTTTGGATGGGTTAAATGCAGAGCATGAATTCCGAGTATGGGTCACCATACTTGGCTGTATGGCATGTCACTTTAACTTTTAAAGATTTATATTTTAAGTGTAAATTAATCTATGTTGACATTTACAATTGTGGCTTAAAGTAGTATTAAACTGCTTTGTAATTAACCTCAGATGTATTTTGAGTCAAAAATCACAACTGCAAAAAAAAAAAAAAAAGTTCCTGAGATTCAGTATCTTTGATTACATGTACAAACACTTTTGTGGTCCGTCCTCCTATTGCACTAATGAAGTAACCACCCCTAGTGGTAAAATGATAAAGTTCTGGGTTGCCAACAAACACCTAAATCAGTGTAACCCCGGAACTGAAAGCACAATTGCATTATTTTACCTTAGGCCATATTTCACAACAATACTGTAAGTCCTTCTAACTGATTTGGTTGAAAACCAATCATTTATTCACTATTATGTCATTCCAAAAGTGCATGAGTGTTCCCCTTCAGTCAGTGCAATACGAAATATGAAATATGAGACATGGTTTATTTTATGGTTAATGTTTGTTCCCAACATTCTTCATAATATTTATGTTCCATAAATTGTTTGCTATGTATGCTGATCAAATCTTCCTGGTAGGAATAAGTGTGTAACCAGCATTGCAAAAGCAAGGAATACAATACAAATACATTTATTTAATTAAAAGGCATAATTTATAATTTAAATTATAATTTATTATGATCTATTATGATTAAACTATTTTAAAAGAATATTGAGAATCCTTATATGCTTTATAAATTATACAGAAAAAATGTCAAAAATAGCAGAAAATGTGATTTATTCGTTTGAAAATTGCATATATATTTGTTGATTTTTGTTTTCACAAAGGAGCTTACAATTGAAGGGCATTGCAAGTAATTCATTATAAGAATAAATGTATACATGTTTTTATCCTGTTTATATATGGAGTATATATTTTTACAAAGGTCAATGTTCATTTTCAATTTTAACAGGTTGTAACAAGAACAACATTCCAGAGACCAATGTAGAAAAAAAAGTAGTTTTAGCACAGTTCAATTGGACAATATACAACTTGAATAACATCTTGAGTTTTGTGGTAAGGACAGCTTAATTCATCATCTTGCTTAAATTACATCAGGTTCATGCATTAAAATTATAGTCATTCTGATGATCTAGAAACATCATAAAACTTCAAAAGCTGCATAAAAAGAAAATGTGCTTTCTGGTTGGGGATGTTATCTGTGGTGCAGTGTGTCACACTGATGAAATAGTTTCTTCTTAATCAAGACCAAATTAATGTCAGATTATTACTGTGAACCAAGTGTTTCTTACTTCATACTCCTGGGCTCTTGAGCACATTCACACTCTTCAATCAGGGCACTTTCATTCTAGTCTAGTTACAAACTAAAAATGTGGAATGAAAGAAATAGAAGCGCATGTTGTTTATGCTCAAGAGTATTATTACTATCGACTGTAATAGTTTCTGCCACACAACTTTGTGATGCTGTTTCCAATGTTCTTTAAAACTACAGTATATTGTTTAGGGAAACACTGAATTGTTGGTAATGAGAGAACTCATGTGATTGGTTAACAATGCTTTTTGGAAACATCCGTAAGACCAAACTTAAAAATAAAATTAATATCAAACATCTGTCCGTTATAATTATGCTAATTAATTTGGCCACAATTCTGTTCAGCAGTCAGAATATAATACATTTGGTTCAAGAGTACAAACAATTGTTACTAAACATTGAAGAAAGGCATAATTTGTAACACAATTAAGCAATACATTCTAATAAAGTAAGCAGATATAATGCAAAATAAGAAATTCCAAAACAACAGTCAGGAAAGTTGCAATCCCCTCTGGTTGGGTTTTCATGGAAGAGCTTCTTGTATCAGACGTTGCAGTAGACATTGTTGTTGGATGTACTGTTAGACAAAAAGATAAGTAATATTTAAAAAAATTTACTGTTGAAACTAAACACATTATTGCTAATTATTGTATATAACACCTGCAGTGTATGCTGGGTGTTATTATGGCAAAAAATAATGAGGTGTTAAAGATGAAAACCCAGTATCACAGATCGCATCCAACCAACTCAAACTATGTATGTCAGTAATGACTCTTTCTACATACCTTTGACTTGCAGCATTCGTTCGCATTTCTTTTCCACATCTGGGATATCACATAAGAACTGCCCTGCGTCTGTGACCGTCAGATTTGAGAGTATAAGAGAAAAGTTCCCATTCTTGTGCTCTTGAAGAAAACTTGTTATTCGACCCTTGAACATTGGATCCTGTTCGATTGTTGAGGGTTTTCCTTGTTCGATATCATAAACAATTTTGTATGCATTGTATCTCCAAAACACATTGATTTCCTCTGGCTTTAGTTTTCTATCCTGGTATGAACATGGTATGAGAACAGAATCTCCAACAAAACCAGTGACATCCAGACACTCTGGAGACCCTGGAGACAAGAGTGACAACTTTAGAAAGCAGACAACAACAAAACAGACTAAACAAAGCAGAAAGTTACATGAATTTACTGAGGTCTGTGAATACTAACCTTTATCTATCAGATTAAGAAATAATACGTGAATGACACAGCATCTGCACAAACAAAAAAATAAAAAATTAATTTATTCCCTTGAAAACTGAAAAAAAAAAACATATGCACAGAAGAGAGTATGATTTCAGAGAAAGGCCCACTGATTTATATATTTAGACAAGTCTCATTTTAAGACAATAGTCCCCTTATTATATCAGATGCTTTTTTCTTTGAAAAAAAAAAAAAAAACATGATTTAATGCTATTCCATGCATATTGTATTACAGGTGCAATAGGCTGTTTTAACACATTTTTCGGTCCCACTTTATATTAGGTGGCCTTAACTACTATGTACTTACATAAAAAATGAGTACAATGTACTTATTGTGTTCATATTGTAAAACACTTTTGCTGCTATTGAGGTGGGATAGGGGTAAGGTTAGGGAGAGGGTTGGAGGTATGGGTAAGTTTAAGGGTGGGTTAAGGTGTAAAGTATGGGTCAACACAGTGTAATTATAAATGTAATTACAGAAATTAAATACAGATGTAATTACATGTAGTTTTTTTTAAATATATAAGTACAATGTAAAAACATGTATGTACACAATAAGTACATTGTCCTAAACTATTAATTAAAATGTAAGTACATAGTAGTTAAGGCCACTAAATATAAAGAGGGTCCCATTTTTCTAAAAATTGCATGATGAAATGGAGACATTCAGAAAAACTATGGAAATTCTAGATAAACACACACACACACACTGACATGACATCATGTTTCCAGTTGGCCTCGTGACTTCTCATAAGACCATTCATCAGTCGTTTTACCACTTCTGCTATTTTGCTATTCTAATTTATTTTGTAATATCAACCAAATCATATATTTTCTTGTTTGTAGTTTACAAGTTGTTTGTACCCCACAGAACTGCAGTCTCTCACAAGTTACGTTCTAATTGGATATAGCCCCCCACTCACTCGCTCACTGAACTAGTATTAAGCAGTGTTGGTCAGTAACTAGTTACTGTAATAATATTACTTTTTGCAGTAATTTAGTAGTGTAACTAATTACTAATAAGATTCCAATAATAATATTACAGTTACTATCCATAAAACAGTTAGTTAGTTACTTTTGATACCTTAATCTCTACTGATCTGAAATCTGAAAGTCCAATAACTCCTAGATTTATTTTGATAATTTTCACGATGTCTCCAGTGCAGCAGACAAGCTTAGAATACGGAAAAGCTCACATTCAGGGGATGGAAATACTGCAATTACACTGATTTTGTCAGGAGAAAACCTGATCTGGACGCAGATTTGCAAGTTGTAGCATTACTTTACTCTGGTATTACAAGGCTTGCCCATCCCTCTGATCCCCATATAAATTATTTTACTATAATTAAAAATCTTATCAATATATGTGATTTCTTTTCATACAATAGTTCATGAAAATATAATCATATTTGGGTAACAGAGAAACTATAGCTACAATTAGCTTCAAGCTACACATGACAATAAATACTTTTTTATTTTTATTTTTTTTTTATTCACTATCATTCACCATTAGTGTTTGTGAGAAAAACTGCAATTCAGTGTGGATTTGGGTAAAATGATGAGGCAGAAAAATATTGTTAGTAACATTTTAGAACAATTTGATACTTCTGTGGGCCATGGAGGAAAAGCAATGTAGGCTAACTAGTAGTGTAAATAATTACATATTACTCTCTGGCAACTGTTAAGTAATAATATTACTTTTAAAAGGAGTACTGGTAACGAGCAATAAATTACAGTAACGAGTCCAACACTGCTTTTAAGAAAAAAACTTTTTTGTATAATCTTGTATTGCACCTTTCACATTTCCGTTTATCTCAGAAGCGGAAGTCATCGTATTATGCTAAACTATATATATATATATATATATATATATATATATATATAGCGTTACAATTTGCTCCAATAGCTATAACAAAATACAATAAATACATGCAAAAATTCCATGACTATCTAGAATATCTCAAGAGATGATTACATTGGTGAGAAAACAGAAAGCTGTCAAATTGGTTAGCACTCCCTCGTTGTATAAGAAACATCCACACGCAGAAGCCTTAACTATTCTTCTGCAATTTTAATGACAAGGTGGTTATAAAACACAACACCGATATTAATGCAAGTCAAAACTTCTCTAGATGTACGATGATATTAACCGTGGAAACGAGTCAAGCAGTCTGTGAAAAGGGTGCACTGTGTATTGTAACAAATGTAAACATTACTTGTTTTCCCATTTCTAATTTACGTTATCTAAATTGTCTTAATGTTCGCCAATTATAATTTTAATTTACCCACAAAAGTGTACCATTGATAGAGCCGTTACCTTACAAACATGACTGTCGTATTATAGGTCTGCTATCCGTCGTTTGGGAAACGGGCAATTCAGAATGAGAAAAGCAGACAAAATCTAACTTTAATTTAGCGCACTGCACCGCGTTCTTCTGCTTCCGTGTGCAACAGTAACAGGGGTGCGGTCATACAATTATTTATTGTATTTTGTTGTATAGCTATTGGGTCAAATTTGAATGCATTTTTATTTTTATTTTAAATTTGTATTTTGCGTTACAAATGTCCCGATATACAGCAAAATACAATATATATAATATATAATATAATACATGTTTCCTCTTCTTCTTCCTTCTCTTCTTCTTGGTTTTTATGGCGGTTGGCATACAACTTTAAGGTGCATTACCGACACCTGCTGGTTAGAAGTGTGGGCCAAGATCGCCAAGATTGGCGGGTGACACGTTCGTGTACGTTGCTCGTGAATTATTTGAGTAAAACTCAGTTTTACTTTACTATATTGTAATGATATTCAGTAACATGTAATATATCCAGGTAGACACAAAGTGGTACTGGAGGATAACTTACTGTGTACTTAAAGAGAGGAACTGGGACTTTTAGGGAATCACGGTCACAGGATGTTTTAAGAGGAATAAAATAAAAATGACTAGCAGAAGCTAGCTGTTCATTACAACAATGTATCATCATTGAAAAAAATGAACGTTACATTATCATGATCTATTTTACTATAGTATAATGGCTTAATGAATTATATATTTTTTTTGTTTCATTTGTTGCATTATGGGCAAACGTTCTGCCAAAAATCCAAACAGAAATCTCTCGAATTCCCCCTCGACAAGTCAGTGAAAAACTATGGCGCATTATTCACAGACAGAAGAGATGGACATGCACACCTATGCGAAACCTCTCGATTCAGTGTCTACCTGAAACTTCTAACAAAGGACCATTGGCCAAGAAGTTGCGTGTAGTAAATGAGGATGATATAACTCTGTTATCTTGACGGCAGTTGAAAAATAGGCAAGCTCCAAAAGGAGTCTTTGGCGAGGCTTCAATCTGTGGAAAACTCCGTTCAAGAGAACACTGCTTCTATTCGCACCCTCTCCTCATCCATGGAATTCTTTGGCTAGGAAGTCGAAGACGTTACGAAAAGAGTTGCCTCTCTGGAGAACACTGTTACTAGCCTCATGAAAGAAAATGAAGTCCTTCGTCAATCTTGCCTGGAACTGGATGAATATAAATGGAGATGGAACTTGCTTGTTGCATGTGTTACTGAATCTAAAAATGAGAATGTGAAGAAGATCATCCTGGATATCTTTGGAAATGTTTCACCAGAATCTGCCTCGTCTCTTGCTAGCTCTGTGGACATTGTACATAGAAGAAAACAGTTGCGGATCATTCTCATCGTATTATCGTCCAGTTTACCTCACCCACCATCCCAGAAAAAATTTGGAAAGATGCCAAGTCTTCCAACTTCCTACGATGAGATAACTACAGGATTTTTGAGGACTTGTCTTTGAACATGAAGGAGGAACGCAACAAATTGTGGCTACTAGTGAAACAGGCAAGAGAAGAAGGAAAAGGGGCTGGTTTTAGGAAGTGCTTTTGCTTACGTAGAGGGGAAAAAGTTAATGAGGTCAATTGTTTGTAACTAGATTAGGATCATTATAGTGGTCAATAATGTAAACAACAGGCTGATTACAGCCATTATTTGCTGCTCTGTTTGGATGAATCAGTAGTGTTTTCTTCAAACCATAAATGGTTTTGTATTCTGAGTAACCTCCTTTTCCTCTAACTCTTTACTTTTTTCCAATTTCAGCTTTAAGTTTGGTTGTTTAGCATAATTACTTTATTTAATATTTCTTGTTTTTCTCTTAATGTTCGGGGGATAAGAGACATACTTAAGAGAAAATGTTTTTTTTTTTTTTGTAAATCTTTTAATCGGGATGTCTATTTCTTGCAAAGAACTCACTCATGTGAGGAGGATGAGAAATTTTGGCAAAATCAATGAGGTAATAAGATTTTATTTGACCATGGATCTCGCCGTGCAGCTGGTTTTGTTTGGTAGAAATTTCAGTGGTTCAGTTATTGATTTCTTATCTTCATCAGAAGGTAGATGGATACTGCTGGTAATTCAATACAGTGATTCGTGTTTTATTTTACCTCATCTATATGGTTTTAATAATTCTGGTATGAATGCTACTCTTATGTCAAAGATTTCTTTGCTTGTTCTTGATAAACAGTATAAATTCCTCTCTGCCTCTATAATTCTGGCTTTTGGAAATTAAATTGTTAGGTCCTCATAAATAAATCTTACTGCACAGGCATAAAGCAGTTACAGTGATTGGAAAAATACATTCAAGGACAGATATTTCCTTTATGTCTAAATGGGAACTTCTCAAATTTGAGTGTAGAAAAATCTCAATTTATTTTGGTAAAAAACTTTCCCCTGAAAAAAAAGAAAAACAAATATGCAGCTATATTCAAAAATATTTCAGATCTTGTAACTAGACCGATATCAGAAGAAAATCAAAATATGCTTTATTCTTTTTTCTTATTTCTTTACAGGAGGAGATGAATTGCCTGTATCTTGAAAAGGCAAAGGGAGCTTTTGTAAGATCCAGAGCTAAATGGCTTGAATTTGCCGAAAAATAAATGCTTATTTTTTAATCTAGAAAAACAACATGGATGGAAGGGAACAATTGATTATTTTCTTATTGATGGTTCTCTTTCCTGATGTAAAGAACAGATATCTCAGTTTGTTTACAAATTTTATCCGAAATTATACTCTTCTGCATTTGATAATTTTGCTTCTAACTCTTTTTTTGATAAGGTGACACCTTATATAACCCAAATTTCGGATCTTAGTAAATCTGTTTGTGATTTGCCACTTACAAGGAAAGAGTTGGATGATGTGGTAGTAAAATCCCCATCAAATAAGTCAAGTCACTTGGTCCTGATGGGCTACCTTTTGAATTTATAGGGTTTATTGGGATTACATTAAGGATTTACTCTATGAGGCTGTAAAGGAATGCATTGATAGAGGGAAATTGACCCATAAATGAAGCAAGGCTTAATCGTTTTAATTCCAAAGCCAAATAAAAACATCCAGGATTTAGATAATCTATTGACTCTCTTAACTTTAAATTCTTAAAAAATTTTTGCTCTATCAGACACTGCACCATACAGAATGTACTGTTCCAACGAGTCTGCATTTCTTGCTGAAGTGTTTTTATTTGTTAACCGAGCTGTGTCTGAATATCCTGTAACTACCCAGCAAACATTGGTCCGACGGCGACGTCGTGTGGCCGGCCAAAAATAGTCGCGGTAGGACGGCATAAATCGGTAGAAATATGTAACACAGAACATTTCCTAAAAATGCATTCAGATATGTTTGTACACGTTTATAGTTATATGGGGTTTCATGTATAATTGTTTCTTTGACTTTTAGATACGTGTAGTTCAATATTTACCCGCGTTGTGAATTGGTTGTGAGAGGACGTCACCTAGTGACGTCATTTACACGTGCGTTACACGTCCATCATGACCCTCTGTGAACTTTTTCTCTCTCTCTTTTTCTCTCTCGCTCTCTTTTCTCTGGCAGCTAATGTTTATTTGATTATTTGAATATGTAATACCTCATGTTCTTGTGGCATTGAATTAATAAAGCATTAAAAAAAAAAAAAAAAAAATCATGACCCTCTGTGAAATCCTTGTGGAATATGCAAAAGCTGTGCTTACACCTTGATTAATACTGCAATATTTAATTAAAGTGCACCAAGTAGTTTTTAAGAGGTTTTAAAGAGGTTGTGAATAGACGTCCACTGACGTCTTTTACACGTCTAGTCATGGTTTGTGAAAAGATGTCCAAGCAAGTCTAGCAGGAAAAAAAATATATAAAGTAAATATATTCACTTTATCTTGTTTAAAAAATATATAATCACAAAGAGCCCAGTGTAGTTAAGTGATTGCAAAGCAATGCTGCAATTTAGTCATTATTTCAACCTGTTTTATGTATTTGTTGTTATTATTTTTATTGAATCTATTCATATACATGTAAAACAGATATATACCCGGTCACAATTTCATTCTGAGTTGAATGTAATTTCCAAAACGGTGCTGCCAAGATGTAGACACAAAATATACTAATATATTTCGTGTGATTACAAAATCCCGCGATAGTATAGATTATCTCCCGAGATCTCGCTTTCCGGAAGTTCCTTTCCGGAAGTTCCGGTATATTGAGCAGGCAACCACGAGGAGGAGAGGACTCGAAGAGGACTGAGATGTATCGATATAAATTATATAAAATCTACTGTTGTGTAAGTACATTTTGTATTATTTGATTAACGTGCTTGGGTTTTACTTGTTTGACAAAAAGGAACCGAGAGAAATGATGCCTACATTGTCAACTGAAATTCACTGAGTATGGCTAAAATTAGCTAACGTTAGAAGGCTAAAAGTTACTTATATTGATGTAATTTTTATTGGTACGCTTTAATTAATTATTCAGGGGACATCCCAACTCTCCTGTCTTATCAGAAATGTCCTGTTCACTTTCTCACAGTTACACTGTGAGTGTTTCTCAAGGGCATCACATTAAAGCATTACACCTTTTGTACAATAAAAATACAATCTAATGCTTGTTGATTACCTTTTTTTCTAATGTTTCATTCATGATTCATTCATCTTGGTCGAAGGGTTTTTTTTCTTTTTTTTTTTTAGCTGTAGACCATAAAGATATTTTGAAAATAAGTGCATGTCATTTATCTCAAATGTTTTATTTTATTTATTTTAAAAAGAAATGTATTCTCTTCCCTCAGATGCTGTGAAGAGGTGGAGACTCTGAATGGGATGTAGCAATGACAGAACACCTGAAGCTTGCTCCGGGAAGAGATGGGGGTGGAGGTTACAAGAAATGAGCCAAACAACTGTAGTTTGTTTTTAAGGGATAGTTCATCCAAAAATGAAAATAGTCATAATTTTCTCACCCTCATGTTACGATCATAATAATTTTTCCTACAGTGGCAGTTAATGGATTGTGAGATCTGCTTGGTTACAATATTTCAATATTTCTTCCAAATATATTTGTGTTTATAAGACAACTGTGTAAGTCAATGACAAGATTAATAAAGCATTGATAAAAAGAAACCATCTTTTAACATTCTAGTAGAAAACATTCTCAGAAATGTAATATTTTAATTCATGTCGGTTCTATACAGTTTAAAATCATTTACACCACTTTGATTTCATAAATAGAAATGATTTCAACCATATTTTAAGATGAGGGTCTTATGTTTTATGATTTTCTTGTCACATGACAACAATGGCTCCTGCAAGGTGTTTATGCCACATGTTCAAATATTAATAATATTCTTAATATTATATGATTAAAGTATTTTAAAATAAATGCAATTAATATTGATTTATAATATTATATATTAAAAACATTAATAAACAAACACTGTGCAAATATAAATTTTTAACAATAATAATGGACTTTAAGATTGAGTATTTCAGCACTTTTTATTCAGTGATGCCCCTCATTAAATCATATTTCTGAAGAAAAAAATGGTAGGCCTGTAAACTTATTTCAGAAATCCAAAATGGATACAAAGATAACATTGAAAAACACATTTTTAAATAGATTATCATCTTGAAGATTATTATTTGTCATTGTCCCAGTAAAGCAAACATGAAAACAATATCGTCAGAACACAGAAAGGTATACAGGTTTGAAACATGAGGGTGAGTAAATGAAAGAATTTTCCCTTTATATAATTCAGTATTTTGTAATTAGTATTTTAGTTTGGTTAACAGATGCTAAACTGTTCAAAAACAATAAAATGTGCTAAATCAGAACATGCTTCTTTGTTTGCATATGTCCACAAATAATGTGTTATTGTTAGTGATGTACACGTGATTAAGATGTTTTATGGACGTTCATGTCTGACTTGACCGATCTTGAACTTTTGTCAAGATGTTTTAAACCTCAAGACATAATTGATTGTCTTGCGCGATGTTATACAGTGGGTGTGTGATTCTTTTATATGCAGGCTTATATATATTTACACTGTCTTAAACTATGCAGCAACGCATTTAAAAATCCAGAAGACAACGACGTCCAGAAATCGGCGCATTTAGACGTCCAGAAGACGACACATTTAGACGTCCAGGGGCGTGCAGAAAAGACGTGCAGTTCACGTCTAAAAGACGTCAAAGACGTCGGTTCAACTTTCATTTTGGAACTATTTTTCAACCATGACGGGACGTCTCAGATGGACGTCTTTTCAACGGTCAAAACACGTCCGAATGTTTGCTGGTATAAGAGCAGGCCAGGTTGGAGTGTTTAAAGTGGTCGACTATGTTGCTTCCCACTCCCACAGCCTACAAATAAGACTAGAAATTCCAGCCTTGTAATGGACCAAAACATAAACTGAACATTTGGGAATTGCCGGTCACAAGCATTTCCTCAAATACTCTCGCTATCGCTTGATCTGTGTGTATATGTAGGGGTGTGCCGTATGTGTGTGTGTGTGTTTTTTATATATATATATATATATATATATATATATATATATATATATATATATATATATATATATATATATATATATATATATATATATTTGTAGCAGGGGCGTGTCTAGGGGGAGGCTGGGGGAGGCAGTCATAGACATATAAATAACTAGACGCCTCATTGGCCGCTCTGAGCCGTTGCTGCGATACGTCAACGCCGCCGCCATGTTAGTGAGGGCAAGACTGCCTTAAAAATACATGGAAGTAAACGGGGAGCTCCAGTTTTTTCTGAATAAAAAAACGATAACGTTCACATTTATCAACCGATTTCAGGTTTGTGATCTACGTGCAGTTAAAAACTTTGCCTCCAGTTATTTAGTTAGGTTTGGAAAATTATTAATTTTCGTAAGGAATTGTGAAAGCTCACATTTGTCTCACTTCTTGATTTCGTTTATTATTTTCGGTTTACAATTCTAATGTTAATTTAGTATAACTGTGACATATGAATGTAATTTAATTTGAATATTCATTAAATTAAATGTATTTGATTTTATTGCCTTGTCTGTGTTCAATCCCAACATTTTTCTCTTTTTTCTCTCTTTCGTGTCTCAGATCAGAACACAGCTCATTCCCTTTGAAATTCTGTGATAAAATCTAAGTAATACATCTTTAAACACTAATAATTTACTATTGTTGAGAAAATTTAATAAAACAAGTAAATACAAATCAAAAAGTGACACACTAGCCTACAGATGAACTCCACAACAAATAATAACACATGTAACTGATGAGGCTATGGATCCAGTGAAAATGAAAATATGAACTGATACAGTGCACAGTAGAAATATAGTAAAAGTGATATGTTATATTAAAAAGTACATGTAGTACAACTTAAAGTAAAGTGAATATGAAAAGCGAGTACAATGCTACAATAACATATTCGATATAATAGATTTATAATAGTATAAAATTATTTGTATAATATGAATAATACCATAATAAATAACTGAACAACAATAGGTTAACAATAACTGAACAACAATAGGTTAACAATAGCAAGAAGAATATGTAATATCAAGGGTGGAATAATACAGAATAGACAAAAATGAAGAATAAATTAATAGTAAATTAAAGAGTAAAATAAAAAAAATTGAAATGTAATTTTAAAATACTATTTGTGTAATAATTATTAATCAAATTCAGACACAATATAAAAAAATTGTGGACATGAGTTTCAGATTGTGTTTAATTAATGAGCTCCTTAAGTAAAATATATACATGTATAATATATACATGTACACACACACACACACACACACACACACACACATATATATATATATATATATATATATATATGTTCTATAATGCACATTACACACACTCATGCAGAAAACACACACATTTTGAAACAGTGATTTATTTTTCCATGTATGTTAACAGTAACACATATAAATGTTTGGGTGTGAGTGTGTAAGGTTTACCTTGCACAACAAAATCTCAAAGTATAGTTGTTTATCACAGACCAGAATATGAGATGCTCCCCTCAAAAACTTGATATTAATCAAAATAAATAATAATTATAATAACATCACAATGAGTTTATCATGATATTGCAGCTGGATTCACTATGAGTTCCTGTGTTTTTCATTTCTAGGCTATTAACATCATGTAGTTTTTGTGTAAAGACACACGCAGTACATGATCAGCATTAAACAGCCCGTGCAAATCTTTTTAAAAGCAGTCTATAGTATTAGAATATGAGCTGGTCATTCTGTCGATTCATTCAGGGCTGCTCTGGGTTTAGTACAAACACAACACAAGTCTAGGGAGGTATAGTCTTGTCTCCGAGAACAGCTTTCCTCAGCTTTCCTTAAGGCTGTCCTTGTCCTGTTTGCAAATGGCTAAAAGAGAAGAAAACAGAATGCATAGAATCAGTTCACAGTTTTATGAAAAGCAATGAAATCCTTATAATCAAGTGATGATAAACTTAATCTGTAACACTTTTGAAAAACGGTCCATTAGTTAATATTAGTTAACTACTTTAGTTAACATGATCTAAGCAAGAACAATCCTTCTACAGCATTTATTAATCTTAGTTGATGTTCATTTCAACATTTACTAATGCATTATTTAAAACAAAAGCTGTGCTTGTTAACATTAGTTAATGCACTCTGAATTAGCATGAATTAACGATGAAAAACTGTATTTTCATTAACTAACATGAACAAAGATGAATAAATACAGTAATAAATGTATTGTTCATTGTTTGTTCATGTTAATTAATACATTAACTAACATTAACTAAAGGACTAGTATTCTAAAGTGTTACCACTTCATCTTTGTAAATAAGTAACGGTAGTGAAATTAAAGAGAGAAGCTTTAGCTCCATCATTAATCTAGACAGTCAAAGGGCTCACTATGTATATTGTGCTCATAACACCATTTAGTTTATTATATAAATGGCAATATAAGTTAAAACGTAATAAGAATTCATTTAAACTCTGAGTTCTTATGAAGTCTCAGCCTTCACTGCTAACTACGCTAGCGATATTATTAATCGTCTGACACTGGTGGTTAATTAAGCTGTCAACATAAAGTTAAAAATGACCAAAAACATCGAGAAAGAACAGCTGAGTCTTACCTGTGAAAGATAACACCCCGAGATCTGTTTTTACTATCGTGTGACGGTTTGTAGGTGTCCAATCTGTCGATGAGTCAGATATGTTTTCTTCTGTCCTGATTTGAGAGTTATGACAGTTGCCCGCTCCAATATGGCGGCGACGTTGACGTGCGGTCGAGCGGCCAATGAGGCGTCTAGTTATTTATATGTCTATGGAGGCAGTGCCTCCCCTAGGATAAGCCCCGCCTCCCCGAGAAACGGACTGTCCCTCTGATAATAAATAAACATTTAAAAGTTGATTGTTTTGTGCATATTTTTCCATCAGTAGCAGATGAGTCTGACCCAACAAAAATTCAGTTTGGCGCTGTTTGACAGTGCGCGCGCGCTTCAGGCTTATGGGCTCAGAAAAAGTGCATCATGTGAGAATAGAACGCCAATGAAATGTTTACCTGGCAGAGCCTTTGAGCAGTGGCGTGTCCACAAGGGTGGCACAAATGAGCTTTGCAACTCCAGTTGCCACCCCAAAACGGCGTATGGGATCGAAGTGCATTGAGAGCGGAACATCGTGATTTTGACTGAAACAGGGTTTTTTGAAAGTCAGAAATTCTGCGACTTGCAACTACGACTTTGAGGTCCAGCGCTAAAGTGCCCTCGCGGTCCGGTCTCCCCCCGTCCCAAATTTCTGCCGAGGGTAGTATATTAATATTTTTGGTTGTGGACGATAAAAATGTCTCCACGATCTGCTTTTGAAGAAATATTGTTGCATTGCCATTGTGCCGCAGCGCACATTCTATCAGCTGCAGTTCTGGCGCCACGGAATTATTATAATACATTAACATAAGTGTTAACTCAGCGGTAGAGTTACTCAAACAGGATACTGCACTTATTTACAATTTTTTTTGCATCTGCTTTAAATCCTTACTGCTTATTTAAAAGTTTCATTCGTGTGCTTTTCTGACGTTCGGTTCTTCTAAGCACAATCAAAGTGCGGCACGAAAACGAAAAAGCCCTTCAAACTGTGCCTAATTTCTAAGTTATGTTCTGTGCTAATACTGTCGAAACACACAAGGTTTATGTATAGACTAAGTTGGATATGTCTAAAATGAAAGTAAACAACTGAAAGAGGATGCATGTCTGTATGCATGCAGGTCTTAAAGGGACAGTAGGCTACATGCTGCCGGTGTGAATTAAAGGGATAGTTCACCCTAAAATTTAATTTCTGTCATTGTTCATACAATTGGACATGTTGTCCAAAACCTATATTAACTTCTTTCTTGTGCTGAACACAAAAGAAGATATTTTGTAGAAACCAAATGGTTTCTGGTTCACATTGACTTTGATAGTAGTAAAACATACTCTGGAAGTCACTGTGAACCAGCAACTGTTTGGTTTTCTTCAAAATAATGCTTATGTTTAGCAGAAGAAAGAAACTCATTCATGTTTTTTCTTCACTATTAAAATTTTTGGGTGAATTATTCCTTTAATGTTAATAAAACACCAAACCCACAGAGAAAAATCACTCAATACTCTTGACTGAAAAAAAAAAAAAAAAAAAAAAATACAGTTGCTTTAATAGGAATCAGTGTGTATATAGTGTTTTATTTTTATATTTGTTCATTAATTTTTTTTAATGCTCCTGCTAAATACATCTCTTTTACTGTGGCCTAAATATCCACCATAATTTTTCATATTTTGTTACCTTAAAATGCTTTATAATAGGGAAATTAGTTTGGCTGTGACGCTCAAACAGCTTGCAAAATAGAAAAACCAACATGACAAAGAATCAGGATAAAATCATGATTTCTAAAAAAACAAACAAACAAACAAACAAAAAAGACTTATTAGATTTGTATTATATCACCCACCCCCTGAGGGAGACCAAACCCATACAGACTCCACACCCCTGTAAAATAATAATAACATTTGCCTATGTCAAACACCACTAATAATAAATAAAATTCAATAAACAAATAAAATAAAAATAAAACCATATTTAAAAATAGTTATGTTGCTTCTGCTAATGAGATCATAAATTAAATTCTTATAGTTTCACAAAAATATCTTTTATTTCACCTCTCTAAGTCTCCTTACCCCCTGTAGCCTAATATGTTCTCTTTTATCTAGGCCTACATGTTTACATTTATTCATTTAGCAGACACCTTTATCCAAAGCCACTTACAACCAGAGAATACCATTCAAATACTGTTCTCATACTGTTCAAATGAGCATATGCATTTTTTTTTTACCTGGGGCCGCATTCACAAAGAAACTTAGAGGCTAACTGGCGAATTTATGGTAGCACCTACATCTGGAACAGCTTAGAAGAAACAAATTGATTTACCTCTTGTCTATACAAACATGACTTCAGATTCATTTTAAAAAGCCTACTCGTGTAGCAAGTCTTCTCACAGGCAAACACCTGTCACTCATCATCAGGCAATCACCGTGATCTGTTCTATATATGAATCTGTGAATAATAATAATAATATCATCATCATATTATTAATGTTGACCGGGTTTAACTAACTTTTATGTGACAGCCATATAGTCTAATAGGAGCCCTGTACCTATCTCTGGGTTCCTGGCTTAGAAAAAGATATGCACTAAAACAGATTGTGTGCAGTAGGCTATAGATAATTTTGTGCCGATTTTTTCAGTTGTTTATGTTGCCCCCCCAAAAAAGCCAAATGCCCCCCCAAACATGACATCCTGGTAACCCCTCTGATATGTAGTGGTTAAGCATGTTTAGGTCTGATAATGTACAATTATTATTATTTTTTTTATTTTTTTATTAATTCAAATAATTTTTTACACAAGAATATATGTCATGGTCTCATTCAGTTCTATCAATATTGCTTTCAAAAGCAAAATGTTACTGTTTTGACTTCAAGGCGCACTGTTTATAAAAATGAGTGTATCTCAAAGACTAATTATATGCAAAGAGTTCAAATAAATTTTGTCTAGTTGTAAAATGTTTTATGCAAAAAAAATAATAATTTGAGGTTGACATTAATCATATTTCTATGTTTAATAAAATATGTAAACATATTTTTGTGTGTGTGTGTTTATTGCACTTTTGAGCTATTTATCTAGTTACTATGGATACTATGCCTTCAAACTGGGGTTTTAAGGATTGTATTGATATATTGTTTATGAAAATACTCAAAAGAATGACTACACAGCAAATAAAAATACTTAAATATGTTCTATATCAGGTCTAAAACGGTTAAACTGTCCACTCACCATGATAATATACATACTCTCACAGAAAACGTCTCAGGTTACGAATGTAACCATGGTTCCCTGAGAGGGAACGAGACACTGCGTCCTGTGAAGGGACACTATGGGAAACACCTCGTCGTGACCCGTGTCTGAACCATATTTTGAAAAAACGCCAACGTGTTGGCTGGCGAAAGCCTCTGAGGTCGCTACCGCCGTGACTATAAATACGCGCCCTTAGGACCCGTCACTTATCTTCTTCGTGAAGCTTGCGTCTGAAGCATGGCAGGGAGCTAGAGGACGCAGTGTCTCGTTCCCTCTCAGGGAACCATGGTTACATTTGTAACCTGAGACGGTCCCTGTCAAGGGAACTTCGAACTGCGTCCTCTGAAGGGATACTATGGGGAAGAGTATACCCACGCCGCCATGCTGAGGGGAGTGCAGGCCAGAATCATGGCAAACACTAAGTACCAACTCTACCATTTCACCGGGAGTCGCCCCTGGGACGGTTCAACGGCTGTCCATGACATTATCCCTTATGGCCAAAGGCCTAAGCTACATACCCAACTTACCTGAAGGGCCTCGGCCCTGGGTAGAGCTGAAGGCTTGGAATCACGAAAGATTCCTTTAAAGGGATACGGCTAAGAACCTAGCACTGTTTATTACCAAGTCTTGCCTGTCACAAAACAGGGGCTCTCGTGGCACTCTGATAGCTGATAGCTCGTAAATGGAATGGCCCGGGAGCAGAGCAATTGGAGGATGGAACATAAAGATGAAGCCTCAGCCACGCCTGTACCATGGCGTCCAGCCCCAATGGAGCTGGATGAGTTAGAGGAAGCCAGAGGGGATAGTGCGACACTCTCTTAAGCTGCAAAACCGATCCACCCAGGTCTGGCCAACCTCTCTAACTCTGCTTCAACACCTTGGTGCGAAGACACCATTCCCCAAGCCTCAGCCTCTGCCTCAGCAGAGCGTTAACGTGCACACTGACCACCATGTGGTTTTGAGAAAGTACACAGGCTAAGCGTGTGTACCAAAAGGTTACCTGACAACCACAGTATGTGGGAGCTCACCTTCAGAGAGACCTGTGAAGCCTACTATCTGAGAACCACAATATGTGGGAGTTCACCTACAGAGAGGCCTAGAGAAGCCTACTACCTGTTAACCGATAACCATCTCAGTGAAAACTGAAAGTAATATGGAACTCGACTCCAGGGAGGCCTGGTGAGGCCTACTACCTGACAACCACAAACCGTGGGAGCTCGTTTTTTAGTGGAAACGCACAGTATGTGGGAGCTAAATCTCCAGGGAGGCCTGGTGAGGCCTACTACCTGGCAACCACAGTATGTGGGAGCTCACCATCAGAGAGGCCTGATGAAGCCTACTACCTGATAACCACAATATGCGGGAGTCCACACAACGATGCTTGGGGTGTATAACAAATACACACTGGTTGAATGAATGAAGCCCAAGGAACCCCTGGGCTAATCATCTTAAGAAAGCGCGTAACCCTTACCGTACAGGACTTTAGAAAATGCGCAGAGCCTTGCGTGCACACTTACCACTTACGTGAATTTGAGACAGTGCGCAAAGTGTTCACGTGCACACTGACCACCATGTGGTTTTGAGAAAGTACACAGGCTTAGCGTGTGTACAGAAAAGTTACCTGACAACCACTGGATGTGGGAGCTCACCTTCAGAGAGACCTGTGAAGCCTACTATCTGATAACCACAAACCGTGGGACCTCGTTTTTTAGTGGAAACGCACAGCATGTGGGAGCTAAATTTCCAGGGAGGCCTGGTGAGGCCTACTACCTGACAACCACAGTATGTGGGAGCTCGCTGTCAGAGAGACCTGGTAAAGCCTACTATCTGAAAAACCACAATATGCGGGAGTCCACACAATGATGCTTGGGGTGTATAACAAATACACACTGGTTGAATGAATGAAGCCCAAGAAACCTCGGGGCTAATCATCTTAAGAAAGGGAACGAAGCGGAGCGCGTAACCCTTACCGTACAGGATTTTAGAAAGCGCGCAGAGCCTTGCGTGCACACTTACGTGGATTTGAGACAGTGCGCAAAGTGTTCACGTGCACACTGAACGCAATGTGATTTTGAGACAGTACACAGGCTTAGCATGTGTACAGAAAGGTTCCTAAGCATCGCAGAGGTGCTGGATCGCAAGGGAGAGGCGAGCTCCAACCCTCAAGTGAGGGGAGCATCACCTGAGGCAGTACATACAGAATGACTCCGTAACTACCACCTCCCCGGATGCACCAAGTGGCCAGGCGGCCCCTCAGGGTGACCTGGCCGGATATCCATGAAATTCCCTGCAGTGCTGTGCCAGTTTTGACGATCAGCTAGGCTCCTCGGGAAGGGTGTGGGACGAGCAAACGCAGAGCGCTTGCTTCCCGCACGAGGAACTCGCTCCGCGGTGGGTGTCGTGCCCTGGGGGGCAAACCCACGTGGCACGGCCGCCTGCCGAAAGCCTGTGATCGTGGCCAGAGCACAAGGCTGGAACTGAGCACTGTAAAGGAAACTCACAGAGTTTGTAGTAGACATATAACCTCCAGCAACATAACACCCATAAGCAGAAAGGGTTACATACTCACCCACCCTCCTGTACTGGAGTCCCGCTTTACGGGGCACCCCCTTTTGGTCCGGACCGTCAGTAAGGTGGTCACTATGAAAAAGGACCAACCAAAAACATAACAGGTCCAGGATAGGAGACTGTTATGTGAGAAACTTTCCACCTAACCCCGATCAGGTGGAGCGCTGGTGGCTACTGGGGAATTAGGCAGGGGAGAAATAAAACAGAAGTTAAAAACATCCAAAAAGGAAGTGACGAACTCCTAGGTATCGCTCCGATCCGGACGAGAACGCTGCCTCGTCTGAATCACATCCCTCAGACCCTGCTTACCGCTTCATGACCCACGATTCCTCTTGCCCCTGCCCTCAGGCGGGGGAGGAGCGTGAGCCGCGACACTAGCCTTCTGCGCCCATTTTCGATCCTCAGATCGAGATGGGCCAGGACCCCTTTGTTGTTCGGGCTCTGCTGCTGCGTATGATTTACCATTTAAGCGGGATATATCCTGGAAGGGCTTAGATGGCAAAGAGGGAGATTTTAGAGAGAATGTTCCCCCACTGAGAGATAGCTAGCCAGCATCTCTTCCACAGGAGGCATCCTCTCATAGCCGTTTCTCGTGCATGCCATCAATATCAGCATAACTCGTATGCTGAAACCGATGGATGCGAGAGAAAAACAGCCTCTTCCATTCCTTTTCGACTTCTGCATGTAAGTCAGGCAAGAATGGGAGGCTCACCTGGGCTGGCGGGCTATGGTCAGATAAATAACGCTCATCAAGGCTACCTCGCAATGTTACCTTTATGGCACGCTTCCATGGCAAGTTTATTTATCTTTTGTATTTTTTTGCCGCGGCGCGATCCATAGCCTCTAACAGCTCCCCATACGCAGAGCAGGAGAAATGAGTGGCTCAGCCTCAGCTTCTTTGCCACTCTCAAATATCTCCTGCTCTTCCTGGGTAGAACCCAGCAGAGCACTAACTTCAGTGTCAGAATGGGTTAATGACAACGCATCTTCCTCCCGAAGTTCGCTCTCGTTTGCTGCCGGAGAGTGTGAGAGGAAAAGTCCCTCTCTACACTCCTCAGCGAGATCCACCTGTGATCCCCACGAGCTCATTCTCCTCCATGCCTCGGCAACGGCGGGCCTGAGCCGCGAGATCCAGATGCCAAATGAGAGCGGAGCTTTTTCACAGAAAAACGCTCGCAGTGCGCGCAGATTGCCCCCTCAAGGACATCGCGCGCATGCTCTTCGCCCAAACAAGAGACGCAAAGACTGTGTGTGTCATCAGGTGTCAAATAACGCTGACATGGATGCACACACTGTTTAAACGCCTTGCTAGTGGATGCCATGATAACAATAAAAGATCGCTTCTACTGTTCTGGTCGTTTCTCAGATGCACGCTTCAAACAAAACAGTCAATGAAGATGAAGAAGATAAGTGACGGGTCCTACGGGCGCGTATTTATAGTCGCACCGGTAGGGACGTCAGAGGCTGTCGCCGGCCAACACGTTGGCATTTTTCAATGTATGCTTCAGACACGGGTCACGACGAGGTGTTCCCCATAGTGTCCCTTCAGAGGAAGCAGTTCGAAGTTCCCTTGACAGGGAACAGTCCTTGTCTTCTGCAAAATGTGCTGCAAACATCTGAATATTTGGGTTGAACTATAAATATTGTAAATATTGTGACAGACTCACAAAGCAACCCAAACTGTAAAGCTCTAAACTTGCTGTTGACATCGGACCAAAATTATTAAGAATTTAACTAACAATTTACTTCAGGTCTTGCAGAGGAACATGCAGACCAACAGATGCTTAACACAAACATAGGAGTAGGCACCAAATTACTTAAACATCTATACTGGTATTTCTGGTTCTTCATTTGCATTAGAGAAGTGTATTCTATTTAATCAAATTATCTTGAACTCATATTTGGATCATGTGTGCTTCTCAGTAAATTAACTGTGACCTTACTTCTCTGTTCCTTTTTATTTAAATAAATCAGTTACTTTTTTACATACTTAAAAAAAAATGGATATTTATTTTAGTAAATAGCTTATTTATTATACAATGTATATGTTATTTATTAGGAATGTCTAAATTAAGAAAGTCCCAATATCGTTTAGCAGATTTCTTGAAGTCCAAGTCCAAACACATTAGCTGGAATATTACACTTCACACAGCCCATGTATTTAATGCTTATAAAGTGCCATGCATTCTTTCCCAAGTAGCCTATCTCTGTAGTAGACTAGTAAGTGTTTTTCAACTGTTGTAGCTCCACCCCTTTAGTTTTCTGATTGGCATTGTCTTTTTTAATAGGCATACATGATGGGAATATTTGTAATTGTATGATAGAGTACTATGGAAAAATGACTGTCAACATGCAATGTTTGTCTACCGACAAGAACAGCAGCCAATGAATTTGCTTTATTTGTGACTATATTTGCATGTGTGGCACGATAGTATGTTGTATACAACACAACCTTACCTTCATTATTTTAAAGTGAAGAAATTGAGATCTTGATGATGTCCGTTTCATGAACAAATCTTTTGAGACAATTATTTTCAATCAGCTTGTTCATTAATGACACTGAATGATTAATTTTTGATAAAACTTGCAGCAGTTAATAACTATATAGAAGGGTTTCCATCCAAAGTTTGCGAACTCATGTGCAAAATTTAAATATTGCATAAAATATTTTCAAAATAGCACCGTTTCCATCCAACGAGTTGAAGAGAACAAAACCATAACTTCTTGATAAACTGATACTAAATATGATGAAAAGATGTAGGAGATGCCACTGAATATAATAATTTACATATATAATTAATTACTTACTCAATCAAGCAGATGAAACAATAAATGCGGTCATTGTTTTCGGAGGTGGATACTGCTGTTCAAGAATGCAGTCATGTCAGACAGTTTTGGGAGGCAATTATATAGAAAAAAGGTTGTATTCTTTGGGTAATTGATGTAAGGTTTTGTGCGATTGTAATGAATGATCTTTGCTTTTGCATGAGGCTTAGATACATCCTGAAATTCAAAATTAACAGAAGTGGAACGCCCAGAGAGGTATATTGGTCTCAAAACCACATATGGACCCACCCAACGTGGACACAACTTGTTGTGGTGGTTGACATGGTCATAACTTCCTGAGTTATAGTGAACCATCATGTAACCTCCATAAGGGTTATTTAATCTTGTTTCTATCCAATATAAAAGAGTAGCTAAATCTGGATCTAACCTCTGTTATTCAATCACATTCCAATCACTTAGAATCTGAACAAGATTTGATGTATGGTTTGGAACAAACATGAATGAAGAGAAAGATTGTTTATAGGTGGCGTTTGGGAGTGCGTTGAAACCACTGCTGGTTGCAAAGCTATTGATGTGGTCTGCGTTTGCTACCGAAACAGCAGACATACCACTCTGAGAACAACTGTCAGGTTCTAGAGAAAAAGATTCTGGCCTCCAAGACATGGGATCAGCACTAGGGTGTTTGGCTTCATCACAATGGATGACATGCTAGTCATAAAGGTCTAGTTCTATAGCCAAGCGTGCTCATCTACCCATATGATCATGATCTAAAGACCAGCTTCCTGAGACCAACCAAAGACTTGTGATCAGCAATGATAGTAAATGGGTGAAAAGCAAGATAGTATCGAAATGACACAATGTCATACAATTCCCTATCAAAAGTGGACCATTTCTTTTTCCGAAGCAACCAACACATGGCTGGCATTTGCAATGATATGCTCTTTTCCATACACCTCTTGTGAGAGAACAGAACCAACCAAATGTAGGGAAGCTTCAGTGTAGAGTAAGAAAGTAACTGAAAGATTTGGAAACGCCATGATTGGTGATTGTAATAATACTAAAACTCCATATACATCGGGAAGAAGGAGGCGGGAACCGGCGCACAATCAAAACATTTTAATAATTCAAAATAAATACAAAACGGCGCACCAGCCCCTCACGGACGACTGGTGCGCACAAATAAAAACCAAAACATAAAATATGTCCCAGGCCTGGTCCTCTCTCGTCCTTCACTATAGTCGCTCCAGTTTTATATCCTTCCATCTCCTACGTGGGACTCGATACTGGCGGTGGGGCGCAGGTGCAGCTCATCTCCAATCACTACACCTGGCCTCACTCCTCGTTCCCACGCCTCTCGGCCCCGCCCCACTCGCCACAGTGATGAAGTGAGTGCCTGCAGAATGGCACTGCTTTGTGTGTGAGCTGGTACATGGGTTCAGCTGTGGGTGCAAAGGCTAATGAATTGACGATAATAGCCCTGACCTGTGTGGCTGATGTTGGAATTGACCATTCCACCTTTGTCTATGTTGGATGGATCTGGCTCAACACAGGCACTGAAAACACGGTGGCCAAGGAAATTAACAGAAGATCGTGCCAAAAGGAACTTGGATGGCTTAAGTTTGAGTTCGAGTGTAGGCAGGGGCTGGTCTACGTGGTGGCCAGGAGGTGCACCGGCTCCCCCTGAAATTCGATTGGCCACCCCAGGTGCCTCCCTATAAGATGTCTTGAGATTGGTTCATTTTATGGCCCATCAGTTTATAGACTCTACTGAAGTTTGCGATTCAAAGAAGTGCAACATCAGAGAAACGACAGTCATCGTGGACTTGGACTTTTACTTTATCAAGTGTAGGAAGTCAAGACACCAAAAAAAGAGCTGGTAGGTAACCTTTATGTATGGTTTAATATGTTTGTATGGTTTTCTCAGATCAATGTTTTTACCCCGTCAGGCTCTGCTCATGTTGGTCGTGGTTGATTTCAATCGAATGTTCAGTCAACGTTTAATAAAATACAATAAAAGTAAAATATGCTGGGCGCCATCAAACAATAAACACTGTGGTGGTGATTTGCATATTTTGTAATACGTAAGTTTACCATCTTCCTTGAGCCATTCAAAGAGGTGTTTTATCAGCTTTTTCATTTGTGCAGAATAGCTGTGGCCTTACCAGTCAGTAGTGCAAGTTGTGAGTGCAGCTTCTCTGCACTTAAGCTCATAAAAACACATTTAAGCACTACCAGGACTGGTGACAGACTCAGTAATCTTGGAATCTTAAGCATTGAGGTGAGTAGAGCCAAATGTCTTGACTTAAGCCCCTTTCACACTGCGATTCCAGCAAATACACGGGTAAAGTGTTCCGGCAGTCGCTAGATTTTGCACTTTCACACTGCCAGTGTTTACCCGGGATATGTGCATGCTTTCACAAACAACCTGTAAAGATCCCGTAACGACATGTGACATCAGAGTGTGACGTGTAATGTAGGGAACGTTAGGCACGTTATACTTTCACTCAAGCTGGTAAACGATCTCAGCGTCAGCATGGAAAGTGAGGAACAAACTGATCTCTGGTTCATTACACTTTGAACATATTTTTTTGTCGCGAACATTGATCTTCCTTCAAAACAGCCAAAAAAAGAGTCGCACGATAACGTGCATCATCACTATGACACGGCATTAGATCTGGCTTTTGTTCACACAGTGCTCATCCTGGGACTGAACCCGGTAATGTTATTAGGTCCCCGACCCGGGTTCAATGCAGGAATCAATCCCGGGATGTGTTTGCTTTCACACAGAAGGCAACCTGGCAATGTTCCGCCAATTTGCCGGGTCCGACTTGCAGTGTGAAAGGGGCTTTAGATGATATTGTTAGATGGTTTGCCAGTCACCACCAAAACAGAAGAATCCAGCTGTTTTAGTTGAGGTCTGCTTTTTCGACTGTCTTCCTCTCTTTCTGCTACTGTTTTTATTGTTTCTAAACTAAAGACTGTTCTATTTTATTTTTAAACTGTGGTGTTTTCATTTGAACTGTTACAGTGCTAAAACTTTAACTCTCTGTTACTTTAGCTTTTTTGTAAATTAATTTGAACGAAATGTTGAATGTTGAATGTGATGTTTTGGCCAAACCATTTGAATTGGGGGGAAATTTATGTATTTATTTATTTTTATTTGAAAGAGATTGTGAATAAAACTACTGTATATTGTAATGGCCAAACTACTTATTAAAAGAAAATAGTTTATATAGTTTCGGCTTCTGGGTTTTTAAAATTGCTCATTATTAAAATTGCTTTTATTTTATAAACTTGATAGTTTTATGAAAACACTAAAAATAATAAACAGTGACTCTAAAATTTAAATTAATGGATATATACAGGGATGACAAAAAAACAAAAATAAAAAATGTGCTTTATTACTACATTTGTTTACAAGTAACTTTATTCAAGTTAAAAAATAAAATAAAAATAAAATCATATGCTGTATGAAACACCTGGTCTGACCAATCTGGTATCACACCACATAACACTACACAGTTCTAAACCCATTCGCCAACCTGTTTACAGAATACCAGAATGACTCCTGCATATATTTAAAGAGCAGTTGGAAACAATGCAGAGTCTTGGGGTCATAGAGCCATCTGCGAGTGAGTGGAGTAGTCCAGTCATCTTGGTGCCTAAGAAGGATGGCAGCCTTCATTTCTGCCTAGACTTAAGGAAAGTAAACAGTGTCAGCAAGTGTGACTTCTATTCTATGCCTATGGTAGATGACCTTGGGGAGCGATTGGAACGAGCTAAGTACATCAGCACCTTAGACCTCTTTAAGGGCTAATGGCAGTTTCCGTTGACCCCAGAGAGTCAGGAAGTGACAGCCTTCCGAACACCACACTTCCATTTCCGTGTGCTTCCTTTTGGACTTCATGGAGCACCATCAACCTTCAAACGAATGATGGATCAGCGAGGTACAGAGGGGTACACAGCCGCCTACCTCTATAACATTGTCATCTTTAGCCGGTCATAAGAAGACCATCTGCTTCACCTAATGATGAATGTTATAATGGATGTTCCAGAGAGAATTAAAAGCGCAGGTCTCACTCTTCACCCTGATAAGTGCTTTCTGGCAAAGCGAGAAACACAGTACCTGGGATTTGTTCTGGGTCGTAGAGTGATTCGGCCTCAAGTCATCAAAATTGAGGTGATTAAGTCTGCTGGAAGACCACAAACTAAGAAACCAGTGCGGTCCTTCCTTGGATTAATTGGTTGGTTTAGACGTTTTATACCAAACTTTTCTGCGCGAGCTGCTTTGCTGACCACCCCTCACCAAAAAAGGACAAATTAAACAAGGTGGTGTGGACTGGTGAACGTGAACTTGCTTTTCAGGACTTAAAATACTCTCTCTGCAAGGATCCAATACTGCAGAGTCCTTATTCTGAACAGACTTTTACTGTACAAACATATGCTTCTTAGCATGGCAAGGAGTGTTTGGCAATCAGGTGGGCCCTGGACTCCCTACGTTATTATTTGCTGGGCCGTAAATTTAGACTATAAACTGATCATCAGGCCTTGTCCTGGTTGGGTCAAAGGAGAGACACTAATTCTAGAATTACACAATGGTTTTAGACATTCAACCATTTGATTTTGAAGTCCTTTATGTAACGGACTGCCAATTTGTTAACCAGATATGAAGTCTGTATTGCATTGACCCTTTTTTTGTACAAAGCAGTTAAAGGACTTTTATTATGAAATTAACTTAATGCGCAAATCGGACCTGTATAAAGAGCGACACATTTCCGCTGTTTGTGTGTGTGTGCTTTGTGAAGGACGCAGCCTGCAGTTTGACGTCTTTCTCTTCCTTTTATTGTACTTGTGCGTCTCACTGAAAATGGAAATAAGGTAATTGGTTTTGTACATTGTATGATGAATAATGTGATGATAGGTTTTGTATTTGGCTTATGTATTGTTTGTTTGTAGTTCTTACGGTGTCTACTTGAATGTCAACGTATTAAACATTTTTGGAAACATCAGTTAAGGAGCAAAGACCATCATTTCAGTGGGGTAGCAACACTTTATAGGTCAGGCACCCAAAACTGTACTGCTGACTACTTCTCCTGTACACCTCATGAGGCGTCTGGAGGAGGGGGCGGGGGGTGTGTCACAAGGTAAGCTTGGTGACAGACAAGAGACACATGCACACGTCATTATTTGATTATACCAGTGTTTACCATCTTTTAAACTATCATGGTGTTGTGTAATTATTGTGCTGTACCAAATGTTGTTTTTGTTGTTGTTGTTTTTTTGGCAGACATTTTGTTTAATCAGTTGTTCTTTTTAAAGAATGTGACAATATAGCTTAATTCCAGTCAGAATTACCTTTTATTTTAGGTTGGAATTTCCTCCAAACATTTTGTTTGGCTGTTGGCCTTCCAGTCTCATGCTGTACCATCAAACAGACCAAGTTCATCAAACTGTTTTTTATAGCATTAGCATGCTTTTATTGGTCTGAACCATTGGTATTTTTGTCTGGGAAGAAGGGGAAATAACAGCCTCACAATTCTTTACTTTTCTTTTTCTTTTTCTTTTTATGGAGTGTTTAAGTATTCAAGGGTTCATACAGATTGTTATTTCTGGGTATGTTTAATGTTTTATTATTTCATTTTTTCCTGTGTATAATATGTTGTATGCATGGACCCTGTTTGTTCATATGGTACAGTCTAGAGGAGCTATAGCGCTTATCAGGCCATTATTGTTTGTTGAAAACTAAAGGAAAGACCCTGTTGCAAATTGGACCAATGTATTAATTTGTTGTAGCCTTTATTTGCACATTGTTGCAGTTTGTTTTGTACAGTTTTTGTTGGTAGTCCAGTATGTTTCCATGGAATTTGTCAATCGTTTATTTGTTATCTGGCTATGCTCGGTGTTCATCTTCAGTTCTCTCTTCACAGCAGTTTAGTCAGTGTACTGTTTGAGTACATGAATTACTCTACAGTCTACTGCAGAAAGACAATATGGTCTGGCAAGGTAATTATGCCCAAGTAATTAAAGTCTCACCATAAATGACACATAATACAAAATATGACTCTTAAACTATAATTTCGTCAAAATCCCAAAGTGACTACGGATTTTGCTGCATTTACACTGCACTGAAAACCAAATTTACAGTTAATGTGTTGTAGCGATAGATACGACAGTAAATATAAAAGCTTAAAGTCTTTAACGATTTATTTTTTACCAAACTATTTTGGGTCACTCCCGCTGCTTTAATAAAAATTTGTTTGTCCAATTTTTCATTAAAAGACCATTTTAGACAGCTTTGCTTTTACTGTTTCTGTGGTACTTACGTTTAAACAGACAAACAACCAAACAAACAGATGAAAAATAAATATATTGAATTTAATAAATAAGTTAATTAACTAAACCAAATGACAAAAAAAAAATACTTATTATATTTATTCATGTTTATTTAATCACAATTTATTGATGTTTATACTTATCAGTATATGTTATGTTATGTAATTTTATACTAACGTTTAGAAAAATCAGCATTTTCTGATTTTTATAATGGGGTGGGGCCCTGCCACATATCTATGTCACTGTGTGGAAGAAATGCATAACATTGCCTAAATGTACTCAGAGAAATAAGGTGTAGTTTTTATTCTCGCTGTTGTATTGTTGCCGTCGCTTACGATGTGGAGCTGCTGTGTTTTGTTGCGAAAGAAATACAACTTTGCTTTCCAGAAGAAAGCAAAGTTGTTTGTAAAAAAAATAAAGGTGATTGATTGAAGAGGACAAAACTACAAATCAGTTTAATTTACAACACTGTTCTAGAACAGCTCAACCCAAATATTAGAGTGTGTACAGCTTATTTTACGGAGGAAGGTTTCCTGAACCTGGTAAGGGAAGTAACATTTCTGTCACATGCTTTAGGAATTCGGCGAATCATAACACACTGGATGGCTGGCCAATCAGAGCACACCTCACCTTTCAGAATGATGAGCTTTGTAAAAATGGAGACATTTCAGAAAGGCGGGGTATAGAGGAGCATGTGGAAAATAATGTATTTTTTTTTACATTAAGCCACATAAACACATTGCATGGTTATACTTTATTTTGATAGTCCACTTTAGATACTCTACCAACTGTAGGTAACTTTGTAACTACGTGTCAACTGCACGTCAACTAAATCTCATTATTTGCAACTACATGTCTACTAACTCCCAGAGTAGACTGGTAGGGTAAGTTTAGACTTGAATAAGTTGACAAAGAAAGTGTTAGGAGATATTAAGCAGACAGTCTACTAATACTGTAGTAATGTAGTTGCAAAGTTACTTACTTTTAGTAGAATGACTAAAGTGGACTACTGAAATAAAGTATTAATCATTGCATTACATCAAATACACAAAATAGTGTTAACGTTTTTTTTAGCAACGACATATGACCCCTTTAATAATGCAGTTTATATAATTTATATATTTGGTACACAGTGTAGAACCCACAACTATGTATAAAAAAAAAAAAAAAAGGTTTCTTTAATAAATTTACCAGGTGTGTAACATAGGACTTTTAGACAAAATGTTAATTTGGCAATTAAGTTAAGGAAAACTGTTCAAGTATTTAACAAATAGTATTCTTGTGGAAGTTTTGATAACACATTGAGAATTTACTTAAATGTCTATTTTTTTTTCTTTTTTTAGAATTGTGGGAGAATGAAGATATATTACTATGAATTTTTTGATACTCCACACTCAGTTTATACAGAATTGTGCAGATCTAGTAGATCATTTAACCACATGTCATGTAAACAAATAAAAGCCTTTAATTTCTTAAATAAATATATTTTTTCCAAAAAAAAAGCTCACGTTACTCCTCTCCTCAACAGGTTGCACAGGCTACCAGTAGCCGCTTGCATCAAATTCAAGGTACTGATGCTTGCCTACAAGACGACCATGGTCACTGGTTAAATCTTATGTGCCTTCCAGAAGTTTGCGCTCTGCAAGTGAACGACGCCTTGTGGTGCCATCCCAAAGAAGTTCAAAATCACTCTCACGGACCTTTTCCTGGACTGTGCCCAGCTGGTGGAATGACCTCCCAATCTCAATTCGAGTCTTTACTCACTTTCAGTGACAGCTCTTAACCAACTAATACTAGCACTTTTCCTTTTCTTGTCTTTTCATTTAATAAATAAAAAAATAAAAAACCTGGCTATGCGTTCTATACTAGAATAACTGAGACTTGTCATGGCGCTTGTATACTGTTGTTGTTCTCTTGTTGACCTAACTGCTTCGATTGTTCTCATTTGTAAGTCGCTTTGGATAAAAGCGTCTGCTAAATGATTAAATGTAAGTGTAAAATAAAAAAAAAAAACATTAAAGATGTTAAATGAGACCATTTTTTCCAACCCTAGCAACCCCACTAGTGTCAGGAATCATACGACAGAATACAGTAGCGAGTAGTAATAAGGTTTAATGAAAACAGTCCGTAGACCAAACAGAATTGCTGGCAGACAATGGCACCAATCAGGTCCTAGGAACACGACAACTGCAGTGTAGACTCCAAGCAGAAAATATTAAGACCAAAAAAATTAGACCAAAAAACACATCATTAGTTGTAGTTATTAAAAGGACCGTAAACAGGGCCTATTGTGTTGTGAACCTTACATACTGAAATTAGTACTCACATGCATAATTAGGTGTTATTTTTATTTTATATTTACTTCCCCATAAACGGCACATACATTAAACTGATGTATAAAAGCAATATTACACTCTCATCATGCTGTTGACCTTAATTTCAGCATATTTGCTTTATTATGTTTACATTTTTAAGCTTTAAACTTTAATATTGAGATACACAACATGCTTTATATTTTCCAAACATCCTTAAGATATCCGTGTTGGTGTTGAGTTGAAGAGAGTGATATCAGGACTGGAGAATCTGGTAGTTTAAGTAATAACCAGTAATAAGTTCCTGTTCATCAAGATCACGGTTTATGATCAAAATATGTTTGTTGATCTGTTAAAGTCTCTGTTGCTTGACAAAATATCAGCAGATCTGTGAAAATAATGCAATTAAAAAATACACACACACAGACACACACAAACAAAACAATTCGGAATGTCATTGTGTCATAAAACAATGTCAATTTATTAATTTACGAAGCACATTAAAATATTCATAAAGTATAATAAACTCACAGAGTAGAAGCTCCAGTAGACGGCCTTCAGGATGTTAAAACACTAAAGTTAAAACAGTGCAGTCTTGTTTCTTTCACACAAAGATAAAGATTAATTATAACTATAAAGAGGAACTTTACCTCAACCTGTCTCACTGCACGCTCTGACAACCTTTAAACACAAGACGGCATCAGCGATAATATTGATGGGAAGTTCAATTCTTTTCCGCGAACCGGTTCTTTCGGATGGTTTGATTCAATAAACCGGTTGAAAAAAAATACAGTAACAGCAATAATGTGCATATGAGGATTTAAGTCTTAAAGATATAAAGTAAATAAATTAGGTGAAACTTTACATAATCGCAATGGATTATGTATAGTACGTGGATCATGGTTTCTCAGCGCAGAAACCATGATCCACTTACTATACATAATCCATTGCGATGTATTTACTATTAAATGAACTTAGTTTCGCCAGACTGCCCTTCATTCAAGCCCTCGGTTTACCCGCGCTCATAACATTAGCACAGAATCAGAATCAATCGCCAAAATAACCAGTTCAGTTCAGATGCGCTGTGAGTCAGTCGGCTTCACGCTGAATCATGCATGCGCAGTATCATCAGCTCTTCGGTTCTCAAATCAGACGCGTCTGAAAGAAACGGTTTTCGGTTCAGTTTACTGATAATCCGAAAACCGATGCAACCGGTTCTTGACTCGAGAACGAGAATCGCTCTAACCAGCACGTGCTGCAGTTCAGTATCATCAGCTGCTCTACTCGTGTTCATGTTCTGTTTACTACAAACTCAATTTGTGAATGTGTCATCATGAACTATAAATACAGTATAGATGTTTCATAAATCATCCCTTATTCTTATTAAACATAGAGTCTTTAGAGTCTTAATTATTCTCCAACTTCCCTGAAAACCCTTTTGAGTTTGAGTTCATATGCTTCACAAACTTAATTCGAATTCGCCGCTTCTGCCAGTTGAGTTCACGCAGCATTTTCAACCATCATTTTTATTCAGATAATTTTCTAAACATTACTGTTATCATGTCATGAAATGTAGTTTTAAAAGTATTTCATGTGAGAATGTAGTTGTTTTAAACTGAAATATGCGGTTTATCAAAAAAATGTTTCGCCAATTTTCAGAGGTTGTCTCTGACCACATGTGTTTTCTTTTATTTAAAATCAAACATTAACCCATATACAAGAGCTTTTGTCTTTTATCCTTTAAGTATTAATCTCTAATTCCATACCTTTAAAGGTCACACTTTATTTTAAGGTACAATTCTCCCTAACTCTTTAATACTTTTATGTGTCCTTGATTTCCAGTGGTATGACAAATGAAAAAACATAAAAGCAGAAAAATTCATTAGCTGTAAAGGACAACAGTTCTTTGCTCTCTGCAAGGCCCAGTGTCACCAGGACGCATGTAAAAATCCATTTCAGAACACTGAAAGAACAGTGTCCATGTACAGTATGTAAGACATGATGTACAGTCAGCCGGTCATTATTGCAAATTAATTGAAAAGAGAGAGAAACTGTGTAGAAGTTAGATGTTATTAAATATGTGTGGGAAAATATTAAAACAGTATGCATTGCCAAAAACCAAAACTCTTTAGCGTGACATGAGCAGATTGTGAATGGAAGATGGACTCAGAGGATCTAAGCACAAATTTACATTTAATGGAAACAGAGTAAAACCCAAAACAAGAAAAGGACTACAAAGGACTACAAACATGGAAGTAGAAACAGGAAGTACAACAGAAGTCTATACTTTGAGTTTACTCTGAATACAGCTGTTTATTGAGATAAGTCAGGCACTACTCATATCATTTCATGAAACTGAAAGCATTTCACACAATTTGATTAGTTCTGTCAATCTCACTGATGTTAAGCCCTAAAAGTGTCCCTGCTTCCCTGAGTTTGAGAGTTTGAATACCCTACAAAAATGTTTTCGGACATGTTTGAATAATTTTGACTCCAGCTGGACTGCTGGAGGGGTTGAACAGTTATGACTAACATGTCTGAACTATTTAAACAACTGTTTCTACAAGTTCAGATACTGCGAGTCTACACCCACATTCATCTGGTTAAGATCTGGACTGGTTTCAGACATTCTTCATCCACACTAGCGCAGGCTTGTTTCAGATATTTTCCAAAAGTTGTTTAAAATGCTGAAATTACCTTACTGTGTGTATGTTTAACATCATAAATCTCACTGAGACCAGCCTAAAGTTGCTATGAACTATAACATAATAAAACACAAGCACACTGCTCAAATAGGACAACTGATAATGATCAGATCTGTTCTGTCCTCTGGTGGTCAATAACAGTAAAATCTTTTTTGGTCTATCCATGTTTCATTTTCATGTAAGTTGGAGGAAGATGGCCACTTAAGAACAGTGTAACTTTTTATTTAATTCTATTTAAATTCCATTAATTTTTTTTTTCCTGAGTTCCACTTATAATGTTAAGAGTTTGTGTTTATTGACCACACTCTTTATGGCTCTTGTTTCCTGTTATGCCATTATTAGACAAAGGAAAAGAAGATTCATGTTAAAGGAATAGTTCACCCCAAAATAACATTTGCTGACATTGTTACACACTCTCAGGCCATCCATGATGTAGATGAGTTTGTTTCTTCATCAGATTTGGAGATACAACAGGCATCAGAATTGTCTCCCCCTATTTACTTTTAATTTTATTATTACTTTATTTTTTTCTGTCATTATCTTACTTAAATGAAAACAGGCACAATAAAAAAAAAAAAAAAAAAAAAATATATATATATATATATATATATATTTTTTTTTTTTTTTTCTTTTTTTCACTTTCTCTCTCTCTCTGTCTATATATGTGTATTTGAGACCGTGGACCAAAAAAAAAAAAAACACTCTTAACTGTCAATTTTTGCAAAATTGGCATTTATAAAAATTCTGAAAGCTGAATGTGTCTTCCATTAATTGATGGTTTATTAGGATTGGACAATATTTATCAGAGATACAACTATTTAAAATCTGGAATCTGAGGTGCAAAAAAAATCTAAATACTGAGAAAATCACCTTTAAAGTTGTACAACTGAATTCTTAGCCATGCATATTACTCGTCAAAAATTTAGTTTTTATATATTTACAGTACAGCAGAACTTATTTTTAACATGTTCAGTGAAAAGGATTTATTCTGTACATGAATTTTAATCCACAATACATTAACCTTTTCATATAAACTGGAATAAATACAAAGCTAGAGCCAAACTTAAACTGAAATGAGACATTGGTAATAAATAGTATAGTGAATAAATAAATAATCTTAACTAAAGGACATATTTTGAAATAAGGCAAATTAAAAGTCAACAAATCCTAATACTGTATATGTATAGGCAATTCTTCAAAGTCTGATCACCTTATTTCATTTCAGAACAGCGAAATAAACTGTACAAATAACAGATCACATTAATAAGCATTAAAATTATTAAGTATATATAGACAGGATCTTTGAATAAGAAAGCTGTAGGGCTTTGAAAGCTTGGGTTTCTTATTAGATTTAGATTAGATTCTTATTAGATATATTTGGCTCATAGTATAAGTAAAACAATTAAGTACAAATACTGCTACTCTTGGTCAGAATATTCAGTAAAGCCAAAGAGTATTTTTTTTATTTTCATGAGCGAGTAAGTACTTAAACACTGAATATCTTCTTTGATACATTTAAAGTAAGTGCAAGTGCAGTTTCTTCATATTCATTACAGAAAAAAAGATTTACTTTTATTGTGATTTTTTATTTGCTTTATAAATTATATGAATGATCTTATAATAAACTTATTTAATCTTATTTCTAAGGTAATATTTATGTGGTGGCAACCACACTTTTCTCCAGCAAATCACTTTTGCATTTAAGAAACTGTTCCTATGAGACAAAAAAAATAAGGTACAACAATACAACAAAAGTATTGTCAAGTTATGTTTATCACAGACTTTATTTTATTCATTATTTGTAAAACCCCATTATAAAAAAACAATGGATATGGATGAAACCTGTTCTAAACCTAATATAGCCTAAATCTATTATTATATCATTTCACATTCTGTTTTTGTCCTTTGTCTTTATGTCCATGCTTCCTGAATTAAGTTCCTGTTTCCTTGGTTAGTTTGGTTTCTGATTAGGTCATGTCTCTAAGGTTATATATTTATCTCACCTGTGTCTTAGTTGACTTTTTAGTCTAGATATGTTTTCTGTTCTCCTGTAGTTTGCCGAGAGTGTTTTGTTTCCATTCAATAAAGAAATACTGTTGCAAGTATCACCTGCTTTTGTTAAACCACATTGTAAGATAAGAATAATATGGAGCTAGCAGCAGTATCCCTCCATTCAGAGGCCTTTTTATCAAGGAGGGTGGCCACAGGAAGATTTTGGGGAAGACTTTCTAAAACTCTGCCATCATGTTTGTTGGAACTAGGGCATGTTGACAACATCTTTCCACCAATTTATGTCATCCAGTGGTCCTCCATTGAAACTGTATTTTTCAGACCCTTGGTGCATACAGATAACACTAACAGTAGAGCATTAAAATACAGATAGATACAAATAATTATAAAATACAACTATACAAATAAGGAAATGTAAAAATAAATAAATAAAGCAGCACAAGGCACATGGCAGGTAAAGTGCATACCAGTGAAGTAAACAAACAGTGCAGATAAAATGATTGCAGTGCAAAAGAGCTTATTCGGTCTGATTAAAGTGACAAAAAGTTTTTGTTTAACTTCTGCGTAACGATTTTCAGCGCTTATCTCCATAAAAATATTTTAAGTCTATATTGAAATGAAAACAGATTTTAAAATCGTTCTTTACTTCATTACTTTTCTCACGCCAGGAAGAAGAGTGCATAAGCATGGTCTAGAATAGGGATCTCCAACCCTGCTCCTGAAGAGCTACCATCTTGCAGACTTCAGCACTTTAGAAAAATCAGAGTAAGTGCAACTGGACGGTAGTGATTGAAGCAGGATGGAGACAGCTTCTTCGGGACTGGAATGATGGTGGTAGCTTTGAAGCATTTGGGGACAACAACATGTGAGATGTTGAAAAATGTGTGCGTCTAGGAGAAGCAAGGAGATGGTGCTGTCAGAGGTCCGCAATGGGGGCTTGTACTCCGTAATGGTCTATATCCCCTGCCACATGCTCCGAGTGTCTCTGTTATTGCTGAATTGATGGGCTATCCTCCTGGAGTACTGTCTCTTAGCCTCTCTGATGTCGTGGGATAGATTGGCCCTAGCTGTCCTCAGACCCAACTAATCTCCAGCTCTGAAGGAAACGTTCCGCATCTTCAAGAGTCTGGTTGAAATCCCCAGATAAGATTAGAAAAAAATCTAGGTGGGCTGTCTTCTGCTCACAGATGTGCTGGTACAGTTCATTTAGTGTCTCGTTTCTGTTGCTGGAGCTGGGAGAGATGAATACAACGACGAGCAGTATGGCTGTATATTCTCTTGGTAGACATACAGCCACGTATGGTGACCCATACTCAGAATTTGTGCTTATTAGAACGGCCGGCACTTAATAATCATAACCTCCACCTGGGGTGAGCAGTGTTTGCAGACTGCTGGTCTGCTGCTGAGCCATGTTTTTATGAACACAAAAGTTTCTTACAGTCCTAGTTGTGCGTAGTAGTCGGATGTAGTCCAGTTTATTGTACAAAGAGTGTACGTTAGCCAGTACGATGGTGGGGATAGCTGGCTTGTGTGGGTTAGCCATTAGCCTAGCCTGGATGCCTCCGTGCTCACTCCTCTTCTGCTTCCTCTCACGCCTTTTAACTCTAATAATGTTGAGCAAAAACTCATGACTGTATGCACGCTTAAAGACAACACGTCCTCAGATCCGTTGGCCTCACCTCTGTCCTCTGGGCCCCAGACACTGCCTTAACCTATCAATCCATCAGCTTCACCATGGGTCCTCACTCCCTCTGCTCCACCTTGGTCTGTCAGCCCTGCAGCTCAACTGGTGTCCCTCATCCTCCCGGCTCCACCTCAGTCCTTCAAGCTCCTAGCCCCATCATAGTCTTCTGGTCCCACAGGGTCACCATGATTCTCCAACATGACTGACTTCGCCTCATTCTTCTATGGAGCGAGATTATTCTCAATAATAATAATTATTTGTATTATTATTATTATTGATAATAATTCATGCAAAAGGCATGATGCACACACATGTAGCCGGATTCACATCCATAATATCTTACTATATATTAACAAAACCAATCCCCATAAACAAAACAAGAATATATATATTGATAAAATTCATTTCATAAATGCAGAATTCACAGATCTGTTTCTATTCTGCAAGTTTTTCATGAACTGTGAATGTGCAAATCATCATTCCTGTGTGAATCATCTTGGGTGTGTGTGTGTGTGTGTGTGTGTGTGTGTGTGTGTGTGTGTGTGTATTTATTACTTTTGAGACTTGCTTGGCAGGCTCCTCTCACGCTTGTCACTTTCATACTCTTCAGCCAATCAGATTTGAGCCTGTCAATCAACAAATTATAACCTGCCGTGGACGGATGAAGGTGAGCTCTGAATAAGATTGAAACAGTTGTTTGCTTTGAAACCACAAACATAAATACATGTAAAAAAATTATATCCTTGTGGCAAGGCTGATACAAAAGAGCATATGCCATCTGCGCACAGCTCAGATTTTCCAACAGGGCGCTATGCTGATTTGAAGAGACAGAGAAAGAAAGGAATTCTGAAAGTTTTTTTTTTTTTTTTTTTTTTAAGTGTACAAAAAGTACTCTCGTCATTTCTCGTCAATCACTGATGGCAGATGAACAATTCTGACAATGTTTTTCATACCTTCCTGGACCTTGACACTGTTATTTATTTGGCAGTCTTTTAGGACAGTCTCAAGCCTAACAGTTTTTATCCAAAATATCTTCAATTGTTTTCTGAAGACGAATAAAAGCTTTTTACAGGTGTGGAACGACATGGGGGTAAGTGATTCATGACACAATTTTCATTTTGGGGTGGAGTATCCCTTTAAACTGGTCACTTTAGTGAGTGTGTCTAAATTACGATTTTACTTCTAAGTTTTAAGTAAATACGCAAAAAAAAAACTAATACACCTTTACTAGACTAGTTATAATATGATAAACTTCACATTCCTCTGTTGCATCATAACTTGTACTGTGGTCTCACGATGAAGACGTAACATCCAGTTATCCACGGAAAGGACACATGCTTCATACAGAAGGTATTGATTGGTTGATTGACAGGCTCTGATCTGATTGGCTAAAGAGTGTGTGACCATGTGGCTGCCAAGAAAATTAAAAAAATATGCAAATCCAAGGCGATTCACACAAAAGTGCCGATTTGCACATTCACAGTCCATGATAAAGCAACCTGTCCTCCAACCAATACGCTTGTATAGGTCGTTTGTCCAAACCCCTGAAATACGACCCATCACAGCGTATACTACAATTGCGCCCCTATCGGCAAAAGGTTGTTTTCATATTAATGTTTTGTACTCTTTTATTTGCACTCTGGTTTGCGTGTCGTGTAGCTCAGTTAGTAGATTATTGCGTTAGACCTTGATATGTAATCATGCTATCATGGGTTTGATCCCAGGGAATGGACGTGCACGAAAATGTATATGCTCAATAAATCATAATTTAGCATGATTTCTGTGAGGGTTAGGTTTAGGGGTGGGGTTAGGTGTGGTCATTCGAACGAATAAGCCACCTACAGTAGTAAAATATGTAGGAAATACTGTGAGATCAGTGTAAAATGCCCACACATTGCATTTAAATAAACGTGCGTTCTGATTGGTAATGACGTTATACGTCAATTCATGACGACAGACGCAACGTGATACTGTCATTATTTTTACGCCCGCTAGAGGGCGCTTAACTTTAAAACGTAAATATAGGTCGTAATAAATGCTTGCACAAATGACCTATATGGTCATTTTTTGTTGGAGGACAGGCTCTGATAAAGAGTTGTACAGCTGTGAATTCTGATTTGCATTTGTGAAACATTTTATGAATATATATTTTTATTTTGTCATCTAGGTTTCTGAATATATAATTTGTTTTCATGCTAATTTGATCACCTGTCTTTAGTTGCTAGATCAGTCTGCAAATTTATATCCCCGAGTTTCAGTTATTTGTGCATTCTTGTTGCTTTTTCAGACAGACTGATTTAAAGACTTCCTAATCTTCTTTTGAGTCATACCTTGACACAAAGTTAAAGTGAAGCTAACTTGAGAAATGAAACTGTTCCGACTCAATTATTAGGGGACTTTCATGTGAAGCACGATACTGTTTGTTTTTAGTTTTTACAGTGTTTTGCTATGAACAAAGTCTTTTATAACTGTATAGATAGTAGTGCAGTGGTTCTCTGCTGGTTTACTTTTTACAAGTCATGTCCCAACACAGTACCAAAATATATAAATTTAGATATTGAACTGTATTAATATCACCAGGCACAGCACAGACCCAACAATATGCCAAGTTATCAACTTAACATATGCTGATAAAAAAAAAAAAAGTCAACCACTTTGACGTCAACAATAAAATATACGGGAAGCTTATTCTTCCATCCAAATTAGGTGGATGGTCCGTTTGGTTACCATTTTATTATTTACATTTATCATTGTTTTTCACAGGTTTGGTCCTATATTTACATATACATTTTCACATATATGGTCCATTTTTGGGTTGCAACCCAATGCTACTGTATACTTTGTACCCATTTAACTCAATTGTAGTAGCACAGAAGTTTCTTGAAGATTTGAAATCGTTAGTGTCATTTTGCAATGCTGACAAATTAATGGAATGGGTACAAGTAAATTTGTTTATATTATTATTATTATTATTATTATTTCTTTTTTTGTCAGGCAAAAGGGAAATTTTCAACCACCTCCACTCGTCTATATGCATGCAAATGTATCAGCTGACCAAACCAGCGGAACATTTCTTTCACATGAAACCATACTTGTGCTAACCACAAAAAAGAGCTGTGCAGACGATACAAGTTTAAATATGTAAGAACCAGATTATTAAAAGATAACATGCAAGCAAATGTTGATAATAATAATAATAATAATAATAATAATAAACTTCATATATATTTAGCTTTAATCATGTGTTTTAACTCCTGTGAAACGTGAAATGTGAAAAACATGAAGTAGCACAAAATTGCAAGTGTAAGAAGCGGCTGTAACACAGAGAAACCACATTGCTATGGTTTACATTAACTTTCATTGCTCGCATGAACATCTCAGAGAACATAAAGGAAAAAAAATGTTTTAAATGGTCTGCATGATAATAATAATACTTACGAATACATTATATTAGAATCTTCCCCTCTGTATATTTAGATTAAACACCATTCCCACGAAAAAGACTGATTTAGTTGATTAAACAAGACTCACTCAGTCTTTACTTAAATAAGACTAATTTAGTAGATTGATCCAATAGAGGGGTATTTTGTTACTCTTTGGGCTAAGCAGAAACAATGAGGAAACTGGAAAAAGAACAACACTAACACATTTACATTTTGTAAAGACATGTACGTATATGTAGATGCCATTTGTAATGTTGTTAAACAGTCTTTACTGGCTGCAGAAGAGAGTAGGTGGTCTGGTCCTGTTCTGGTACTGGACGAGGTCTGTGTCTTCTGGAGGGTTTCGAGTAATCAATGTCCGCATACTGAAAGAAGAAAATCATACAAATTAATGGCTGTATACTGTGTGTAAGACAGAATGAACAGTCAGATGGGTGAAAGGGTGATTTGGACCCTGATGTTCTTGTATCATACTGAAAGGTGGGAAAAAAGGAAAAGAGATGTAAAACTAACACAACAATTAAACACAGAGTTTATCAGTAATTATATAAAATGTATATATTTGAACAGAATGTTGCGACGGACCAATCAGTATTGAATATCCCAGAAGGTGTGTGCATATAAGTTTTTAAAAGTCTGTTTCTTATATTAATTTCATGTAATCTATTTAATATACTTGGATTTGAAAGGATTTAGTTGGATTAGCAACAACTAAAATATTACTATCAAATCACTAAGTAACCTATGAATGCAATATAACAAAGAAAGGTTCAAATGTAGACCAATGTATTAAAAGTAATAAAGATAATTTATTAAAGAAGTATCTTGCCTGTGGATCATTTGTGTATTGAGCTGCTGTAGTACTTTGAGGTTTCTCTGAAGTATTTTTAGATCTTCTGCTTGCGTCAAGGCAGCACTTCAACAAACCTGAAAGAGTACTGAATTAAACATCATTGAATTCACATACGACAGTTTTAAAAGGGTCTCCTTATCTAGAGTTTCCTTGTATTTAATTCAGTTGGAGTTTAATCTGAAAGTAGTAACAGAAAAAAAGTCCATACCTATGAATGCAATGATCAGAAGCACATTGAACAGGACAGAAGTGATGGTCAGGTTTCTCCATTGTATCTCCTGTTCTAGAGCTGTCTGATTCCTGTAGACTGAGTCTGTAAATGGCTTCTAATTATCAATCTCTGTTTACATCTTTAACAAAATTATAGAAATATACAGTATTTCCAACATGAAAATTCTTCAGTTGGATTGAAAATTCATCTGAAATGAGAAAGTAACTCACCGCTGATGTAGATCTTGGTGCCGTTGCTGAATTTTTGTGGTTCACTAGTTTTCACACAATAATAAACTCCTAATTCATCAGCGGTGATATTTCTGATGAACAGACTACTGTTAGTTTTCACTGAGTATTTGAGTTTGAAGATTATGTTTTCATAATCAGCTCCTCCAGTTCTGCTACTGTAAGTGCGTAAGATCAACTCTGGAGGATCCGGTGATTTCTGTCTGAACCAGTAAATATCCTTTATGTCAAGATCACAGCTTATAATCACATCAGCTCCTAAAGTTACTGCTGTGTTTGTTAGACTCTCTGTGACTTGAGACCACACGAACAGATCTATGAGAGAGAGAAAAAAAACACATATATTAATCTTAATAAATAACACATCTTATTTAAATATGATGTGATAAACTCACAGATCTGAAGCTGGATGATCTTCATCGTGTGATCCAGGTGAATATCTTCTATACTATGAACATTTGAACATCTCTCACTGTGAGCGGAAACATCACTGAACTGTAGATGAAACCTCAACCACACACACCAGAGGGGAAGTCAGAGCTGGGCTTCTCTGATAGCATGAGAATTCTTTTACAAAATCAACATCATAGGTTGAAGTAGTAGTTATGAATACTATATGTATGTCAGAGCTCCAAATCCTCTTTCATAATCCATATGTAACCCTGCAATCTAAAAGCAGGGTGTCTTTTTTCAAAAGCCATTTTTAAGCATTTGCAATGTAACATCCAAACCAGCCTAAGTGATGAAACTAGTACCTCTAGCTTTTATTCAAGAAAATATCCTGCCAGGTAAAACATAAGTTATTTTCCTTTTTTATTTTATTTTTATTTTATTGCATATTTTACAGCTGAAAATATGTCTTACTGCTATAGTGACCAGCATTTTCCATTTGGGAATTTCCATTCATTCCTGAGTGTATGATTGTTATTTTTTCACAACCGGCTCTAAGCCATGACATATTAACCCTTGTGTACTCCTCATTTGGGAGTCACACTCATGGTCTTTGCAGTCAAAAATGACCAGACACCTGTTATGTACACCTTTTTTCTTCTTCAGTAAAATCAATATAATATATTTTTGTTAAATAATATTTTTTTCTTTCGTATTTTTAGAGAATTTTATGGTACTAATTAATATTTTCAAAATAATTATGTTAATTTTTCCCACATTGAAAATTACATAAAAAAAAAAAAAAAAAAAATTCAGTTAAGTATTTAAGATTAAAATAGAGACTAGGCCTTTAAAATCCAAATGTTGAAGAATAGCACCTTCTGGTGAGAAACAAACAAAAATAAATAAATAAATAATAATAATAAAATCTGTAATTTCAAGGTGTCACCACTAGATTCCTGTATAGGACTCTGTAGCAGGGCCACAGGCAAAATTAATTAGGGAGCCCTTTCTTATATATATATTTGGGAAGGTTACTTTGGAAATGTAATAGGTTACAGATTACAAGTTACACTGTTTAAAATGTAATAGTAGTGTAACTTTTTCAATTACTTTATTAAAGTAATGTAACTAATTACTTTTGAGTACTTTTTGATTACTTTTCTAAATTTGTGAAAATTAAATAATAATAAATAAAAGCATATACATCAACTCAAATACAGTTATCTAATAAGCATGTGTCATATTCTGTATAATAAACTCCTGAAACATTGGTGTGTTTTTTTTAACTGCTGTCTCTTTGTACAGTATTGTTCAAAATAATAGCAGTACAATGTGACTAACCAGAATAATCAAGGTTTTTAGTATATTTTTTATTGCTACGTGGCAAACAAGTTACCAGTAGGTTCAGTAGATTGTCAGAAAACAAACAAGACCCAGCATTCATGATATGCACGCTCTTAAGGCTGTGCAATTGGGCAATTAGTTGAAAGGGGTGTGTTAAAAAAAATAGCAGTGTCTACCTTTGACTGTACAAACTCAAAACTATTTTGTACAAACATTTTTTTTTCTGGGATTTAGCGATCCTGTGAATCACTAAACTAATATTTAGTTGTATGACCACAGTTTTTTAAAACTGCTTGACATCTGTGTGGCATGGAGTCAACCAACTTGTGGCACCTCTCAGCTGTTATTCCACTCCATGATTCTTTAACAACATTCCACAATTCATTCACATTTCTTGGTTTTGCTTCAGAAACAGCATTTTTGATATCACCCCACAAGTTCTCAATTGGATTAAGGTCTGGAGATTGGGCTGGCCACTCCATAACATTAATTTTGTTGGTTTGGAACCAAGACTTTGCCCGTTTACTAGTGTGTTTTGGGTCATTGTCTTGTTGAAACAACCATTTCAAGGGCATGTCCTCTTCAGCATAGGGCAACATGACCTCTTCAAGTATTTTAACATATGCAAACTGATCCATGATCCCTGGTATGCGATAAATAGGCCCAACACCATAGTAGGAGAAACATGCCCATATCATGATGCTTGCACCTCCATGCTTCACTGTCTTCACTGTGTACTGTGGCTTGAATTCAGAGTTTGGGGGTCGTCTCACAAACTGCCTGTGGCCCTTGGACCCAAAAAGAACAATTTTACTCTCATCATGTAACCCAGGTTACAAGAGCCAGCACCTGTGAATAGAGAAAAATATATATTACCACATATGTAAATAAAATAAGACTATTTTATTAATATCATCCCATTATTTTATTCATATTCATATTATATATCGAATTCTCAACTTATACTAAGTGAAATAATTAATAACAGAAAATGTCTAGGAAAATAAGTAAAATTAGAAACTGGCCGTTTAAGAGTAACCCCTCCCTCAAGGTTGAGGTCAAAAAGAAAAACAGAAAAAGGGAGAGAACGGTGAGAAGCGGAGACATGGCGATTTAGCAAAAACAGCTTTTGAACAGAGATTTAAAGTGTTTTAAGTTAAGTCGATCTGTAAGAGAAGTGTTTTGAAATATGAGAATAGTGTTCGCTCGTTAGCAGTAAAGTGGTGCTTACATTAGACAATTGCGATTGCACTGGATCTGAAGAAAATAGGAAACAGAAAAAAGTTAATTCACTCGAGAGAAACCAAAAGAGAGATTTTTATTTTTCCATCCGGGATTGTTCTGTTTACTCACTATTTTCTTGGTAAGTGAATTACATGTATATGTATTTGTCTGTCCTTTATATAAATTAGTTAGTGTAGTGTTTCACTACAAAACAAACGTCTAAATTATGCTTTATTTCTGTTCAATGTTTTAGAAGAAAAATATATGTGTATATATGTTGATTTGTGGTCAAATGGTTATTTTATGTCAATAATATGTGCTGAAAGTGTGATGCTAAGCACAGGGAGTTATGCTAACCATGCGGTCTTAGCTAATGGCTAACGCATTGATTTATATGGGTTGAGTAAGTTGAGCAAATCAGTTGTTGTATTTTAATGAGAAATGTGTTTAAAGGAAAAGAGATGTGTATATTGTGAGTGCAATTGTACATTTTTTCAGTGTGTTACTGAAATATGCTTTTGATATTGAGAGCTCTGATATTAATTGTAATTTTCTGCCTTGTTTTGCAAGGTTGGGTTTTTTTTTTGTTGGTTTCTTTTCTTTTCTTTCTCTCTTCTTTGTTTATTGATGTTCCTGAGAGCAATGCTGATTCTGGATCTGGAGTTTTGTTGACGTTTGGAAGAATTGTTTCTGCTGTCCATCGAGAGAGAGAGAGAGACACACGGTTGCAGAAACTGGCGAGCCATCCCATTTCATAGAATCTGGAAGTTGTTCATCACACTGGTAGGAAATATTGTGTAAACCTGTTTTTTACTTTTTGGACACATTTTTTTGCTAAGCATCGAAACTCTTTTCACTCAAGGATCTGAGTATTTTTGTTTCCACGTTGGACATTTATTTCAAAGGACTAAGCATTTGCTTTGGACTGATACCTTTTCATCTGGTTATTTACCTGTGCATTTTTGTTGTTTACTTTCTGTTGAGTTTTCTGAAAGAGTGTAAAACATTGTTGGTTATTTTAAGAGTGAAACTTTGAATTTACATTTTCAAGAGTGTGAAGTTGTATCAAACCAAAGAGTTATATATATTATATCATAATCTCATTAAACTATAGATAAATAAGTATAAAATAAATATAAATATATAATTAATATAATCAAATAATAGATAAACATATTAAGAGGTATTTAGGAGCTTTACATAAAGTGAGAGTTAAAGTGACTACTGTAAGTAGTTATTTCCATTAATTGAAAAGTGTTTGGTTCACTTGAGATTTACCATTGTCTATTCAAATTGTTATTCTTTTGCTCTTTCAAACAATCAAAATCTACATAAATACTTACCTTTTCCAGAAGTTGTTGTTGTGTTCTTTCTCCTGCTGCAATCCTGACTCCTGAGCGAACGTAGTCTTCTGATCCGGCCCCACACATACATAGAAGTAGCTGTGAAACCAAATTATTTCCTTCCGTGCATTCTTCGCGGGTGTTACAGGGGAAAACTTGGCGAGCCAGCCAGGAGTCTTGGTTGCAACAAGAGTCTGTGAAAGAACCAGAGAAAAATAAACCTGTGAGCCTCAGAAACTTAATCTTTAAAAGCAGAAGATGGAGATAGTGAAACAGGAAAACGTTAATGTAGAGAACGCACTTTTGATTGAAGGCCTTACGTTAACTGAAGTTGACAATGAAATAGAAAAATATTTGCAAAGATTTGGCTCAATTAGCAAAAATCTCATAATTGACGACCCAGAGTCTGAGTTCCATAGAAATGCTATTGTTGAATACAGCCACAACTCAGCGATCCAGAAGTTACTTCCCCTTCTGCCCTTGACTCTAGGCAGTCTTTCTGACCCAGCTGTCACCTTCCGTGTCCGTACCCTTCCTTCTGCATACACTAAGCCCACTAGTCGCACCGCCACAGAAGGGTATATTGAAGAATTAAGAGCCATTGCCAAAGAAAATGGGAGGCCTTTTCAGAGTGTCCTACAGGAAGAATTGGAGAAAATCGCAGATACTCATTCTGTCAACCCTCCTCCTGCAACAGATGCTCAAGATATTGAGAATAAAAACCCAACCAAGAGTGAGATTACCTTTGTGTCCCCACCTGTTTCGAGAGTCACTACGGAGGATGTTAGTGTACCCACCAGTCTCACATTTCCTGTAAATATCATAGACCCACCCGGTGTCCAGAGGATGGTCGTTGAGCACATAGTGAAAAGCGACAATACTTCACAGCAGACTTTGATTCGTCTGAGGGCCTTCTCTGGGAAGTCCCCACGTCCCCCAAATGAGCCGGATTTCGACACTTGGCGTGCGAGTGTCGACTTCTTGTTGAATGACCCTTCCATTTCTGACTTGCATAGAACCCGGAAAATTCTGGATAGTCTCTTACCTCCAGCAGCTGATGTTGTGAAGCATGTGCACCCTCCAGCCTTACCTGCTGCTTATCTTGAGATCTTGGAGTCTGTGTATGGTTCTGTAGAGGATGGTGATGAGCTGCTGGCTAAATTCATGAGTACCTGTCAGAATCAGAGTGAAAAGCCATCAGGTTACTTGCACAGGCTGCAGGTCATTTTGAGTACGACGATCAGACGAAACGGAATAATGGAAACAGAGCGGGATCGCTACTTGCTGAAACAGTTCTGCAGAGGGTGTTGGGACAATAGCCTCATCGCAGATCTCCAGCTTGAAAAAAGAGAAGCGCATCCACCTGCTTTTGCCGAGTTGGCAGTGCTTATACGTACTCAAGAAGATAAACAAGCTTCGAAGGAGGAACGTATGAAGAAACATCTTGGACTGTCAAAACCTTCAGCTGGTTTTCCAAAGCTTCGAATACCTTCCAATCAGATGTTGGCTTGCCCTTGTGATATACCACATTCTGAGAATTCTGAAATGAGTCTGTTAAGGAAGCAAGTAGTGGAAATTCAGGCTCAAGTCACGGCCCTGAAACAGCCACCAGATCAGAAGAACAAGAAAGGTTTCTCTGAGAAGGTTGAGCTAACTGCTCTGAAGGGGATGGTGGAGGAGTTAAGCACCCAGGTTGCAGCAGTGAAGGAGTCAGTAGCCCAAAGTTCAAAATCAAGCGATTTGGAGGAATCAGAGATTCGTAAGCTGCGAAGTCAAGTGGCTGAACTGCAAGCTCAGAGTGCTATTCGTCAGACACCTCAAGCATTCTATATGCAGAGACCGCTTGATACAGTGAGGAACAATGACCCCAGGAAAAGCTCATTGAGGACTGATAGGCCTCGTGCTTGGTATTGTTTTTCCTGTGGAGAAGATGGACACCTGGCAGTTAATTGCGAAAATGCAGCGAACCCCGCTAAGGTGACGGAGAAAAGGGCTAAGCTGAGAGAGCAGCAGCGTGCTTGGGACTCTCAGTATGGAAGGCCTACTCAGCCTTTAAACTAAAGAAGGTCTTTGTAGGAGGGCATACGAAGACCATACATTCAGACTATCGCCCTGAATGTTTTGAACAGAACGTTGATACAGATAGACATAACACACCGCCGTCAAACTGCTTGCCCAAAGGGTTAGTAGGAGTGAAGTGTACGGCAGAAGTTATGATTGGAGACAAAAAAGTGAACTGTCTGCTAGATACAGGCTCACAAGTGACTACGGTCCCTCAATCATTTTATGAAAATAATCTGACAGACTCTCCCTTGAAACCACTGGGTAACCTGTTAGAAGTTGAAGGGGCTAACGGTCAGGCTGTACCATACTTAGGATACATTGAGTTAACCCTAAAGTTTCCTGCAACGTTCATTGGGGTGGAAGTTGAAATTCCTACTTTGGCGTTGGTGGTGCCAGACTTGACGAGTTCCCCACAGATCCTAGTTGGAACTAACTCCCTTGATGTGTTGTATAGCAAGAGTGCCAAAGAGAGTTCAGTGAAGCTTCAGTCCAGTCTTTGTGGATATCAGGCAGTACTTAGAGTGTTGGAGGGCAGGTGGATTCGAGCTACCAGCGAGAACCTTGGGTGTGTAAAAGTGAAAGGGACCTCTGTGGAAGTTATACCTGCAAAAAGTACAGTAGTTTTGGATGGTGCAGTTCATCTGAATGGGCCCTACATGAAAGGATGGGTGGCCCTTGAACCACCATCGATTCCTTTGCCGAATGGAATCTTGATTGCAAGCTGTCTGCACTCTCTACCCCATAAGCATCCAACTAAGTTATCAGTCCTGCTGAGGAATGAGACACAAACTGACATACGACTTACTCCTAAAACTGTGTTAGCGGAAATCCATGCAGTCCAGAGGATCATGGGCCAGCATCAAGGTTTAAGCAAGGAACCAGTGGAGAGAGAACGTAACACTGGCAACCTCACCTTTGATTTTGGAGACTCCCCTTTATCTGCAGAATGGAAGGAGAGGATCTCAAAGTTTCTGAGTTCTAGGCCTGAAGTCTTCTCGCAGCATGACCTTGATTATGGTCACACGACAAAAGTGAAACATCAAATAAAACTAAGCAATGAGACACCGTTCAAGCATAGGGCTAGACCTATTCACCCTCAGGACGTCGATGCTGTGAGAGCTCACCTCCAAGAGTTATTGTCAGCTGGAATCATACGTGAGTCCGAATCCTCATTTGCCTCGCCCATTGTTGTGGTTCGTAAGAAAAATGGTGGAGTAAGATTGTGCATCGATTTTAGGAAGCTTAATTTGCAGACAATTAAGGATGCTTATGCGCTTCCAAACTTGGAGGAAGTCTTTTCCACGTTGACTGGGTCGAAGTGGTTCTCCGTGCTTGACCTAAAATCGGGATTCTACCAGATCGAAATGGAAGAAACAGACAAGTGTAAGACAGCGTTCGTTTGCCCATTTGGATTCTGGGAATTCAATCGAATGCCACAAGGAATATCCAATGCACCGAGCACGTTTCAAAGATTGATGGAGCGTTGCATGGGAGACCTAAATCGAAAAGAGGTGTTGGTGTTTATCGACGATCTCATTGTGTTCTCAGAAACTCTGGAAGAGCACGAAGCAAGGTTGTTACGTGTCTTTAATCATCTGAAGGAGTATGGATTAAAGCTATCTCCTGAGAAATGCCATTTCTTCCAGACATCTGTAAAATATCTTGGCCATATTGTCTCTCAGAGTGGAGTGGAGACAGATCCCTCGAAAACTGAAGCTCTGAAGACTTGGCCGAGGCCAACGAATCTAAAAGAGTTAAAGTCCTTCCTAGGGTTTGCCGGGTATTACAGAAGATTCGTCCGGGATTTCTCTAAGATAGTGAAGCCTCTTACAGATCTCACGGCTGGATACCCTCCACTCCAAAAGAGTAGGAGTAAGAGGTTGAAAGATGGATATTTCAATCCCAAAGAGGAGTTTCATGAGAGATGGACTCCAGAGTGTCAAATTGCCTTTGATTCCATCATTGACAAGCTTACGTCTGCGCCTGTACTTGGTTTCGCTAACCCCAAGCTCCCCTATGTGCTACACACAGATGCCAGCACCACAGGGCTGGGCGCAGCTTTATATCAGGAGCAAGAAGGGCAGAAGAGAGTTATAGCTTTTGCCAGCAGAGGACTGACGAAAGGAGAGAGCCGATACCCTGCACATAAATTAGAGTTCCTGGCGCTGAAATGGGCAGTTACCTCCAAATTCAGTGATTATCTTTACGGAGCGGAGTTCACTGTTGTCACGGATAGTAATCCTCTGACATACATCCTTACCTCGGCAAAGCTTGATGCCATTAGTTACCGTTGGTTGTCCAGCTTATCAACCTATAACTTCAAGCTGCAGTACAGAGCTGGCAGCCAAAATCAGGATGCCGATGGGCTCTCTCGCCGACCACATGGTGAACTTCTTGATGACTGGGTCTCACGGAAAGAAAGAGAAAGAATCAAACAGTTCGCTCTGCACCATTTCATGGAGCAAGAAGCTGAGCCATCTGTTGTTCTTGCAGACACCATAAAAGCGATATGTGACAGACATCAAGTGGTTGGATCAGCTGAGAATTCAAGCCCTTCTGATATTTCACTTACCTTGATCGAATCCCTCACTTGCCATGAAGATGCTTTGCCCAAAGAGTTCCAGCAGGAGGATGAGCATGGTCTTCCAGATCTCCCTCAGCTGTCTCCATCGTCTTTAGCAGACCTGCAGAGAAAAGATTCAGAGATAAAAGCTGTCATAGAAGGATTGGAGAGTGGTAAGAAGCCCAGTAATCTTGGGAATCAGTCGTCTACTTTGCGGTTGTGGTTCAAGGAATGGAATCGACTTGAGTTAAGGAATGGGATATTGTACAGAAAGAAACAAGATCACGGGGTTCCCTTGTATCAGTTGGCGCTTCCCATTTTTCTTAGAAGTACAGTGTTGAGAAGTCTCCACGATGATATGGGTCATCTGGGAACTGACAGAACTTTAGATCTTGTCAGATCAAGATTCTTTTGGCCAAGAATGTCTCAAGCAGTGGAGAAAAAGATCAGGACATGTGAACGTTGCGTTCGTAGAAAGACCGCACCGGAAAGAGCAGCACCCTTGGTGAGCATAAAAACTAGCATGCCACTGGAGCTGGTGTGCATAGACTTTCTGTCTTTGGAACCAGATCGGAGTAATACCAAGAACATCCTGGTTATTACAGATCACTTCACCAAGTATGCAGTTGCGATACCAACCAGGAACCAAACTGCTCAGACTGTTGCCAAAAGTCTATGGGACAATTACTTTGTACACTATGGGTTCCCAGAAAAATTGCATAGCGACCAGGGTGCAGACTTTGAGTCAAAAATGATAAAAGAACTGTGTAAGATTGCCGGAATACGTAAAGTCCGAACCACCCCTTACCATCCAAGAGGGAACCCTGTGGAGCGATTTAATCGCACACTTCTCCAAATGTTGGGAACACTGGAGAATGAGAAGAAATCTCAGTGGAAGGAATTCGTAAAGCCCCTGGTACATGCTTATAATTGTACCCGGAACGACACTACGGGATACACACCTTACGAACTTATATTCGGACGGCAACCCAGGTTGCCAGTTGATTTGGCTTTTGGATTACCGGTGGATGCCCCTACAAAGTCACATTCCCAATATGTGCAAGATTTGAAAGCAAGATTGCGAGAAAGTTATGACATAGCTACTAAGAATGCTGAGAAAGTGGCTGGACGTAACAAAAGGAGATTCGACAAAAGAGTGGTCGCTTCTAATCTGGAAGAAGGAGACAGAGTTCTTGTGAAGAATGTGAGGCTAAGGGGTAAACACAAATTGGCTGACAAATGGGAGCAAGGAGTTTATGTAGTTGTCAAAAGGATTCGTGATTTACCTGTTTACGCTGTCCAGCCAGAAGGAAAGACAGGCTCTCTAAGGACTTTGCATCGAGACCTGTTATTACCCTGTGGGTTTTTGCAGCCAAGCAGTCCTGATATACAATCTAAGGGAAAGGTTACTAGGAAACCTAAGACCAGGAGTTCTTCTAATGATGTAGAGGTGTTGGGATCAGAATCTGTCGCTGAAAGCCAAGAGTCTGAGGATGAACAAATCCTATGTAGTGTTCCAGGGAGATCCTTAGAATCTGACATTGAGATTGTTACAAGTTACTTACCTCGTGTTCTGGAAGGAACATCTGGCTTACCTGTACCTGAGCCTGTGAGGAAGAGCTTACCTGCCCTGGAATCCGAAGAGGATTTTTCAGTGGAACCTGTGGACGAATACTTACCTGAAGAGCAACCTGTGGAGGAAAATGCAGGAAGTACTGAGTTACTGAGTGAGGAGAAAAGCAGTGAGGCAAATGAAAACCGTCATGTTGCAGTTTCACAGAAAGAACAGACCGAAAATGCTGATCTTGAGGATATTATTCCCAGACGCTCACAGAGAGAGCGACACCCCCCTAAAAAGTTTGAATACCCCACATTAGGAAATCCACTCACCACAGTGTTTCAGTCTTTATTGCAAGGCTTAAGTAAGGCAGTCGAGTGCTCCTTTGAAGAGTCTGTGGTTCCCCCTATCATCGATGTGTAAATGCACAGGGACGTGCATATATTCCGTGAGGGAGGATGTAACCCAGGTTACAAGAGCCAGCACCTGTGAATAGAGAAAAATATATATTACCACATATGTAAATAAAATAAGACTATTTTATTAATATCATCCCATTATTTTATTCATATTCATATTATATATCGAATTCTCAACTTATACTAAGTGAAATAATTAATAACAGAAAATGTCTAGGAAAATAAGTAAAATTAGAAACTGGCCGTTTAAGAGTAACCCCTCCCTCAAGGTTGAGGTCAAAAAGAAAAACAGAAAAAGGGAGAGAGCGGTGAGAAGCGGAGACATGGCGATTTAGCAAAAACAGCTTTTGAACAGAGATTTAAAGTGTTTTAAGTTAAGTCGATCTGTAAGAGAAGTGTTTTGAAATATGAGAATAGTGTTCGCTCGTTAGCAGTAAAGTGGTGCTTACATTAGACGATTGCGATTGCACTGGATCTGAAGAAAATAGGAAACAGAAAAAAGTTAATTCACTCGAGAGAAACCAAAAGAGAGATTTTTATTTTTCCATCCGGGATTGTTCTGTTTACTCACTATTTTCTTGGTAAGTGAATTACATGTATATGTATTTGTCTGTCCTTTATATAAATTAGTTAGTGTAGTGTTTCACTACAAAACAAACGTCTAAATTATGCTTTATTTCTGTTCAATGTTTTAGAAGAAAAATATATGTGTATATATGTTGATTTGTGGTCAAATGGTTATTTTATGTCAATAATATGTGCTGAAAGTGTGATGCTAAGCACAGGGAGTTATGCTAACCATGCGGTCTTAGCTAATGGCTAACGCATTGATTTATATGGGTTGAGTAAGTTGAGCAAATCAGTTGTTGTATTTTAATGAGAAATGTGTTTAAAGGAAAAGAGATGTGTATATTGTGAGTGCAATTGTACATTTTTTCAGTGTGTTACTGAAATATGCTTTTGATATTGAGAGCTCTGATATTAATTGTAATTTTCTGCCTTGTTTTGCAAGGTTGGGTTTTTTTTTTGTTGGTTTCTTTTCTTTTCTTTCTCTCTTCTTTGTTTATTGATGTTCCTGAGAGCAATGCTGATTCTGGATCTGGAGTTTTGTTGACGTTTGGAAGAATTGTTTCTGCTGTCCATCGAGAGAGAGAGAGACACACGGTTGCAGAAACTGGCGAGCCATCCCATTTCATAGAATCTGGAAGTTGTTCATCACACTGGTAGGAAATATTGTGTAAACCTGTTTTTTACTTTTTGGACACATTTTTTTGCTAAGCATCGAAACTCTTTTCACTCAAGGATCTGAGTATTTTTGTTTCCACGTTGGACATTTATTTCAAAGGACTAAGCATTTGCTTTGGACTGATACCTTTTCATCTGGTTATTTACCTGTGCATTTTTGTTGTTTACTTTCTGTTGAGTTTTCTGAAAGAGTGTAAAACATTGTTGGTTATTTTAAGAGTGAAACTTTGAATTTACATTTTCAAGAGTGTGAAGTTGTATCAAACCAAAGAGTTATATATATTATATCATAATCTCATTAAACTATAGATAAATAAGTATAAAATAAATATAAATATATAATTAATATAATCAAATAATAGATAAACATATTAAGAGGTATTTAGGAGCTTTACATAAAGTGAGAGTTAAAGTGACTACTGTAAGTAGTTATTTCCATTAATTGAAAAGTGTTTGGTTCACTTGAGATTTACCATTGTCTATTCAAATTGTTATTCTTTTGCTCTTTCAAACAATCAAAATCTACATAAATACTTACCTTTTCCAGAAGTTGTTGTTGTGTTCTTTCTCCTGCTGCAATCCTGACTCCTGAGCGAACGTAGTCTTCTGATCCGGCCCCACACATACATAGAAGTAGCTGTGAAACCAAATTATTTCCTTCCGTGCATTCTTCGCGGGTGTTACAATCAGTCCACAAAATGTTCCTCCATTTCTCTTTAGGCCAGTTGATGTGTTCTTTGGCAAATTGTAACCTCTTCTGCACATGCCTTTTTTTAACAGAGGGACTTTGCGGGGGATTCTTGAAAATAGATTAGCTTCACACAGACGTCTTCTAACTGTCACAGTACTTACAGGTAACTCCAGACTGTCTTTGATCATCCTGGAGGTGATCATTGGCTGAGCCTTTGCCATTCTGGTTATTCTTCTATCCATTTTGATGGTTGTCTTCCGTTTTCTTCCACGTCTCTCTGGTTTTGCTCTCCATTTTAAGGCATTGGAGATCATTTTAGCTGAACAGCCTATCATTTTTTGCACCTCTTTATAGGTTTTCCCCTGTCTAATCAACTTTTTAATCAAAGTACGCTGTTCTTCTGAACAATGTCTTGAACGACCCATTTTCCTCAGCTTTCAAATGCATGTTCAACAAGTGTTGGCTTCATCCTTAAATAGGGGCCACCTGATTCACACCTGTTTCTTCACAAAATTGATGACCTCAGTGATTGAATGCCACACTGCTATTTTTTTGAACACACCCCTTTCAACTAATTCAACTAATTGCCCAATTGCACAGCCTTAAGAGCGTGCATATCATGAATGCTGGGTCTCATTTGTTTTCTGAGAATCTACTGAACCTACTGGTAACTTGTTTGCCACGTAGCAATAAAAAAATATACGAAAAACCTTGATTATTCTGGTTAGTCACATTGTACTGCTATTATTTTGAACAATACTGTATATGATATGATGATAGTTTTCTCAAAATAAGTAAAATGCATGAAGTGACAGAGCAGTTCTAGAAATGTAATGACGCGGAGGCGGCGTTAGAATCCATGTGCAGTTTAATAACTTCCACAGCAAACAAATCCAAACAGTAGGCAGGGAATCGTAATCATAGGAGGCAGAGAATCATACACAGATAGGCAGTCCAATCCAAACAACAAGACAGTGGGTGTTAAAAAGGCCCGCTGTAAACAAGCTTTTATTTATGAAGTTTTCTGGTGATCAGCCAGTGTTTTGAATGTGATGTCATCGCAGCAACCTAAAGACACTATGCTCCGCCCACTTCCAGCAGGTGGCAATGATTAGTGTTTGGTAGAAATAGCCTGCACCGAGTAGGTGAAAGCAAATGTACTCGAGGCTTTCTCAAGTGTTGTGTGCGTATGTTAGATGAACCAAGTAAGTTTATTTATGTACTTCAGCTTTGATAGCTGTGACCCTTCTGCATTTTAGTTGATATTCATTGTTTAAGGTACTTTAAATGCAATTACTGGTTGTCATCACACATTCTTATGTAGGTTGTTCATTTAAGTGTATATTGCTACCTTCTTTGTATGAATTTACCTACTTCATTGATTTGTTTATACTAATTTGTTATATCTTTTTGTTAAAGACCACACCCAGATGGAAACAACACCAATGTAATATCTGCAACATTTGTGAATTGTTGTGAAGAAAATAAATGCATCAAAGACTTAACCTGCATCTTTATGTCTCTTACCGGACATCTGTGGTGAAATAGTCCCCCCACTGGCAACCCCCAACTGGTCTAGTTATACCAGTTTTCTTTATGGTCCTTCGAGTTTTCCACAGTTATGGAGATGCATCCATCAGATGATGTTCCTGTTGAGCGGCCCAGGAGACAATCATCTCTGCCTGCACACTTGCAGGATTATGACTTGACTGGCTACAATCTACAAAGATCCTTATCACCACCTAGCTATTCCCATGAAACCCCCTGTGCTGTGTCACCTGAGGAGGATGTCAGGATGGACACCCCACATGTAGCAGCACATCACCGTGACTATCACAGTCCTCAACAGTGGTATGTAACAGATCGATGGGATCAGCAGGTTGAAACCTTGAGAGAAGAAAATGCTGATTTAAGGAGACAACAAAGTGGCCTGATTACTACAGTTCAGCGGCTGCAGGAGGAAAGAGATGATCTTAAGCAGGCCAACGCCAAGTTTACATCTCAGATGTCTCAGCTACAAGCGGAGGTGAAACAATTGTTAAGTTGGCAGAATCAGTCACAGCCTCCTCAGGCATTGTCTACCTTTCCTGTACCTTGTCAGTCCGAAGCCCGAGACCGCCCTAAACCAGTTCCAGCCCCTAGAAAGCCAAGAGTAGCTGAACCTGTAGCAAATTCAAACTATGCCCAAGCCTCTTACAATGCATCGCAAGATAGTAGTTCAGCAGAAAGTGTGGAGAGCTATGAGGGTTCAAGCAGTCAAGAAAGTTTGTCCTCTTCTGTTGAGGGCATGAGAAATCTGTCCCTGAGCTCATCCAGGAAGAAGAATGTTAATACCAGTCCAGCAATTGTTAGACAAATTTGTCAGAGAAAGAGTGGAGGAACTCAAGCCGAGAATGTAAGAAGTTATGTTCGCTCTGGACCTCCACAATCTTCTTCCAGATGGCACAGCTTGTCTTCTAGGAGCAAGAGACGGCACCACCACTCTCTGAGTCCAACTACTGACCAGGAAAGAGTATATCGTGGCCCTACTCCTACAATTCCTGACCTGATTTACCCAAACCCCAGAGAGTTTGCACGGCTTAAGATTGCTTTAGAAAACATTCTACCAGCTGATGCTACAGAACGCTTTAAATTCCATATCCTGCTAGAACATCTCAAGGTTGAAGAGGCACAGTTAATTGCTGAATCTTACAGTAGTTCACGTCATCCTTATACCAACACTATGGATGCTCTCAATAAACAGTATGGCCAGCCACATCAGTTAGCATTACAGCGCATAGTGGAATTGATGGATGGGCCCAGCATCAGCACTGGAGATATTAAAACTTTTCGAATGTATGCTCTGAGGGTGAGATCCTTGGTGGGAATGCTGAAACAACTAGGTAAGCCTGGCATGGTGGAATTAAGATGTGGCTCGCATGTGTCCAGACTTCTGAGTAAGTTGCCACATGATCTGCGTAGCAGTTTCAGAAGATTTATTTATCCATTAGATGTGAAGATTCCAACCCTCCTTAACTTAGCAGACTGGTTAGAATATGAAATCCAAGTGCAAGAAGATTCCACAAGGTATGTAAGCCGTTCGGGCAGAGGATACTCAACCAGTTTGCCCAGGGATAGGTCAAGGAGGTTGACATCATTCAACAAGGGCACAGAGGTTCTGCTTAGCACAGAGAAATACCCTTCATCACCATCACATTCCTCAGCTGTCACTGCTAAGATCACCAAGGGGAAAGCTTACTGCCCTTATTGTGATAACAACAAACACACTTTGAATAACTGTGTAAATTTCTCTCAACTTTCCAAGTCTCAGAGGCAGAATTGGATTAAGGGGCACAACCGATGCTGGCGCTGTGGACGGGGCCATAGATCATCAGAGTGTAACCTTAAAATGCGCTGCAAAACATGCAATGGTCGTCACTTGCTTGTTCTTCATGATGTTAATATATGGAACAAGGAGAAAGTAGTGGAAGCAGAAGATCCATCTACTAGCCCTGTCTTGGGGGAGGCTGCAAATGAGGTGTTATTCATTGACAAGCCCCCAGGAAGTCGTAAGGTACTGTTGAAGATATGTAAAGTGATTCTAAGAAATGGAGATCGATCGATGACCGCTTATGCCATTCTGGATGATGGCTCCGAAAGAACCATCTTGTTAAATACTGCAGCAACCCGGCTGAAACTGGAAGGTAAGCCAGAGGACTTGCCCCTGCGTACTGTCAGACAAGAATTAAAGGTCCTGCATGGGGCGGCTGTTTCCTTTAACCTTTCACCAGCCTGCCAGCCAAACAAGATGTATCGGATAAATGGAGCATTCACTGCAGCGGAGTTGGGGCTTGGAGTGCACTGTTATCCTGTCAAGGCTTTACGGAAAAGGTACCGTCATCTTAAAGGACTTCCCCTCCAAGAAATTAAAGCTGCTCATCCAGTTTTGCTCATAGGATCTGACTGCCCTCATTTAATTACCCCAGTTGAGCCAGTTCGCTTGGGTCCACCAGGGGGTCCTGCTGCAATTAGAACTCTCCTTGGATGGACAATGCAAGGCCCAATTCAAGCATTACAGCATCTTCTTCGAGAGCAAGAGTGTCTGTTCACAACAAGTTGGTCACCCTCTGCTATGTTGCATGAACAAGTTGAAAGACTCTGGCAACTGGATGTCCTTCCGTGGAGAGATGAGAGAATGAGTACTCGATCTGTACAAGACCAGCAGTCAATGAAACTACTGGAGCAAAGAACTTCTAGAGTTGATGTTGATGGGATTAAGCGATATGCTACCCCACTGCTAAGGGTCCAAAATATGCCCCCTCTTTGTGCACCTAAAGAAGCAGTAATGCCTCAGTTAAGAAGTCTTGAGCGGCGTCTCAGTAAGTCCCCTGAGCAAGCAGCTATCTACCGGGCTGAGATTAAAAGACTGGAGCAGGCAGGCTACATTGCTGAATTGCAGTCAGGAGCAGAAGACGCTCAAATAAGTTGGTATATCCCACATCACATGGTTGAACATAATGGGAAACATCGAGTGGTTTTCAACTGTTCATTCCAGTTTCAAGGGAACAATCTCAATGAATTGTTACTTCCAGGGCCAACACTGACTTCTTCATTACTGGCTGTGCTACTAAGATTCCGGGAGCACTCAATCGCGATCTGTAGTGATATTAAAGGAATGTTCCACCAGGTTAGACTCCTTCCAGAGGATCGGCCCCTTCTCCGTTTCTTATGGAGAGATCTGCAAAGAGAAGTGGAGCCTAGAATCTATGAATGGCAAGTTCTACCCTTTGGCACCACTAGTAGCCCATGTTGTGCTGTCTTTGCCTTGCAGAAGCACATCCTGGAGAATAGTCAGCCTGGTGACAAGGTACGTGATGCTGTACTAAAGGCGTTTTATGTTGACAACTATCTGCAAAGTCTGCCTTCTGTAGATGAAGCAAGGTTCATGGTAGACCAGCTGCAAAGTGTTTTAGCAGGGGGAGGATTCGAACTCAGGCAATGGGCCAGCAATATACCCTCAACCATTAGTCATCTACCAGTGGCATCCAGATCTGACAGTGCTGAGCAATGGATTGCAAAGGGTAATGCCATCAACCATGAATCAGTGCTTGGACTTCAGTGGAACTGTGAAACTGATACCTTGTCCTATAAGCTCCGTGCTGTAGAGTGCCAAGAGGTTACCATGTGCAACATCTATAAAGTGCTTGCTAGCCAATATGATCCTCTCGGTTACATTATCCCATATACCACACGTGCAAAGGTAATAGTACAGCGATTATGGGAAGTTTAGGAGTATCCTAAACTACCTGAGAACTTAGTCAATGAGTGGAAAAGATGGGCAGGAGAGCTCAGTGATCTACAAAAGATAGTCTTACCCAGATGCTATTGCAGTGCACCAAAGGATGATGTTTCAAGCCAGCGTGAGATCCATATCTTTTGTGACGCATCCGAGAGTGCCTATGGGTCTGTTGCCTATCTTCGAACAGTAGATCAAAGGGGAGAAGTGGAGATCACCTTCATAGTGGCCAGATCAAGAGTGGCTCCTAAGAAACGTCTGTCAATACCTCGTTTAGAGCTATGTGCAGCCCTGACAGGGGCCCAGTTAGCAAAGATCCTGCAGAATGAATTGACTTTGCCCATTCATCAAGTTTTTCTTTGGTCTGATTCCACCACAGTTTTGACCTGGATTAAATCTGAATCCTTCCGATTCAAGGTTTTCGTTGGTACACGAATAACAGAGATTCAGGACCTTACCAGCTGCTGGGAATGGCGCTATGTGCATTCAGAAAGTAACCCTGCTAATGACATCACTCGAGGTAAAAGGCTGGCAGAACTTGGACCACAAAGCCGTTGGAATACGGGACCAACATACCTTCAACTCCCATCTGATCAGTGGCCGGTTCCACCGCCATCCTGTTCCATAGCTGGTGATGAATTGAGAAACTCTACATTCTGTGGTCTGACTAATACTGTACTTCATTTGTCGATCCCTGATCCAAGCCAATTTCTGACCTTCCAAGATTTATTGACTGCAACAGTAGAATCTCTTGGGGAACATGGGATCAATGTATCAGCTGAGGACTTTCAACAGGCTGAAATGGCTATCCTTCAGCAAGCTCAAGGGGAAAGCTTTCCTTCTGAGATGGCACAGCTTATGGCAGGGAAACCACTACAGACCAACAGTCGACTGCTTTGCCTCGCCCCCGAACTTGACGCTGCAAGCAAACTCCTAAGGATAGGAGGTCGTCTTCGCCGCTGTGAAGAGATTGAGCCCGAGTCGATGCATCCTATTATCCTTGATCCCCGGCATCCAGTCACTACCCTTCTCATTAAGGAATATGACACGAAGCTATTCCACCCAGGTCCTGAGAGAATACTGGCGGAGATGCGTAGGAAATATTGGATTCTTCGGGGTAGGGAAGCAATTCGACGTTATCAGCGCAAAGATTGTCCAGTGTGTCAGAAGTTTCGCAAAACCCCACAGATACCCAGGATGGCAGACCTACCTCCTGCCAGACTACGTCTATTTAAACCTGCCTTCTATTCGACTGGCATTGACTGTTTCGGGCCATATTCCGTAAAGATTGGACGTAAAAGTGAGAAGCGCTGGGGTATTCTATTCAAGTGCATGACTACACGTGCTGTGTATATTGATCTTCTCCCAAGAATTGACACCGACTCCTTCCTGATGGCCCTCAGAAGATTTATAGCCAGACGTGGGAAACCTTTTGAGGTTTTATGTGATCAAGGTACTAATTTTAAAGGAGGGGAAAGGGAGTTGCATCAGACATATGCTGAACTAGTTCCGGAGCTTCAGGAACAACTTGCCAGTCAGCAGATTATCTTTCGATTCAACCCGCCTCATGCCCCACATTTCGGTGGGTGTTGGGAAAGGGAAATTCGTTCCCTGAAACAGGCTCTACAGGTCACTCTGGGAACTCAACCAATACCAGAGGAAACCCTTCAAACTGTGCTCATCGAGATTGAAGGGATTCTAAATTCTAAACCCCTGGGTTATACATCATCCAATGCCTCTGATCCAGATCCTATTACTCCTAATTCGCTTCTTATGGGGCGGCCTGATTCATCCGTTCCTCAAGTGATGTACCCCCAAAGTGAACTGTTGAGTCGACGTCGTTGGCGCCATAGCCAAATTATAGCAGATCACTTTTGGAAGCGGTTTATCAAGTTCTATTTGCCTGGTCTTCAGACTCGCAACAAGTGGCAGCGAGAGTCACCCGATATCAAGGTGGGAACTACTGTTATGATTGTGGACCCTCAATTTCCCAGGGCCCTATGGCCCATTGGTCAGATCTCTCAAGTATTCCCTGGGTTTGACAATAGAATCAGGACTGTTGAAGTGAAAGTTAAGGACAAGTCTTATGTGCGACCTGTGGCAAAGGTTGTACAGCTACCTGCGATACCAGATTGAAATTGACTTGCCTTTTTATAATGTACAGATTTCCACATTCTTTAGAAATCTGGGGGCGGCTGTTAAAAAGGCCCGCTGTAAACAAGCTTTTATTTATGAAGTTTTCTGGTGATCAGCCAGTGTTTTGAATGTGATGTCATCGCAGCAACCTAAAGACACTATGCTCCGCCCACTTCCAGCAGGTGGCAATGATTAGTGTTTGGTAGAAATAGCCTGCACCGAGTAGGTGAAAGCAAATGTACTCGAGGCTTTCTCAAGTGTTGGTGTTGTGTGCGTATGTTAGATGAACCAAGTAAGTTTATTTATGTACTTCAGCTTTGATAGCTGTGACCCTTCTGCATTTTAGTTGATATTCATTGTTTAAGGTACTTTAAATGCAATTACTGGTTGTCATCACACATTCTTATGTAGGTTGTTCATTTAAGTGTATATTGCTACCTTCTTTGTATGAATTTACCTACTTCATTGATTTGTTTATACTAATTTGTTATATCTTTTTGTTAAAGACCACACCCAGATGGAAACAACACCAATGTAATATCTGCAACATTTGTGAATTGTTGTGAAGAAAATAAATGCATCAAAGACTTAACCTGCATCTTTATGTCTCTTACCGGACATCTGTGGTGAACTAGTCCCCCCACTGGCAACCCCCAACTGGTCTAGTTATACCAGTTTTCTTTAGTGGGCAAATCCAAAGACAGAGACAGGGAAACCAGGCAAAGATCATACACAAGAAGGCAAACTATGGCAATGGGAAAAACGCTCGGTAAGGCAGACAGGCTGGCAATACTTCGCAACGTGACAGTGGCGGTGGCCATGCTTATATATAGCACAAACAGTAAGTACAGGTGAAGCAGAGGGAGCGGAACACAGTCAGTTCAGTGCTGGCGTGGCGTTACAAGAAATTATGTTTATGTGCTTGTGTACTCCTATATTGAGACGGCAGAGGTTGATAACACTGCAAGCTTCAGTAGGCCTATGTGTAGTAAATAAAACCATGTCTTTGCCATTAATTTACAGGAGGGGCGGACTGGGGAAAAAAATCAGAATGGAAAATTCAAACTCATACAAACAAATTCATGGACAAAACTATTTTTAGTATGGACCTGACATAAAAAAGGTTTAAATCTTTAAATTGGGGACATGCAAATAATTAAAAGTTCTCTCCTGAACTGCACCTTCACTTCCATTTTTCTCTTCAGTCTCTTTATTTTGCCCTGTTATCCATCTCTCTCATGACTTTAATACTCAAGATTGAACAAAACTATACTTTACAATACTCTACAATACAACAATATATTTATAGAAAAATCCTAATACTGTACACGAGTCATGTTTTTCCTTTACAAAAATTTACCATGCTTTTATTAGCCTATATAAAAGTACAATAACCTTGTTTTGTTTTTTTGTTTTGCAAATGGATTTGTATTTATTTTTAAATAAATACATTTGTAAAATAATTTTAAATTTTTGATTACCACAGTTAAACAATAGTAATCATTTTCTCAGCTTCCCAAAAAATTCTGATTATTTTTCAGCTAAATTACTACTGTAACATTACAACAGATAATAATGATGTCCTTTATATATTTTGAGTGATGACTGATGAGCAACGTGCTGCTGCTTGATTTAAAAAAAAACAAAAAACAAACAAAGATAAAAAAAGCATCTTTACAGATGAAACTGACCTGAAACCCTGAACAGTAGTTCTGCTTCTCTGCTCCAGCTGTGCGCTTCCACAGTCCACTCTTTTCTCTCTCTTTCGCATTGATTACTCGGAGTCTGATCCAAACCGTTTGGCGAAGGCGCGGAGAGCGCGCAAGTCACGATTAACAGATTTATTTGAGATTCAATTATCAAATGGCGGATTCGCAAATGATCGCTTTAGTACATTCGGCAGGCAATTATACAATAATGATATTAAAATAGAGGGCCAAATTGAGGAAGACTGAGGAAGCTGCCAGGCCACCGGGAATTGTCCCGGTTCTCCCGGTGTCCAGTCCGCGCCTGATTTCAACGCAGAATGTGCAGGAGTCCTATATTGCATTTTTGGGGCTTAATATTCACAGACACTAGTCCATATCATGTTTTGATTCAAGTGTACTGACCTACTTTTGATTTAATCATCCAAAATATGGCATATTCCGTCCGCGTTAGGCATTCCGTTTTTATGACTGGATTCTATGAACCAGACTGTAGCTGTGTCCAAATTCAGGGTCTGCATCCTCCTTAGGATCCTTCCTACACGGTTGAAGGAGGATGGGTCCTCCGATGACCGCAAAAACCGGAAGTCGGTGTTTGTGAATTTGGACAGCCTACCCTTCTTTCAGTTCCCTCCCTTAACCGTTGCTCATATCCTGTCGCCTAGCAACCGTGACAGCGCCAAGCAAGACAAGAGCTCATCGTTCTCTCCCCGGAGCTTTATAAACACTTCTGTCTGCTCTTTCGTCCTTAGAAGCGTTAAAAACAGCTTCAATCACTAACAAATAAGCTGTGTGTAAGGGGATATTCACACAGGCAGTAAGGAAGAAGCTAGTTTACAAAAGTAAACGTTTTTTTTTTTTTTTTAACATATACACGTACACATGTAAAAAAAAAATGCTTAACGCTAAAACAAAATGCCTAGAAAACCACTGAAAATATATATTTTTGAAAAGCCAGTTTTTAAAAAACATCGAAAATAATACTCCTCCCCCACTCCGCTACCGCTCGCTTCGTCCTGCCGAAAAGAATTATGGGATAGGTAGGACACGAAAGGATCCACCACACCCATCCTTCGAATTCGGGGAAAAGGAGGACGCATTTGTGGGCCGCATTTGAAGGATCCTACGAATTTGGACATCTTTCGTCGCGGCGCTGTGACGTAACATCCTTCAAATGCGTCCTCCGAAGGATGTAGACCCTGAATTTGGACACAGCTTGTATTTCCGCATCCCGGAAATTATTAGGGCGTATGTCTCAGAATAGTCAGTGCAATTTGGGAAATCAGTTAAATCTGTATGTGGATGTGTGTAAATATTCAAATGTAATCCCCTTTGTAATCGTTAAAAATTTCATAAGTAACTGTAATTTAATTACTCATTTTTTCTTAGTAACTGTAACTAATTACAGTTACATTAATTTTGTAATTAAATTACGTAACGCCGTTACATGCGTCACAGGTCAGGAGGGCCAAGCTGGACTGCGCCCACCCCTAAACCAGGACCACCTCGAGGAGCGTATCAGAGGGAAGAGTCGGAGACAGAGAATAAATTTAACAAGTTTTATTTTGAAGTAAAAGCAAAGTGGGAATCCTAACCTAAAATCTTCTTTGTTACCCTCAGGGCTTGAAGGTAAACAATGCCGCGACCGGGGACTCTCCCGCCCTCTTCCTCTGTGCGGGCCCCGCAATAGATGGACAGATGGGTGGTCAAGTAGGTATTTCACAGGTGGGAATACAATCGGCAAGCCCGCAGTCTGGTAGGTCTCCTCTGGTAATTAAATACTTCCAAACTCCCTTCCCTTCTTCACAGATGCAGAATTTGGGACGGATGGATATCGGTCAGGTCCGTACACGGCAGATACACAGCCTTAAGGTGGGGATGTGTTTGGCAAGTGAGGGGTCCGGTAAGTCTCCTCCGGTAAGTATGTAATTCCAGCCTTCCTTCCTTCTTCCACAGGTACGGAATTTGAGGCGAATGATATCAGTCAAGTACGTATACGGCAGGTGCACGGTCTTACAGTAAGGTGGCTTCTCCTGACACCGTCAGAATGGATATTCCAGACAAAGCGTGCCCATCTCACGTTCGTGACAAAGGACAGTCACCTCTCTCAGCACAGGTGGGCCACAAGGATGCAACAAACTCTAAGTCAACAGGCTGTGCAGGGTTTCCACTGAAACAGACAGAATGGATGCTTCAGACAAAGTATACAGTTCACATGCGTTGGAAGGAACGAACACTTCTCACAATACGGATGAATAGCAGGGATACAGCAGACTCGAAGTCAACAGGCTGAATGGGGCTTCCTCATACAGATGGGTAGCAGGGATACAGCAGACTCGAAGTCAACAGGCTGAATGGGGCTTCTTCTGAGACAGACAGAATGGATGTTTCAGGCAAGTATACAGTTCACATGCATTGGAAGGAGCGAACACTTCTCACCATACAGTTGAATGGCAGGGATACAGCAGACTCGAAGTCAACAGGCTGAATATGGGCTTCTTCTGAGACAGACAGAATGGATGTTTCAAGCAAGTATACAGTTCACATGTATTGGAAGGAGCGAACACCTCTCACCATACAGTTGAATGGCAGGGATACAGCAGACTCGAAGTCAACAGGTTGCACAGAGCTTTTCTGAGGCAGATAGTAAATATTTCAACAGGGCATCTCTTCTCCTATTAGCACAACAGAGGGGTTAATTCACATCCCAGATGACAAATCCTCAACATCCAGACAGTTGGAACAAATCAGTGTCGCAGGACTCTTACTATTGACAGTCAGCCCTCATGACACATAGAGTGCATGGAAAACAGGAATGTAGCTTACACACACACACGACAATTCCACTTCACACATATATTGTGGGGAAAAACATCAATTTTAGCCACTGCAAACTCACTTCACGACGTGCAATTTAAAGCCAGCACTCACATTCGGGTTTCTGTCCGAGGGGAAGGGGGAGGGCGCAATCCTCACTGCCACTGAGGATGTTCTGAGATGTTTTTCTTCACAGTCACAGGCAGAGTTCACATCACCATTTATAGAGGAGGGAGAGGTAAGAGTTCGGTAATGAATCAATACAATCCACTCAGTGATATTTATGATCGTGATCCAAACACTCCAAACCACATCCAATTCAGTGTCAAAAGTGTGCAATTACAAGACTCAGTTCTCAGTTACTCAGCTCCTCTCCAATGCAAACAGGGTAATTCACTCTCCTGCTGTTGTTCTCGAATCCCTCATCAAGCAACACTGTCCTCTTCATTCACCCGTCCTCCAGTAACTATTACCACCCAATAAAACGACTTTTCACAAGGGAGAAAAACCACACGCACCACCTCTCTCTCTTGCTTTTTATCCTCTCCACTGTTGATGAGGCCTCACGCAAACTCTGAGTAAATCCCCCACACCTGTTGCCAATCCATCATTTGGGGTTGTCACAGCAACAAACACACACACAGGCCTGGGAACAGAGTTACACTCAAAGCGTTTCCCCGGGAACACTGCTTCAGCGGGAATAAGTTCCACATGCCATTTGTCACACTGTGACACATGTAACTAGTTACTCCCCAACACTGTATATAAGCACACTCAAACCTGTGCACTCAAATCTATAAAATTGTCTTTTCTCCTGAATTTAATGCTGCCAGAAGCCCATCAACCACCAGACTTCTTTCTCTTCGCTAGACATGAATAATATCTTTTGTGTAGCCTAATGAATTAAAGCACAATATCGAACTGAGAAAAAAAAAATATTTATAATTTTTATTTAATTAGGCTGTAAAAAATGGGAATGTTAAAATATATATATAAAAAAAAAATTAAAACACAGTTGTTTCATGACAACCTAGCCCATTATCATTTGCTCATGGGAACAATGATTAATGAAATGTTTTATATTTGGTTTGGAGTGGAATAGACTATGGGTAAATAAATTGGTGCCTATGCTTACCATTGTCCTGTTTCCTCTTTTCTTCCTCTTTTTTTCACTTCAGGCTGCCCAACAGAGTTGTCCTCTTCTTTATGTTTAATGTGCGTGTTTATGTGTGTGTGCACTAACTTTTTTCAGTTCATTCCTAAATTGCCCAAGTTCAACTTCCATATGTAATGGATTAAAAACGATTGGGTCCAGAATTTTGCTCTGCTCCAGATCATACATTTTCTAATCTACAGCACCACAAGGATGTGCTACACCTGTTTGAAAAAGGTGGCTGAGGAGGCAAAAGTATAACCAGTGTATAGAGAGAGAGAGCGCCATAGTGGGGATGGAGTAGAGCCCTGTATTTTAGCCCAGGTCCGAAGGGCCCAGACTTCTTTTATGCCCCCTTGGGCAAGGCTTTGGGCCAATTGTCACGTCATAGTTCAGATGCGGGCTAGGTCTCTTGCCTGTTTTAGACTTCTTCTTATTTTTATATTTAAGACATCCATCAATAAGTGCTGAAAAAATTGTGGCGCAGGTGGAAACAACACGAGACCATGCTACTGTGACTGTCAAGAGCGACGCAATGTGTTATGTGTCCCGTCAGTGCAGCATCAGCGCAAATGCACGCAGCCTCGAAGGGGTCAAATTGCAAATTGCTGTATTTGGTGTAATGCAATGTGATTATGCAGTTTAAGGTTTCAAAAAACACATTATTTTCCACATACTGTACATTATTGTTTGCTTTGTGTATCGCGCTGTGTAAATATAAAACCAAATCTGCATTTGTGATCAGAGAAACAATAATCAACAAGCACTACTTGAAACTTGCTTTTGAATCATCAATGGCAAATATAAAAAAAAAATTCTTACAGGCTATGAGTCAGAAGCGCCCTTTGACCTCAGACCCATTGTAGGCTAGTCTGCAGGTTCAGGAAACAGTCCTTCATAAAATGTGTCACACAGGATCACACTGCAGGCTTGAGTAAGGAACAGTTGGCGGATTAGAGAACGGCACAACCGGCGGATTCGACGAAGAAAACGTGTGGACATGTTCACAGTGTGAAGTTGATGTATTTTCTCCAGTGGTGGACAGTAACGGAGTAGCTTTACTTCGTTACTGTACTTATAAGTACATTTTTCAAGTATCTGTACTTTACTGGAGTAGTTTTATTTTGAACAACTTTTACTTTTACTTCACTACATTCCAAAGCATAAAATCGTACTTTTAACTTCACTACATTTCATAAAACATATCGTTACTCCCTATATCACGTGCTCCGACACGCAGAAGCGGTCTGACTCATTTTGAACGAACTGAGTCTTTTCAAAATAAACTTTTAAATTGGATCGCATACCACACCAAACGATTCGTTTACGAATTAGAATGATCCAATTGCAGCTGTTCTGGAGTCAACCACTCACTGATTCAAATGAACCGTTTAGTGCGAGTAGTAAGAACCGGGAGATCTTGTGAGCGCGCGTGCGTCTGATGTCGCTAAAAGTAAGTTATTAATGTCGAAATTTTGGATTAATTATTGTAACTGAAAATCATATTTAGGTCAAAACTGTCAGTTGTTTGGGAACTAAATCCGTTGTAAAGAGTGATCTATTTAAGCCCACTGAAATTCTCGAGTGCAGACGATGCAGACACATCAATTTTAGGTAAAAAAAAAAAAACACTTAAAATAACACAGATTAAATACAATAACTCATGCACGTTCAAATTCACCGCTGACGTAATGTTAACAGTTTTATTAAAATGTCCTATGTGACGTCTGTTTTTATATTGTTTATCGACAGTAACAGTTATATGTTTGGATTAACCAGACGAGTGTTAGACAGACATGAATGTTCATCGTACTAAAAATAAGTAAATATTGTTAGCTGATGCTAACTGTCTAGCTGAAAAGCTTGTTGGTGCTATGTTGATGTAATTTTTATAAATAATGTCCAAATATTTTTATTCAGCCACCTATATATATATATATAGGTTACATCTGGTTAGAAAAGAAAGGATGTGATGTTCAGAACATGGTAACTACAGTAATTATCAGTGGGAAGAGATGCACCCCGTTTGGCCAGGGTTGTTTTTAAACCACAGACAAGATTTGAGAAGGAAAAAATCATTATGAAAATTTAATTATATTTTCCTTAAAATGTTCTTCCTAACTTCAGGCCTTATTTTCATGTCATATACAGACCAAAAGTTTGGACACACCTTCTAATTCAAAGAGTTTTCTTTATTTTCATGACTATGAAAATTGTAGATTCACACTGAAGGCATCATAACTATGAATTAACACATGTGGAATTATATATGGAATTATATACATAACAAAAAAGTGTGAAACAACTGAAAATATGTCATATTCTATGTTCTTCAAAGTAGCCATCTTTTGCTGTGATTACTGCTTTGCACACTCTTGGCATTCTCTTGATGAGCTTCAAGAGGTAGTCAACTGAAATGGTCTCCAACAGTCTTGAAGGAGTTCCCCGAGAGATGCTTAGCAATTGTTGGCCCTTTTGCCTTCTGTCTTCGGTCCAGCTCACCCCTAAACCATCTCGATTGGGTTCAGGTTCGGTGACTGTGGAGGCCAGGTCATCTCTCTCCTACTTGCTCAAATAGCCCTTGATGCCTTCAGTGTGACTCTACAATTTTCATAATCATGAAAATAAAGAAAACTCTTTGAATGAGATGGTGTGTCCAAACTTTTGGTCTGTACTGTAACTTTGATGTTCTGTAAAACTTTAAAATACTTTTTTCTTACTGGTGAAAATCAGATGGTCAACTCTGCTTTCTCTCATGTACATCATAGTGTAAGCTTCACAGTGAACATTACTCTCATCAGCGTAGTCCATATCAACATCAAAAATATATCTTGACTCCATATAGTGGTTATTTTGGAAAAAATCCCAGGTATTTTGAGCAGTAGGATTATAAAAAAATGTGCTAATATAAAATTAAATTAAGTATCCTATATAAAATTGCAAACATCTATCTTGCAGTACTTTTTTACTTAAGTACATAACAAATTGAGTACTTTAGTACGGAGCCCCTCTGGTCACACTTTGTCAAAAAAAAAAAATATATAACTAACTCGTGGCCTCAAGATAAGCTAACTCGTGGCCTCAAGATAAGGTAACTCGTGGCCTCAAGATAAGCTAAGTCGTGGCCTCAAGATAAGCTAAGTCGTGGCCTCAAGATAAGCTAAGTCGTGGCCTCAAGATAAGCTAAGTCGTGGCCTCAAGATAAGCTAAGTCGTGGCCTCAAGATAAGTTAACTCGTGACCTCAAGATAAGCTAACTCGTGGCCTCAAGATAAGCTAACTCGTGGCCTCAAGATAAGCTAACTCGTGGCCTCAAGATAAGCTAAGTCGTGGCCTCAAGATAAGCTAACTCGTGGCCTCAAGATAAGCTAACTCGTGGCCTCAAGATAAGTTAACTCGTGGCCTCAAGATAAGCTAACTCGTGGCCTCAAGATAAGCTAACTCGTGGCCTCAAGATAAGCTAACTCGTGGCCTCAAGATAAGTTAAGTCGTGGCCTCAAGATAAGTTAACTCGTGGCCTCAAGATAAGTTAAGTCGTGGCCTCAAGATAAGCTAACTCATGGCCTCAAGATAAGCTAAGTCGTGGCCTCAAGATAAGCTAAGTCGTGGCCTCAAGATAAGCTAACTCGTGGCCTCAAGATAAGCTAAGTCGTGGCCTCAAGATAAGCTAACTCGTGGCCTCAAGATAAGCTAAGTCGTGGCCTCAAGATAAGCTAAGTCGTGGCCTCAAGATAAGCTAACTCGTGGCCTCAAGATAAGCTAAGTCGTGGCCTCAAGATAAGCTAACTCGTGGCCTCAAGATAAGCTAACTCGTGGCCTCAAGATAAGCTAACTCGTGGCCTCAAGATAGTGAAGTGTCTGACACATGGACCCTTTGTTATTAAACTGGACCCTGTACTGTAGTGCAATGTAATAATTCACATTCTGTGCAATATTATCTGTTTTAATATTCAGTGTAATAGAATTTGCTGCAGTTCTGTTTCTATTAATTTACTAGTACTGTTCATCACAATCAATTCAATTCTGTTAATACAGTAATATAAATCTTGTAGGCTGTATTTCCATAGTCCTTTATAATTCTTCTTCATATTTTATAGCATATTTTTATACTTTTTACATGTATATAGGCTACTAGTTTATTTACCAACTTCTATTATTATTTATATTCCTTTAAATGTCTTGATGTGCACATCAACTGTGACACAAGAATTGTCCCCCGGGTTATCAATATCAATAAAGATCAAAGTATTTCTGATTCTGATTTTAAGATAGCCTGTAGTAGTGTGCAGACTGGTTCATTAATTATTGAAGTGTTTCACATTTTGGAAAAGCATGTCTGTGTAGCCTACGATAAAACGTCAGCAGAGGGCGTTCTAGGCTTAGGTCACAGTACCTCCGTCTGTGTGTATGTGAGTCAATATATAATTGAGGGAGTTTTCATGTCCATGAGATTTATCTTGCAAACATGCTTATTAAAATAAAATTTTAAAAATCTTCAGTGTTCTTCATGATCTTGTCTTTACAAATTCGATAGTTAATTATTATGTAAATAATCATTTATTTATAAAAAATGTAATAGATATCCCTAAAATGTCAACTAAATAACCGTCCGAAATGAATTACAACCATAATCTCATTACCTAAAAAAACATTTAAAAAACTTATTCAAAAACAGTTTTAATTATATTATTTACATTAAGTTGAGGTAATTGTGAACAATGTGTCTTTTTGGGCAATATATCACATTTTCAATAGAAATTAACAAATTGAATACGTGTCCGAGAAGTCGCTGTCATCTAAGTTACCCGTAGCAAATACACCACTCAAGGAAGAGTGTGTTTTCCAAATCACATGATCTGCTCCACATGATGTCATTTCCTCCTGAAGAGAAAACTAGCAAGACTCCAAGGTATGTTCTCCACATTTTCAGTTATTTCACGTAAAGTAGTGCTTGGGGCAAATGTGTACTTAAAATATGTCAACAATTTTACTACAATGAATTCATAAATAACTTTGAATTTCAATTTTACTCAGTTGTACATATGATATTTAGAAGAACCTCTCCGTAAAATGCCATGTGGTGTCTGGTGCTAGGCAACCATTTTGATTTTATCCCTAAAAACAGCAAAAATGTCAACTAGGTTACCAGTCACCTATGTTACTCTGCAACGGTAACTTAGTTGACTAAGAGTAACATAGTTGACATTCATGACATGTTCTTATAGTTTTCAGGAGTTCATTTAATATTCTAATTGTACAGTAACTATAAAATACTTTGCAATAAATATGATAAAAGTAAACTTGTTTTCAGGCAAATGCCACGATTATCTGCTGCAGAAAAGCAGCGCCGTTACCGTGCACGGCGAGATGCTGATCCTGCAAAAAGGGAGGCATACTTGGCAAAAGGCCGGCAGAAATGGAGAGAAAAGAGGGAGCAAGGTGCATACTATAAGCCCATATCTGAACAGAGTGAGAGGGAAAAACGTGCAAAAAGAAAGGCCTGGAGAAGAGCCCAGGAACAGAGCAGACGCAGAAAGAAACAGGCTTCTGCTATTGTTACCCCACCACTGAGTCCTGACAGCGAGGAACAACCAGTTCCACAACCAGGAAGGTTAGAAGGTTATGTAGAAAGAACCTCAAACAGAACTATGTAGGCAGGCTATGTAGAAAGTACCTTAAACAGAACAATGTCTCATGAAAAAGTACTTGTTAGATTATAATGTTAGATTAAAATGCAAAATTTCATGGTGGCATGGTGACTATTAATTTCAAATGCTTTTAAGTGACACCTGCAATGTTAAAAAATAATTTAAAAATGTCTTCATGTAATTTCAGACAGAGAATACATGGAAGAAGGACTAGAAGAAGACGGTACCCGAAAATATACATTGAGAATCAAAAACTCAAGGAAAAGCTTAAAGCTCAAACAAAAACATCAGACAAATACCGTAAGCGCTATGAACGGCTACTGTGCAGTGTCGACTCTCCTAGGAAAAGAACAAAAAGGATGCTCGGAAAAAGTCCAGTCAGTAATGATGTGCGGAGAACTCTGGTCTATCATCATGCACTTGTGAAAAGCCTCAAACAAAAATTTCTGTGTGCAGCAAAAGAAAAGACCAGGAACCTAATCGCCAGAATTGTATCTGGAAAAATATTGAAAAAATACAGGTTCCAGAAAATCATTCATGACACACTGGGTGTCTCAGCCAAACGATTCTGCAAGAATGTGAACACAAATGGGGATGAAATAGCCTGTTTTGCCAGGAAGAAATACATATCCACACACTCAAAACTGCAAGACCAGGTTGTTGCCTTTTACACCAGGGATGACGTAAGTCGTTCAACAGCCGGTAAAAAGCAGACTGTAACAAAGGGAAAAGTAAAAAAGCAGAAGCGGTTTATGACCGACACCATGAAAAACCTCCATAGGAAATTCCTGCTGGAAAACGTCTCTAGCAAACTTTCCTATACACTCTTCTGCCGAATGCGCCCATATTGGGTAGTCCATCCAACCATTGCAGACAGAGATACGTGTCTATGTAAGGTGCATGAAAACTTGGAATTTATCGTGGAGAAACTTCATGGACTTAAACTTCTGGAGAGAACAGAGTTGGAATCTCTTGCTGAGGAAACTTGCTGTAATCCAACATTTAAGCCATGCATGTATGTGGAATGCAAGAACTGCAAACTACAAGACCTCAAGATTCAGTCTGGCTATGATGGTCAAACCCAAGTTTCTTTTGTGCAGTGGACAACTGAAACTGTCCTCAGAGAGAAGAAAAGTGGTGACAGCAAAGACAAGTTGCCTGTGAATATCACCGTGAAGAGGGAAATGGAGAGTTCTTTGGAGGACCTGATTGAGACTTTCCAGAAACAGCTCAAAAAGTTCAAAAGGCACTTGTTCAACATCAAGACCCAGTTTAACTACTACAGGGAATTGAAAAAGAACATGAAGAGTAATGAATGCCTCATACACATTGATTTCTCTGAAAACTACTCTTGCAAGTTTCACAAAGAGATTCAAGCTGTCCATTTTGCCTCTTCTCATCAACAAGCAACTCTTCATACAGGGGTCCTCTACATTGGTGGTGAGGAAGACCACTTGTGCTTCACAACAATTTCGCCATGCAAAGAAAAGGGTCCACCTGCCATATGGGCACACCTCTCCCCAGTACTTAACCATCTCAAGGAAACATACCCAACAGTGTCAATTATCCACTTTTTCAGTGATGGTCCCTGCTCACAATACAGGCAGAAGTGCAACTTTTACTTGTTTACAACTGAACTGTACAACCAGGGCTTCACTGCGGGCACTTGGAACTTTTTTGAGGCCAGCCACGGAAAGGGTGCCCCTGATGGGGTAGGAGGCCTTCTGAAGAGAACAGCTGACAGATTGGTGAGCCAAGGTGAAGACATTTCCACTGCTAAACATCTTTTCAATGCATTGGTAAACACCAATACAACTGTCAAGATCTTCTACATTGAAGAGGCTACAGTGGAAAAGGCCATACAGCAGATGCCACAACGACTCCCCGCTGTACCATGCACTATGCGGATTCACCAGGTCATCACGCAAGCACCAGGGAAACTGACATACCGTGATGTGAGCTGCCTGTGTTCAGCAAGGCAGATTCTGCAATGTCAGTGTTACCAAGCTCAGGCCTTCGACTTCAAAGTCAACTCTACTGTTCCTGCATTGCACCAAGAACAACCAGACCTTGAAGTACAGTGGGATAGAGATGACATTGTTGGTCAGTGGTGTGTCATCAGATATGACGATGAGGTTTACCCTGGAACCATTGTTGAAGTGAGTGAGACACATGTTCATGTTAAGTGCATGCACAGAGTGGGACACAATCGTTACTACTGGCCAATGCGAGAGGATGCTCTCTGGTATCCATTTGAGGATGTGCTCAGGTTGATTCCTGCCCCACAGCACGTGACAGCACGTCATGTTGAAATAAAAAGAGATGTGTGGGAAGATATTGCCAAATCATATCTTCATGGCTAAGGACATGCGCACACACACGCACACACACACACACACACGCTGACAAACACGTGGCACAAGCACACCGTTAAGCACACACACATATAGACACCAGACGTGTATAGTCCAGGTGCCAGAAAGTAAAAATCCTGTCATGTTTTTGGATCTGCCTCTACATCTAGAACAGGTGTTTTCACTAACGAGCTCATCTACTTGGTAGAGGAGCTGGTTTAGTGATGGTTGGAACAGCTGCTGGACAGGATTTCTACTTTCTGGCACTTGGACTATACACCTCTGATATACACAAACGCACAGATAAAGACACACACACACACACACACACACAGACACAGACACACATGCACACAAACAAACACACACTCTAAGTTTATTTGATTGAGCTTGACAAATTCATTGTAAAACAAACCATAATTGGCCATGTTCTTGGTTTAAAAAATGGGGAGTGTGTTCTGTCTCCACCGGTTTGGGTGCCTGGAAGTTGGAGGGTATGCCTATGTTTTACTTGGGTTGTGACATATGAATGTTTTTGAGAAACAACTTTTTGCACTATTAAAATTTTCATCCAATGCATCACACTTATTCTGTTAACCAACAGAATAAAACACTATTTGGTTATTGTTACTTATTGCAGTGCACTGTTATTTTTTGTTCAATACAATACACTGCTGTATTTCATTCCACAAACAAGATTTTCAAAATGTTTACATGGTTGAATTTTTGTTGGTTGAATTTTGTTGAAGTGCTGTTTTTTATACTTTTGTTGTTTTTGTTTTCTATGTTAGGATCTCTTGCTTATGATATATGTGCTTGTTAATAAAGTTGTGATTGATCCTTGTAAACTGATGTGTGTCTGTATTTCTCCTTTTATGTCGTGAAATATTAAACAGGTCTTGATTAAATGCAATAAACGATTAGCTAACATATAATAAATGAGATAGTTTAAGATTGTTTTTGTTAAATACATCATCCTTCTTCGTCATGTCAACTATGTTACTTTTGTCAACTATGATACTGGGCTGTCAATTAAGTTACCATTATGTTTTTAAAAATATATATATATTTCAATGGATCCCTAATCTCCAAGTAAATATTTAGAAACTGAGTAGCTGTCAAATATATACCTCAGCATAATTTCATCAAGAAAATTATCATGAATCAAGCACTTTGGAAACAAAATATACAGACCGGTTATTTCAGTACTTGAAATTTGGGGTTTCAATTGAACAAAATGCGTATTTTCTTAATTAATTGGGTATTTTAATTGAAAAGGTAGGTAAATAGACACATATTCTTCCAAGAGTAATGATTTTTTTAAATGTCTGCCATTTACTTAAAGTTAAAACTTATAGGTTTTGTCCGTAACATAGTTGACCAAATAATGAGTAAACTTCTTGTTTTTAAAACTAAATATCTGAAATCAATTATCCCTGAGCTTGGCAATGACTAAAAATAAAATATTTCAGGGATGATTTATCAGGGAAGATAATAATATTTTGTAAATAAATATATTTTTTTCCCAGAATTATTCAAACTCAAAATCTCCCACAATTATATATTGACCCATGTATTTATGTGTATTTCCCGGTATTTCCCAGTTGATGGCAAGGAGTTGCGGGATGAGAATGCGTTAGATGATCATATAATTAATTGTGACGGCTTTACAGAAGTAAGAGTGTTTTAATTAGAATGGTTAAAATTTAGTTAGATGGCAAATTACTGAGTTAAGATAACTGCAAGACATAAGAGATCGCTAATGTGTTGTCATCATGACGTTTTCCCTGTGGTGAACGTAAAGCATTTTGGGAATCCGCAGCACAAGTATTAGGCGCTAGACTTCTTTGCATGAGGGAAGAACAGTGTTCAAGATGCTGTCTACCTATAAACTGCAATAGTCGTTCTCACGATAGAAGTGGCATAAATCTTAAGAATGGAATATCATTTTATCGTTTTCCAGCGTGGAAAAATAATAGTACAAGCCATGTTTCAGAGGTGACAAAAAGGCGACGAATGGCATGGATAGGGTCTGTCTGCAGACTGCAAGACGGGGGCGTAACTTGAAGTTGTTCAAATCACACAGAACCACGCAAGATCTCAAAACGAGATTTTGTCGGGATGCGTTAGAAACCGCATACCCTTTAATTAGGCTCTTAATTTCATTAAGTACTAACTTAAGGAGCGCTAAAAGAGTTTATACTCTACAGCCTAAATGCATATGTATGAGGCATGAATCCAAATTGTATATCATCATCCGCTATGTTGATCATGTGACCTACAAAGTTAAAACAAGCACAAAAACGTAAAAGACATAAGTGACAGGTTTACTTATTGTATTTGTAATTGATAATGAAGAACATGTTGCAGAAACGGCTGCCTTTTTATTTTGTGATTGTAGTATAGCCAATACTGTTGATTTAATTTTTTTAATATTTTTAACTCCACTAATGTGATCAAGTGTTATCCTTAAAGCATTTTTTTATTAGAAAACCCAAAATCGTTATCTCTTGAATATTTTTTTTTATAATTTTACGTGAAAAACGTTTTTCTTTTATAGTATCTCATACTATGATGAACACATAATTTTTTTATTTACTGTTTTATCGCATTATTATTGTTTATTTTCAGATACAACCTCTTACCATGATCTTTTATGTAATAATTTGTCAATAATAATAAAGTGGGTCAAGTGCACAAACACCTCACAGTGACTCTGCGATATCTGCACAAAGGGTACTTCGATCAGCTGCTCGAAGATCTCACCTTTGGAGAAGACTGTTGATTTGACACTCTAAAAATGTAAGTATTACTACTCGAAAATTAACATTACCCCATAATGAATTGCATCTTTTGCCCACCCCAACACTTACCATGCAATAATAACGATAAATGCCAACCAATAATTATATCTTTTTTTTCTTAAAATGACATTTTAGTAAAAAAAGCCAAATGTATTTTCTTTTGTGACACAGCTATACATGAATATATACTAGTTAAATAAATGCAGTCGATGTGAATACATCCATTTTCAGTCAAGCAATTAATACATGAATGGATAAAATATAGATATTTTATTTACTGAGAACAAAAAAACATGTCTAAATGATTAAAATAATATATAAAAGTTATCATCACAATAAATGCATACATGCACAAGTCAACAACACATGATACAAAGCTTCATTCAAACTTATTGTTCTAACAATCAAGTATTTACAGATGGTGAACCCAACATCCTCCTGTGATCTGAACACAGCTGATACAGTTCTGCTGCTCTGCTTCACAATCTCACTCTTCTCAACAGGGATGTCGTTGAGCAACAGGATGAGGAAGACCATGATGACGGCTCTCTGAACCACACAACCTTGAAGCGAGAGCAGAAGAACACGTGCAGGACAATCTGACTGCTGTGTCTGCTCCGAACTTTCATGTGCCTGCACCCCATGAGCACGACTACCTGAAAAACATTTACACAGAGTTTACAAGTATATGCATTGATTTATTACTTTTGTAGTGGGCTAAACCACTGAAGTGGTTCAAATTTATAAATAAATTATACATTTATCCAAAGTGACTTACAGTGCATTCAGACTAACAGTTTTTACCTAACATGTGTTCCCTGGTATTCGAACCCAAAACCTTGCACTGCTAACGCAATGCTCTACCACTTGAGCCACAGGAACACCAGTGTGTCCTTAAGCAAGGCTCTCTTCTCCAGGTTGATCAGGGGATTGAAGGCCCCTGTAATAAGAGCACTGTCAATCACTTCAGATAAAAGCTCCATCACATTTTTTGATGATGCTTTTGAAGCTTCTGAAAGTCAGCCTTCATTGTTTAAACATTAACCAGCTGAACAAACATTACCAAAATCACATCCTCAGTGTCTTGTGGTCTTTCTCTAGATGCTCTCACTGGCTCTGGGGTCACTAAGGATGAAGACACCAGAGCAGCATCTGGTCCTGATGAGACAGTAAGAGCTGGAGTGATAAAGCGTCTCATTTGTGACTCTCGATCATTTCCAGGATGATGCTGTAGTCTTCTCCATCCTCAGTCCACACACCAGTCTACAGACATTTTCATGTCCTACAAAAATACACATACACAATACAAAAAGTCATTACATTATTCTTTTGTTTCAGGTTTTCCCTCTTTTTCATCTTTCCTTGCAGGTCCTGCTCCACCACAAAAGATCTGCAGCAAATGCACAGAAATCAAGAATAAGAAAGGAGGTGTAATAGTTGTTTAAAATTACATTTATTAAAATAAAATACAACTTAAGACTTAAAATGTTTTATTTATTTTTGTAGTGTACTTACACAAATCCTTTGATGGCAGCATTCCTTCATCAGTTACTCTACAGCAGATAAACACATATGTGTCTCATCTGTCCCTGTAACATCCAGACAAGAGTCAGTCTCCTCTGTCATATATCTGTGATATACTGCATTTACATGTTGAACTAATAACTGATGCAACTCACTTTTTATCCAACAAAAATGTTCCTTAAATTATCAATATTGCAAATGGACAAATAAAATAGATAACTTATGTTTAGTTACTGTATGTAGATTTGTTTGTTTACATGACTCACATTCATCTATAGCAGTGTTGACAAAAGTGAATTCTACACAATATCACACACAGATATCACTCAGACCCCTGTTTCATGTCTGTTAGATGTGCTCATCTACAATACTTATCAAACAGCCAGATCATAAATAGACATTTTAGTAATAGTCTTCAAGAAGTATATATAGTTTATGTAAATCTACTATTGAGTCGTGTACTTAATGGAGCTTCACTGTTAGTTATGCATTATAAAACATGTTTACAGCTAAATCACAAATATGCTATATTATGTAGGTCACAGACAGATTGAGCCTGTGATACCTGGGGATGGCGTCTTTAGACCTTTTGCTTATATGTTGCTTACTTTGAGCCTTAGTTTTAATAAATTATTAACTCCAAAAACAATACCACTGTATGAAAATGACTTATACACTTCAACTGAAATAATTACTTCGGAAAAAAAAATATATTCTCACCGTTGTCTCTCACAGCAAGCTGTCATATTCGTCTTCCTTCCAGTTTAACGGCGGTTGGCATCCAGCTTATTGGTGCATTACCGCCCTCTTCTGTTCCGGAGTGTGGGTCACGTAATACGTTTTCCTACTAAAACGTACACTCTCACATTGTCCCCTAACATTAATATCTACACACATCATGAATCAAATCCTGCCTAAAATACCTGCCTCCCTTAAAACGTAACCAATATTCTACCTTGTGCCGCCATATTGCCAACAATTTATCGTTTTGAGGTCTCGCGCGGTTCTGTGTGATTTGGACAACTTCAAGTTACGCCCCGTCTTGCAGTCTGCAGACGTACACGCTTGTGGATAGCAGCGGTAAGGAGGCCAAGCTTACCTTCGATAACACTCCACCACACATGATGGTGTTCAAAGCATTTTCACAAAGGTAAGTTACAATAACTCTCTGTAAATGTTAACTGTTAACTAGCATGACATGGCTAGAAAATGAACTTAAGTTACCTGTGTATTAAAGCGTAACGTTAATCAGTTTTAAATGTTGTACATCTAGGCTACATTGCAATTTATTTTTGGTGACTGTTTGCAGTCAAACCTGCCTATGAAATGTTGGAGTGTGATCCTGCTTTGGTTACAGGAATAAATTAGTTTAAAATATATTAAAATAGAGAAGTCATTTTATATTGTCAGAATATTTCACAATATTACTGTTTTTATTATTATTAATTTTTTTATCAAATAAATGCAGCCTTGGTGAGCAGAAGATGCTTCTTTTAAAAACATTTAAAAATCTTTAAAAATCCCAAACTTTTGAACGGTAGTGTATGTTGCCCCCTGTGTATAGATAATCTGGAATCCTTAGGAATAGAGGTTGTGATATGACACGATTTCTTTATATTGTTACTGTCAGACACTACACCTGCACCTGAGATGGAAGATCCTGAGAATCCACTCCCATCGCCGGACACTGTACACACCACTCATGAGACTGAGCTGAAGACTTTGCTGGATAATAATTGTGGTTGTGTGCTGTGCTTTGACCAATGTGTCCAAGTATTGTTGTGAAGGTGTCATGTTAGAATTATACACCATGCTCACATCTAATATGTAAAATGTTTTTTTTTTTTTTTTTCTAAAAAAAGATTTTGTAATGTCTCTTCTCACATTTAATGTTTTTTTAGCCATGTCTGTAAATAAAATACACAAAGATTGAATGTAATTCTGCCTCCTTTATCTTTATTAAGGAAGAATTGTGCAAAATCAGTGTTCTTTGGTTGCAAACACAATTACATAACTTAAATAGTAGTAACAACCAACTTTTCAGTTTCTTTACATATTTAACATGTAAATACAATTAGATGAATACATTTACATTTATAAAGAGTCGAAAAAAAATGATGAGAAACTGAAAATGTCCCACCCAGCACCAGACGTCATTTGGACGTCGTTTTCTGGTCTAAATCAAGTCGGCCCGTCATGGCCATCTTTTAGACCAAAAAGCGACGTTGAAAATTGGTCTTCATTTGGTCCGTCGGATTTGGTCCAAATTAAGCCCTAAAAGCGACGTTGAAAATTGGTCTTCGTTTGGTCCGTCGGATTTGGTCCAAATTAAGCCCAAAAAGCGACATTTAACGTCTTTTTTATTTTATTTTTTTATTTAGCCCAAAAATAGATGTAAATGGGCTGTAGTTTATAGAAATGGTCAGTGTCTTCATGAAAAGTCCGTTAGCATCTCAAATGTAATGCTAACTACAAGAGGTAACTTTATGTGCATTTTTCACAATATATTTCGCCTACATCAGCATGAATCTGTAATTTTCTTATATATGTGTGTGTTTATATAATATTTTCATAATGTGTGTGTGTGTGTGTGTGTTTGTTTGCATGTTAGTTATTTTGATGTCCACACTGTAAGAGTATTAATCGATTAGTAAACCTAAAACTTTAAATTCTGTTATTATTCTTTTAATTTTTTTGTATAATCTGTAAATTAATTTTCTTTTCTGCATTTCACCTCTGCTATAGTTTATTTATAATAAACATGGCATTGTATAATAAATATTGTTGGCTTAGACAGATTGACAGAATGACAGATTGTTTATGTTCTAGATTCTTCCATGCTGATGGCCGTGCCTGTATCCAGCTGAAGAACATTTTTAGACATTATGAAACATATAACTAGTTAGTAATACCTCAGACATACACTATTATTCAAACGTTTAAGGGTCAGATTTATCATGTATTTACATTTACATTTATTCATTTAGCAGACTCTTTTATCCAAAGCGACTTACAGATTAAGACAGTGGAAGCAATCAAAAACAAGAGCAATGATATATAAGCAATGTTATAGTGCTATAACAAGTCTCAGTTAGCTTAACACGGTACACATAGCATGGGATTTTAAATAATATAATAAATAAAGAGAAAACAGAATTAAAAAAAAGAGTAGAACAAGCTAGTTAGAGGTCTTTACTCGTACACACACACATACACACAATTGCATAATAAATGTAAAGAAAATATAATACAAAAAGATTAGAAAGGTAGTTAGATTTTTTTTAAGAATAGAATTAGAATAGTGAGTGTTAAAGTTAGAGGATCAAATAAAGGTGGAAGAGAAATAGAAAATATTATTTAAAAATGTATTTAAAATAAATCTTTTATGCTCACCACTGCTGCATTTATTTGATTAAAATACAGTAAAATAGTAATATTTGAAATTACTAGGGGTGTCCTTGACTAAGGTTTTTCATAGTTGAATCAGAATTTTTGAATCTTGCCGATATTCGACTGATAGTCTAATCATATGTTTGGGGGCAGAATACATTGAGTCAAGTCTGACATTCGACAGTCATAATTACTGATCTTAACACACTGGTAAAATGTGTTATGAACACCTCGCAGATATAAACGGGGTAAATAATAGTTCATCATTGATGGATCTTTTCTATTTCAGAGACTGAAAATCATTGATAAACCACAAGGTAATTGTGAATAAACTTATTGCAAGAGGAATAATAAGAAGAAAAGAAAATGCATGTGTGACTTAATATTGCTTCTTATTTTTCAATGTTGAAAGTTCTTTCTTCTCATCTTTGTGCATTTTCAGATGTTGTGCATATTTATGGATCAAATTATTTAACGTTGTTTAACTTTGTAACATTATAATATTGGTTGTCTTCTCTTTTTTCAGAGTTTAGCTCTAAGCCCAGTTAAGCAGACCTGAGCAGCTGATCAAGGATCAGCAGAAACTCTGCAGAACGGTGCTCCTCCAGCCCAGGACTGGACACCAGTGTTGTAAGTCATTCTGTCTCTCTATAGTTCATGTTCAGAACATATTGCAGGAGATCTCAACATTGTCTCACAAGGTCCTTTTACATGCAGAGTTTTGCACCAACCTAGTGCAGTGCACCTGAACACATTAATCAAGGTCTTCAGTTTTACTAGCTATAAGTCACAAACAGGTGAGTGTGATCAGGTGTGGACGTAAACACTGGGTGTGTTTCACTCAGGTCCGTTGCTCAGTACTCAGTGGTGAAGGGCTGCCTCAATCACTATTTTCATTTTACGGTGCACTGATAATTCGCTGTAAGATTACACGTAATAGATTTTAAAACACAAACCAATAATATATTTCAGCATAAACATATCACTAGACAGGTGATGTCTAATCTAGTGAACATTTCCAATTAATTTATTAATTAAATCTTGCACATACATGTAATAAAGTATTCATCATAATGTGCTGTAAATAGCATTAAAGTAAGATATCAGTTTTATTGTTGTGCATTAATGTCAGTAGTGATGTTGTACAATGAGGACAGAAATAGCCACCAGTGTATAGTGAGCCACAGAGCTTACCAGTACCTACATTTATGTACACAATATATTCACAACTGGGCAAACTGTGAAGCTGATTGAGACGTAAACTCTGCATGACAGTGGACCTTAATCCAAGCATATGTCTCTGTACTAAAGTAATGGGAGTTACCAGATCAGGGTGTTTTTAGACCATGATACCTGATTGGCTGACATCATAGTGACGGTAGGTTTAGGGTGGGGTTTAGGTAAGGGGGATCATTTTGATTGCATGATTTAGAAACACCCAGCAGTTTGAAAACACCCACAAAGTCATAAACGCCCACTTTTACTCTGCAGAGACCTAAGTCTCACCTTAATGGCCAGAGCTGACAACCCAACATACTGATTAGTTAATAATCCCTCATGAAGAACGAGTACACTTTAATTTGTACATTTTGGACAACCATTGTTTTTGTATTATTAATTTACATTTTAGTTACGGTTTTCTTTCTCACTTTAGATGCTGCAGAAAAAAGAGCGAGGCTAAAGCATTCAAAGTGGAAACATCTGCCTTGGCTCATTAATCCAGAATTGGGATGGAGGAAGGAGCAGAAGATCAGAGATCAGGCAGAGATCTACTGGTGCCCCTGTGGGAACCCCATTTACCTAATGTGTTAGTTTAACCAAAGATTTTCCTCACTCACCTTTATGTTGTTCCAAACCAGACTTTTGTTCATCCTTGAAACATAAATGCGGAACTTTTTAATGAAATCTGAGATTATTTTCTTTATATAAAATAACACATTCACACAAGCACCATGATGCATCAGTGTTGCATTGGCGTGAGAGCTGGCGCTTTTGGTGCTTTTGTGAAAATCCATTGGGGAGTCATAATTTCTGAATAGATTATTTTTGCTGTTGTTATTGTTTGTTTGTTTTTTTTTGTACACAAGGCATCTGTTAAAAAAATATCTTAATTTGTGTTCTGCACAAAAGGGTGTTATGGGTTTGGGGCAACATGAGGGTAAGTAATTAATGACAGAATTAAAATTTTTGGTTGTTCTAATGTGGTTATAATTGGTTATTATTTTATTTGTCTTGAAAAAATATATTTATACAGAAACATGGATTAATTTGATAAGTTTATAGTAAAGCCTTTTAAATTGATAAAAAAAAAAAAAATCTAAATAAATACTACTCTTTTGCAAGGTCTATTAAAAAAATATGGACAAATGTAATGGTTTCCACAAAATATTTGGCAGCACAACGGTTTTAAACTGATAATAATCAGAAATGTTTCTTGAGCAGCAAATCAGTATATTATAATGATTTCTGAAGATCATGTAATACTGAAGACTGAAGTAATTGTGTTAAAAATTTCAGTTTACAGGCATAAATTACATTCTACAATGCATCCACATAGAAAACAATTATTTCTGTAGTTATATTTCACAATATTACAGTTTTTACGGTCTGTTTAATCAAAAGAAGCTTAAGATGTGATCAAGATTTTACATGAAAGATGTAATGTGTCAATAAATGTGTCAATATACTGTGAATTGTCTTATTTTCACTAATTAGGAATATGACAAATAATTCATGGTTGTAATTAGGTCTGGAAAAGACGTCTTTTCACCGTTCACTATTCAACCACATTTAAACGTAATTTGGACGTCTATTTATAGACGTCTTTTTGACACCTTTCACTTTTCAACTAAATTTTAACGTTGTTTAGACGACTGCCAATGACGTCTTTTCGACGTCTTTTCAACGAGTTTTTGCTGGGTGGGGTATGAGACAGTTCTGATTATCGCAAGCAAACATGTCATCAAGCTCTTCAGGCTGTCTGCAAAAGCAACACAACACAACACAACCTTTTCCCTTCTTTTGGGCTGGAGGGTGTTACCTTGACCAGACGCTCTGCTCGTAAGGATCGAGTCCTTTGATTCTCTTTATTTTCTCGTCATATCTCATATTTGCATTAGGATTTAGTTTTAGGCGGTATGCTCCGACAATGTTTTCTTTAGCCCGCTGCATTTTGTAGCTAATTTGTCATTATTTTCATGCCAGAACACTAGCCTGCTATGCCAGACGATGGCCAAACATACCCATAATTCTTTGCATTCGGATGACGTTGCCGCCCAGTTGGTCACATGTGTTAGCGATCTCTTATAGGTGTTCAGCTGGAAGCATTAATGATTAGAATTACAAGTTAAGCAGGCTAATTCAACGTTAATGGCTATCAAGTCACTGCTATCTTAGTCTCTGTTACTAATGTTACAAATTTTGTCGGACTTGATAGCCATTAATGTTGAATTAGCCTGCTTAACTTGTTATGCTAATTATTCATATGATCATCTAACGCATTCTCATCCCGCAACTCCTTGCAGTCAACTGGGAAATACACATAAATACATACACCCAGATGGAGGTACCGTGACCTAAGCCTAGAACGCCCTCTGCTGACGTTTTATCGTAGGCTACACAGACATGCTTTTCCAAAATGTGAAACACTTCAATAATTAATGAACCAGTCTGCACACTACTACAGGCTATCTTAAAATCAGAATCAGAAATACTTTGATCTTTATTGATATTGATAACCCGGGGGACAATTCTTGTGTCACAGTTGATGTGCACATCAAGACATTTAAAGGAATATAAATAATAATAGAAGTTGGTAAATAAACTAGTAGCCTATATACATGTAAAAAGTATAAAAATATGCTATAAAATATGAAGAAGAATTATATAGGACTATGGAAATACAGCCTACAAGATTTATATTACTGTATTAACAGAATTGAATTGATTGTGATGAACAGTACTAGTAAATTAATAGAAACAGAACTGCAGCAAATTCTATTACACTGAATATTAAAACAGATAATATTGCACAGAATGTGAATTATTACATTGCTACGGAGCCCTTCTGGAACCACTTTGTCAAAAAAAAAAAAATAAGCTAACTCGTGGCCTCAAGATAAGCTAACTCGTGGCCTCAAGATAAGCTAAGTCGTGGCCTCAAGATAAGCTAAGTCGTGGCCTCAAGATAAGCTAAGTCGTGGCCTCAAGATAAGCTAACTCGTGGCCTCAAGATAGTGAAGTGTCTGACACATGGACCCTTTGTTATTAAACTGGACCCTGTACTGTAGTGCAATGTAATAATTCACATTCTGTGCAATATTATCTGTTTTATAATTCAGTGTAATAGAATTTGCTGCATTTCTGTTTCTATTAATTTACTAGTACTGTTCATCACAATCAATTCAATTCTGTTAATACAGTAATATAAATCTTGTAGGCTGCATTCCCATAGTCCTTTATAATTCTTCTTCATATTTTATAGCATATTTTTATACTTTTTACATGTATATAGGCTACTAGTTTATTTACCAACTTCTATTATTATTTATATTCCTTTAAATGTCTTGATGTGCACATCAACTGTGACACAAGAATTGTCCCCTGGGTTATCAATATCAATAAAGATCAAAGTATTTCTGATTCTGATTTTAAGATAGCCTATAGTAGTGTGCAGACTGGTTCATTAATTATTGAAGTGTTTCACATTTTGGAAAAGCATGTCTGTGTAGCCTACGATAAAACGTCAGCAGAGGGCGGTCTAGGCTTAGGTCACGGTACCTCCATCTGGCTGTATGTATTTATGTGTATTGCCCGGTATTTCCCAGTTGATGGCAAGGAGTTGCGGGCTGAGAATGCGTTAGATGATCATATAATTAATTGTGACGGCTTTACAGAAGTAAGAGTGTTTTAATTAGAATGGTTAACATTTAGTTAGATGGCAAATTACTGAGTTAAGATAACTGCAAGACATAAGAGATCGCTAATGTGTTGTCATCATGACGTTTTCCCTGTGGTGAACGTAAAGCATTTTGGGAATCCGCAGCACAAGTATTAGGTGCTAGACTTCTTTGCATGAGGGAAGAACAGTGTTCAAGATGCTGTCTACCTATAAACTGCAATAGTCGTTCTCACGATAGAAGTGGCATAAATCTTAAGAATGGAATATCATTTTATCGTTTTCCAGCGTGGAAAAATAATAGTACAAGCCATGTTTCAGAGGTGACAAAAAGGCGACGAATGGCATGGATAGGGTCTGTCTGCAGACTGCAAGACGGGGGCGTAACTTGAAGTTGTTCAAATCACACAGAACCACGCAAGATCTCAAAACGAGATTTTGTCGGGATGCGTTAGAAACCGCATACCCTTTAATTAGGCTCTTAATTTCAATAAGTACTAACTTAAGGAGCGCTAAAAGAGTTTATACTCTACAGCCTAAATGCATATGTATGAGGTATGAATCCAAATTGTATATCTTCATCCGTTATGTTGATCATGTGACCTACAAAGTTAAAACAAGCACAAAAACGTAAAAGACATAAGTGACAGGTTTACTTATTGTATTTGTAATTGATAATGAAGAACATGTTGCAGAAACGGCTGCCTTTTTATTTTGTGATTGTAGTATAGCCAATACTGTTGATTTAATTTTTTTATATTTTTAACTCCACTAATGTGTTCAAGTGTTATCCTTAAAGCATTTTTTTATTAGAAAACCCAAAATCGTTATCTCTTGAATATTTTTTTAAAATAATTTTTCTTTTTCTAAGTTTTTCTTTTATAGTATCTCATACTATGATGAACACATATTTTTTTTATTAACTGTTTTATCGCATTATTATTGTTTATTGTCAGATACAACCTCTTACCATGATCTTTTATGTAATAATTTTAATCAAATATAATCAAATAATTATAATTTGGCAATAATAATAAAAAGTGGGTCAAGTGCACAAACACCTCACAGTGACTCTGCGATATCTGCACAAAGGGTACTTCGATCAGCTGCTCGAAGATCTCACCTTTGGAGAAGACTGTTGATTTGACACTCTAAAAATGTAAGTATTACTACTCGAAAATTAACATTACCCCATAATGAATTGCATCTTTTGCCCACCCCAACACTTACCATGCAATAATAACGATAAATGCCAACCAATAATTATATCTTTTTTTTCTTAAAATGACATTTTAGTAAAAAAAGCCAAATGTATTTTCTTTTGTGACACAGCTATACATGAATATATACTAGTTAAATAAATGCAGTCGATGTGAATACATCCATTTTCAGTCAAGCAATTAATACATGAATGGATAAAATATTTATATTTTATTTACTGAGAACAAAAAAACATGTCTAAATGATTAAAATAATGTATAAAAGTTATCATCACAATAAATGCATACATGCACAAGTCAACAACACATGATACAAAGCTTCATTCAAACTTATTGTTCTAACAATCAAGTATTTAGAGATGGTGAACCCAACATCCTCCTGTGATCTGAACACAGCTGATACAGTTCTGCTGCTGCACTTCAAGATCTCACTCTTCTCAACAGGGATGTCGTTGAGCAACAGGATGAGGAAGACCATGATGACGGCTCTCTGAACCACACAACCTTGAAGCAAGAGCAGAAGAACACGTGCAGGACAATCTGACCGCTGTGTCTGCTCCGAACTTTCATGTGCCTGCACCCCATGAGCACGACTACCTGAAAAACATTTACACAGAGTTTACAAGTATATGCATTGATTTATTACTTTTGTAGTGGGCTAAACCACTGAAGTGGTTCGAATTTATAAATAAATTATACATTTATCCAAAGTGACTTACAGTGCATTCAGAATAACAGTTTTTACCTAACATGTGTTCCCTGGTATTCGAACCCAAAACCTTGCACTGCTAACGCAATGCTCTACCACTTGAGCCACAGGAACACCAGTGTGTCCTTAAGCAAGGCTCTCTTCTCCAGGTTGATCAGGGGATTGAAGGCCCCTGTAATAAGAGCACTGTCAATCACTTCAGATAAAAGCTCCATCACATTTTTTGATGATGCTTTTGAAGCTTCTGAAAGTCGGCCTTCATTGTTTAAACATTAACCAGCTGAACAAACATTACCAAAATCACATCCTCAGTGTCTTGTGGTCTTTCTCTAGATGCTCTCACTGGCTCTGGGGTCACTAAGGATGAAGACACCAGAGCAGCATCTGGTCCTGATGAGACAGTAAGAGCTGGAGTGATAAAGCGTCTCATTTGTGACTCTCGATCATTTCCAGGATGATGCTGTAGTCTTCTCCATCCTCAGTCCACACACCAGTCTACAGACATTTTCATGTCCTACAAAAATACACATACACAATACAAAAAGTCATTACATTATTCTTTTGTTTCAGGTTTTCCCTCTTTTTCATCTTTCCTTGCAGGTCCTGCTCCACCACAAAAGATCTGCAGCAAATGCACAGAAATCAAGAATAAGAAAGGAGGTGTAATAGTTGTTTAAAATTACATGTATTAAAATAAAATACAACTTAAGACTTAAAATGTTTCATTTATTTTTGTAGTGTACTTACACAAATCCTTTGATGGCAGCATTCCTTCATCAGTTACTCTACAGCAGATAAACACATATGTGTCTCATCTGTCCCTGTAACATCCAGACAAGAGTCAGTCTCCTCTGTCATATATCTGTGATATACTGCATTTACATGTTGAACTAATAACTGATGCAACTCACTTTTTATCCAACAAAAATGTTCCTTAAATTATCAATATTGCAAATGTACAAATAAAATAGATAACTTATGTTTAGTTACTGTATGTAGATTTGTTTGTTTACATGGCTCACATTCATCTATAGCAGTGTTGACAAAAGTGAATTCTACACAATATCACACACAGATATCACTCAGACCCCTGTTTCATGTCTGTTAGATGTGCTCATCTACAATACTTATCAAACAGCCAGATCATAAATAGACATTTTAGTAATAGTCTTCAAGAAGTATATATAGTTTATGTAAATCTACTATTGAGTCGTGTACTTAATGGAGCTTCACTGTTAGTTATGCATTATAAAACATGTTTACAGCTAAATCACAAATATGCTATATTATGTAGGTCACAGACAGACTGAGCCTGTGATACCTGGGGATGGCGTCTTTAGACCTTTTGCTTATATGTTGCTTACTTTACGCCTTAGTTTTAATAAATTATTAACTCCAAAAACAATACCACTGTATGAAAATGACTTATACACTTCAACTGAAATAATTACTTCGGAAAAAAAATATATTCTCACCGTTGTCTCTCACAGCAAGCTGTCATATTCGTCTTCTTTCCAGTTTAACGGCGGTTGGCATCCAGCTTATTGGTGCATTACCGCCCTCTTCTGTTCCGGAGTGTGGGTCACGTAATACGTTTTCCTACTAAAACGTACACTCTCACATTGTTCCCTAACATTAATATCTACACACACATCATGAATCAAATCCTGCCTAAAATCCCTGCCTCCCTTAAAACGTAACCAATATTCTACTCTGTGCCGCCATATTGCCAACAATTTATCGTTTTGAGGTCTCGCGTGGACGTACAGACGTACACACTTGTGGATAGCAGCGGTAAGGAGGCCAAGCTTACCTTCGATAACACTCCACCACACATAATGGTGTTCAAACTATTTTCACAAAGGTAAGTTACAATAACTCTCTGTAAATGTTAACTAGCATGACATGGCTAGAAAATTAACTTAAGTTACCTGTGTATTAAAGCGTAACGTTAATCAGTTTTAAATGTTGTACATCTAGGCTACATTGCAATTTATTTGGTGACTGTGTTTGCAGTCAAACCTGCCTATGAAATGTTGGAGTGTGATCCTGCTTTGATTACAGGAATAAATTAGTTTAAAATATATTAAAATGGAGAAGTCATTTTATATTGTCATAATATTTCACAATATTACTGTTTTTATTATTATTAATTTTTTATCAAATAAATGCAGCCTTGGTGAGCAGAAGATGCTTCTCTTAAAAACATTTAAAAATCGTTAAAAATCCCAAACTTTTGAACGGTAGTGTATGTTGCCCCCTGTGTATAGATAATCTGGAATCTTTAGGAATAGAGGTTGTGATATGACACGATTTCTTTATATTGTTACTGTCACAACACAACCTTTTCACATGCCCTTCTTTTGGGCTGGAGGGTGTTACCTTGACCAGACGGTCTGCTCATAAGGATCGAGTCCTTCGATTCTCTTTATTTTCTCGTCATATCTCATCTTTGCATTAGGATTTAGTTTTAGGCGGTATGCTCCGACAATGTTTTCTTTAGCCCGCTGCATTTTGTAGGATTATATTCAGTTTTCACTCTAATGTGTCATTATTTTCATGCCAGAACACTAGCCTGCTATGCCAGACGATGGCCAAACATACCCATAATTCTTTGCATTCGGATGACGTTGCCGCCCAGTTGGTCACATGTGTTAGCGATCTCTTATAGGTGTTCAGCTGGAAGCATTAATGATTAGAATTACAAGTTAAGCAGGCTAATTCAACGTTACTGGCTATCAAGTCACTGCTATCTTAGTCTCTGTTACTAATGTTACAAATTTTATCGGACTTGATAGCCATTAATGTTGAATTAGCCTGCTTAACTTGTTATGCTAATTATTCATATGATCATCTAATGCATTCTCATCCCGCAACTCCTTGCAGTCAACTGGGAAATACACATAAATACATACAGCCAGATGGAGGTACCGTGACCTAAGCCTAGAACGCCCTCTGCTGACGTTTTATCGTAGGCTACACAGACATACTTTTCCAAAATGTGAAACACTTCAATAATTAATGAACCAGTCTGCACACTACTATAGGCTATCTTAAAATCAGAATCAGAAATACTTTGATCTTTATTGATATTGATAACCCAGGGGACAATTCTTGTGTCACAGTTGATGTGCACATCAAGACATTTAAAGGAATATAAATAATAATAGAAGTTGGTAAATAAACTAGTAGCCTATATACATGTAAAAAGTATAAAAATATGCTATAAAATATGAAGAAGAATTATAAAGGACTATGGAAATACAGCCTACAAGATTTATATTACTGTATTAACAGAATTGAATTGATTGTGATGAACAGTACTAGTAAATTAATAGAAACAGAACTGCAGCAAATTCTATTACACTGAATATTAAAACAGATAATATTGCACAGAATGTGAAGTATTACATTGCACTACAGTACAGGGTCCAGTTTAATAACAAAGGGTCCATGTGTCAGACACTTCACTATCTTGAGGCCACGAGTTAGCTTATCTTGAGGCCACGACTTAGCTTATCTTGAGGCCACGACTTAGCTTATCTTGAGGCCACGACTTAGCTTATCTTGAGGCCATGAGTTAGCTTATCTTGAGGCCACGACTTAGCTTATCTTGAGGCCACGACTTAGCTTATCTTGAGGCCACGAGTTAGCTTATCTTGAGGCCACGAGTTAGCTTATCTTGAGGCCACGAGTTAGCTTATCTTGAGGCCACGAGTTAGCTTATCTTGAGGCCACGAGTTAGCTTATCTTGAGGCCACGACTTAGCTTATCTTGAGGCCACGAGTTAGCTTATCTTGAGGCCACGAGTTAGCTTATCTTGAGGCCACGAGTTAGCTTATCTTGAGGCCACGACTTAGCTTATCTTGAGGCCACGAGTTAGCTTATCTTGAGGCCACGAGTTAGCTTATCTTGAGGCCACGAGTTAGCTTATCTTGAGGCCACGACTTAGCTTATCTTGAGGCCACGAGTTAGCTTATCTTGAGGCCACGAGTTAGCTTATCTTGAGGCCACGAGTTAGCTTATCTTGAGGCCACGAGTTAGCTTATCTTGAGGCCACGAGTTAGCTTATCTTGAGGCCACGAGTTAGCTTATCTTGAGGCCACGAGTTAGCTTATCTTGAGGCCACGAGTTAGCTTATCTTGAGGCCACGAGTTAGTATCTTGAGGCCACGAGTTAGTATCTTGAGGCCACGAGTTAGTATCTTGAGGCCACGAGTTAGTATCTTGAGGCCACGAGTTAACTTATCTTGAGGCCACGAGTTAGTTTTTTTTTTTTTTTTTGACAAAGTGGTTCCAGAAGGGCTCCGTACATTGCACTACAGTACAGGGTCCAGTTTAATAACAAAGGGTCCATGTGTCAGACACTTCACTATCTTGAGGCCACGAGTTAGCTTATCTTGAGGCCACGACTTAGCTTATCTTGAGGCCACGACTTAGCTTATCTTGAGGCCACGACTTAGCTTATCTTGAGGCCACGACTTAGCTTATCTTGAGGCCACGACTTAACTTATCTTGAGGCCACGAGTTAACTTATCTTGAGGCCACGACTTAACTTATCTTGAGGCCACGAGTTAGCTTATCTTGAGGCCACGAGTTAGCTTATCTTGAGGCCACGAGTTAGTATCTTGAGGCCACGAGTTAGTTTTTTTTTTTTTTTTTTTGACAAAGTGGTTCCAGAAGGGCTCCGTACTTTTGTACTTTCACTTGAGTAAAATTGAAAAAGGAGTACTTTTACTTTTACTGGAGTAATATTTTACCATATGTATCTGTACTTTTACTCAAGTACTTGATCTGTGTACTTCGTCCACCACTGATTTTCTCAGCGACCAGCTTGGATCAGCTCTAAGCATGACAAAGCAGATATCGTCCTCTTTTGGAAGGCCAAACAAAGTACTTTTGCTTTCCCAACAAAAGTGTTTCCACAACATGGCGGCGGCAACAACAATAGTACAACGAGAATAAAAGTTAGGCCTTCTTTGTTTGCATGAATATTTGGGTGGTGTTATGCAAATCATCCCATATCATGACATAGACATGTTGGGGCGTGTTTGAATGAGCCGTTTTAGGAGGCATGGCATGTGACAGTTAAAACATTAAGATTATTTCAACATAATTAAAATGGAAAAAGAATGAGTAATTAATAAGCTTTCACAACGAACGTGCTACAGCTTATTGAAAAACCAATCAATATTGAGTCCAAAAAATGCGTTCCTAGGATTGCGGTCCTGAAAATGCAGCCTCCAAATCTTGCAGGCAGATGCTACTCGCTCTAGCAGGAAATTCTCTCACCGTCCAATTTTGCCAAATCAGTTTGGGTGAATGCAAACAACAATACCACAAACCCAACATCCAGAAAGAGGCATTCAATTAATCTATTTTTTCTCTTACTTCAATCTACTGGAGAGAGAGAGAGAGAGAGAGAGAGAGAGACTTTTAGCGTTCTTAAACTTAGACAATTATATATATATATACAAATTTATATATACAAATTTTAATATATATATATATATATATATATATATATATACAATCTGCTCCCCTTCTCTCTCTAAAATGTCACAGTTCCTAAACATGATAACAAATAATACAGATAAATAATGAACACATCAAAACTAAAATACAGATACTTACAAGACCAATCATGAATGTCCTTTATCATTGTTTGTTTGCCCGCTGCTCTCGACAGGTAAACTTAGTGCTCTCTCATGTAAAAACAAAAATTAAAAACAACAGTGATCTCTACTTACTCTCATGTCTTGCATTGTCAGTAGTCATGTCTACGTCAGGGCCAGATTAAGACCTCACTGGGCCCTGGGCTATGACTGTAACGGTATTAAAGAGGTGAGGAAGCAAGTGCGAGTTAATGATAAATTTATTGAACAATATAACAAACACTGAACATGAAGACAGGAGAACGAGTGATCTTGCAGGTCTGGTATAATCCGGGAAGAGAAAAAACTCACAGGTGTTCCAGGGTGCGGTGGTAAGTTGGCAGCAGTAGAGCGTGACACAGGAACTGCGGGGGAAGAGCCGTGAAGGTGAGTGGTGAAGTCCGTGGATGGGGTTCCGAAAACAGGACAATCCAACGACGAGAAGAACATAAACAGGAACGTGAGAAACAGGAAGTAACACTAGAAATGACAAACAATGCTCTGACAAACACAAGACAAAAGACAGGGCAATATGTAGGGAAAGGGTAATGAGTAGCAGATGGTGATCATGGACAATTAGTGGAGACGCCCACGTGTAACAATCAGTGCTGACGCAAGACACACACTCACACCACCCACATAGTGCAAAACCCGAGTGCACGGTTTACCAACCGTGACAGTACCCTCCCCTCTAGGAACACCTCCTGGAGTTCCCAGGCGGCCCTCCCTGTCGATTGTAATAATCAATCAGGGAGTGATCTAGTATGTCCCTAGCAGGTACCCAACTCCTCTCCTCCGGACCGTAACCCTCCCAGTCCACCAAGTACTGGAATCCTTGCCCCCTCCGCCTCGAGTCCAGAATGTGATTAACCGAAAAGGTGGGTTCCCCATCAATGAGTCGCGGTGGTGGGGGAACCAGGGTAGGTGGGTTATTGCGTGAATAAAACACGGGCTTGATTTTGGATTCATGGAAGGCGGGATGAATCCTCCTTTACGCCGGAGGAAGTTTGAGGTGGACTGTCACCGGACTAATGATTTTGGTGACAGGAAACGCGCCAATAAATTTGGGAGCTAACTTATTAGAAACGGAACGGAGCAGAATGTTGTTAGTAGAAAGCCACACTTTTTGACCCACGACGTATACAAGTTCAAGTTCAAGTCTGCTTTATTGTCAATTCTTCCCCATGTACAGTACATACATACAGAGAATCGAAATTGTGTTACTCTCAGACCCCCAGTGCACACAGATAACATTAACGCCTAAAAATCTAGATCAAATAAAAAATGTAGATTTTACAACTATACAATAAGGGAATGTAAAAAAGACATAAAATACAATTAAAAATAAAGTTAAATAAAGAAGCACAAGGCAAATAGCAGATAGAGTGCAAATCAATGAAGTGAACAACAGTGCAGTTAAAAGGTTTTTTAGTGCAAAAACAAAAGCTTATTAAGTCTGATTAAAGTGACAAAGGGCTCAAGAGCAGTTATTTTATTTAACTGACTGATGAGGTAGTGGAATGACGTCAGTTCCATGGAGAATGAGTTAGTGAGCAGACCAATGCTTCACAAAGTGACTGGTGCATGTAATCTTATATTAGTGGGGGGGGGGGGGGGGTATACGGGAGACTTCGACCGGTGGTGATCGGCCTTGGCCTTGGTGCGCACCCTCATCCGGAGCAGAGTCTCGTGGGCTCTGGTCCAGGTGCGGTGGCACTGCTGGACAAACGTGTGATGGAGGGGACCGCGACTTCAGACTTCAGACTAGGAAAAACAGGTGGCTGGTACCCTATGCTACCCTATGCAAACTGAGCAAGCCAAAACAAAATTGTGAACCTCGCGAGCCATAAGTGGCCACCAGAATCGTTGCTTTACTAAGCACTTGGTGCGGCTTATCCCTGGATGACAAGCTACATTACGTTGAAAGGTACCCCCGACCCCTCCAATCAGTGACGCCATTCTTCCAATGCTAATTTGATGGCCAACAATTCTCTGTTACCAATGTCATAATTACGTTCTGCAGGAGATAAACAATGGGGAAAAAATGCGCATGGATGCATCTTGTCGTCTGAGGCAGCACGTTGGGAAAGAACTGCACCTACTCCCACCTCTTATGCGTCAACCTCCACCACAAACTAACGTGTGGGATCAGGGGCTACTAAGATGGGAGCAAAACGAAGTGGCTTTTGAGGTTAGAAAATACAGTTTCGGCTGTATTAGAACACCTGAACGCAGTGCTGGGGGAGGTCAAAGCGGTCAGAGGTGAGACTAGTTGGCTGAAATTACAAATAAAACGTTGATAAAAATTGGCGATCCCCAGAAACCGCTGTAGGACCTTATGGGAATCTGGGCTTGGCCAATCTATCACGTATCTATCTATACGTATTCCCTCAGATGAGACGATGTACCCTAGGAAGGGAACAGACTGTGCATGGAATACGCATTTCTATGCCTTGACAAAAAGCCCATTCTCTAGTAATCTCTGGAGCACTCGTCTGACGTGTTGCACATGTTCCTGGAGTCCAGGTAAACATATATATAAACTGATCTATCATGTCTCTCAACACGTCATTCACGAGTGCTAGGAAAACCCCTGGTGAGTTGATGTGTAGTGTTGACCTACAGAAATGTGTGCTATTGAAGTGTGTGTGGACACTGAACAGCAGGACAGATGGAGGCACCAGTGCTCTTGCTCTTAAAATATGAACTTGAGCGAGAAACTCCATGTATGAAAAAAAAATCTATATAGAGTTCCACTCTCAGAGTGCAAGGTCTATGCTCAAATGAAAAAAAAAAAAATAGAAAACGTGTCTAAAATGCACAATGTGCATTGTTTAAGATTGCTTTCAGTTCAATAAAATAACAAAAAAAAAAAAAAAATTTACTAAAGTGGGCATGCTGTGATCTGTGCTGTATTTTTTCACTGTAACTGAAAGATTCCGTCTGAAAAAAAAAAATATATATATAAAACAACATGGGAGAGGGAGAGATCGTGAGCCATTCCGGGAAATGGGATGGGAATTTCTCTCAGTTTTTTTAGTGGGATTGGGACGGGATCTTTTTTTGCGGGAGGGGGACGGGAGAGATTTGAAAATCCACTCCCCTGTCACCATCACCCTCTACTTCACACACACACACCTGCCACAGCAGCCACAAGTCGCATTGGAGTGACGTCAACTCCCCCTTGAACTGATTGGCTAGAGGCGCACCTGTCAATCTAGAACTTGTGGCCAATGGTGACGCTGAAGCCTCCCCTGATTTACATGAAACTCAAACTGCAACTTTTAGAAACGCAAGCGCAGAACGTGGAAACAAAAGCAAAGAGGAAAAAACCACAAGCACACAAAAAAATAACATATGAGCAGGAAACCTGATTTTGTTTGCGATTTGGAAAATGTTGAATTCATGTTTCAGATTTGTGTAATCCATGACTGCGCTGTTTGTTATTTTAAAAAATTGCATTTGTTTTTCGGTTTTGTGCGTTATTATTTTACACGTGTTTTTAAATATTTTATTTATGCGCATTATTTTTTGATCTGTGACTGCAATACATTTGGCGGGAAAATAATCCCATTTCTATATTTTGTAAAAAATAATTAAAAATAAACCTGAATTATAATCTAAACATCTGTATTTTCATACAATTTCATAAATAAGTAGGCTAATAAATATATAATGTTTAAAAAAATATGATATAAACTATTATAATATATAGTGAGAGCTAAGCTAAGCAATAAAAAAACAGCAAACAGCCAAAACCCCAGTACTACGTTTTTATAAACTGTGGACCCCAGGAAACCTAATCGGCGACAGGAAACGTTACTTAAAAAATAAATTATTAAGCTTTTAATCTTTACTGTAATTTAATTTATGTATATTAATATTATATATTCAAATTAAAAAGGTATAATTTTTACGTTTTATTGAAAATTTTGCCTTATTAAATGAAACTGATTAATTTTGGTAACTATTTTGCTAAATGTGTTTTTGTGCTGGCACCTTGTCTGGTTTAGGCCTTTCATGGATAAATAATGTTGACAAATAAAATCGCCAGTAGGTGACAGCAAATCCATGGTTAAAACGGCTGATTCCATTAGAAAGGAAACAAGTGAGTCCATCTGAATGGACTGTTGAATCTGATGAATTCAAGGAACGAAACACCGTTTTACTATGCACTGTTGTAGCTATAAAATTAATAGCACATTTGTGCTCGCGCACATGTGCTGATACTCAAGCATTGCTTAATGTGCAATGAATATAAAAACGTCTCTCAATCTGTCTCAAATAGCATATGAGGGACAATCTTTTAAATGTCTCAGTACATATAGCCTAGTGACTACAGAAAAAAAAAAGTTAACCATGCATTCATAAATTTGCAATAGGCAATTATTTCATTTCATTGAAATGTGAACATATATTTAAATAATATTTTAATAATAATATTTAAATATTATATCTAAATATTCTTCTGGATGTAATATAGAAGTGACTTTATAATATTCGGTCCCTACATGAAGAGAGAGTCAATGGTCTGCTGCGTGAGGAAAGTGAGTCTCCGGCTGCGGAAAGTGAGTCGCCAGCTGCGTATGGAGCCAGACGAGTCTCAAAAAAGATAAATGCACATACTACATTCACATATGCACACACATGATTCATACATGCACACACCTGAATCATAAATACAGACACAGGATACACAAATGCGCACAAAATTCACAAATGCACACACAAAATTTAAAAAGCACAGAAGATTCACAAATGCATAAAAAATTCACAAATGCACACACAATTCAGAAATGCAAACAACATTTACAAATGCACTCAAGATTCAGAAATTCACAGGACAAGATTCAGAAATGTATTTCTGATGCACACACAAATATATCGTGATTTACAAACTGCTTGCGGTCTGTGAACTTGACTGCATTTGTGTGTGAATTTTGAGACTCCCCTGACTTGGCTCGACACACAAATGCCTTTTTTTAAAACAGGGAATGATCAACAACCAATCAGATATCTCCCTTGTTTTAGCCAATCACAAGAACGCACCCCACTTGGGGGATTGTTTACTTATAAGCCAATCACATGAATGCGTTAACACAGCGCCATATGCCTGTGTGGCGCGGTGGAGTTCTTCTGTCTGTCTCTCGGTTGGTTGAGATCTCAACATGGCTTCTGGAAACGACATGGGAGCGGTAAGTACAACTTAAAGTGTTTAGCTAGTTATCTCCTTGTTATAAGATGTTGTTTAATTGTTAATGTCAACCGGTTTAATTGTGCAACTATCAACATAAGCTAGCGTGTCTGCATGCTTATAGGGTCAGGCTAGTATCGTTCCATAAAGTTGAAATTCTTGTGAATTAAGTGACTGTTTGACAGGGTCTGTCGCCCCAAGCCAAGGTAGCAGCTCAGGCTTTTGTGCAGTTATTGCCCCGGGAGCTGTCCTCGGCCCCAATCTTGGTTTGTTACGTTAACTTATGTGAAACCGGCATAAGATGAAGCTGAAGTTGGCCTCCCAATGGACTATATGCACGGCCACTTCCTGGTTTAGATAAGTCAGCTCAGTCATTTCCGGTCAAATGTGCAAAATCAAGCGGCCGTGAAGATGTCTTTCTACACTCGCTGCCTTCAGGATTTACCTCAAGTCAACATCAATGATGTACACCGCCTTATTCAGGAAAACTCCAAGGCTTCGTCCAGTAAACGGGAAAAAGGATTTAAGCTGTACATATCCAGTTATATTCATGACTGTGAAGGTAAGTTATCGATTATTAAGATGATGTTGTTTACGAGATAGGATAGCTAGCAAACATCCAAACAGTTAACGCGTTTTTAACGTTAGTTGTCAGCATTTAAATTTACAATTATGTGTCTAGGTACTCTCCCGTGATTACCAGGCTCGACATATACACTAGTATGTTGATATATCATTAAACTTTAAAATACCACAATGTTATTTAGCTGCTTTCTGTAACTTTTTTTATTTTCAAAATTTACACAATTTATATGAGCGAATACATCATGAATCGATTTTCTAAACCGTGTTTTTGTCTTATCCTGAATCACTACGTTATACACCTATAATAGTGTTTATATTGGGACTATTTTAGACCAGTCGGCTTGTATCACTATGTATGGACATCCCTGCGTGACTCGCCATAGACATAAACATAGAGAAGTAGCTCCGGCTACAATGTTCTTCCGCAAGACGCATGCATTTTTATTAAACGCTTGAAATGCCACAGGTTACAGATTTTCCCTTTTGAATGATGTTCTCTTATCTGTATGACCATAAATAACAGGCAGTATAAGATGTTTCCACTGCTGAGGAAAAATCCAAGTGCATGTGTATTGATATTCCTAGTGTTGTAATTGTTTTGTTTCTCAGTTTCTGACAAGAACGAGGCAGGAGAGGTTTCTGTGAGGGCAAGATGCTTCAGGTCTATGAGGAAAAATGAGAGACCACACAACTTGAGTGTAGGGGAATGAGATCAGATTCAATGTAATAAAATGTAATAAGGCAGTGTCTGCTCTCTAGGAATTCAATGAAAAAAAAAAAAAAAAAAAAAAAAAAAAAAAAAATATATATATATATATATATATATATATATAAATAAATATATATATATATATATATATATAAATAAATAAATAAATAAATAAATAAATAAATAAATAAATATATTTATTTATTTATTTATTTATTTATTTATTTATTTATTTATATATATATATATATATATATATATATATATATATATATATATATATATTTTTATATATATATATATATATATATATATATATATATATATATATATATATATATATATATATAAATAAAATTATGCAGATAATGATTGTAATAGACCAATGTTTGGAGTTTACAAAGGCTTACAGCATAACTGTTGCTGTCAGGACAATAGTTCACTGTACCACTATATCAACTGCACACTGTGTATTCTAACAAGTATATACACAGTAATTTATTACAAATACGGCCTATTAAGATTCCCAGAGAGTAGAGTTAGTTAGCTTGCCAACATTTGACACTGTAGCCCAAGGAAGATTCAAACACTAGATACAGTGCAAACCAACATAATTCAACTAATGATTATTTATTCCAGTAATTAGTGACTATGATTGCCTGAATCCTAAAACACAGAAAATATACAATTGATATCTTTTTCGCTTACAGGTTGTCCTCAAACACAATAAACCTGTTGAGCTGATGGCCTGTCAGTGCTCATGTGTGGCAGGGCTTGCTCTATGTAATCACATTGCAGCATTGCTCTTCCAAACAGCACATTACAGCCAACAGGGAGCGGCAGCTGTCCCCCCGACTCACAGCTGCACAGGGTCTGAGCAGCAATGGCACAAACCCAGGACCCAGGTGATGCTGCTCAACACTATCACAATTAATTGTTAATTTACACATTATAATATAATCCTACATCTTCTTTGTTAAGTTTTGTTCTTGTTCTCACATCAACTTCCAATAACACAGAAATCTTTTCTTATGAAAATAGGTAAATCATGGAGCTAAAGTAAACTAAATACAGCACAAATAAGTTCTTATACAACATTCATTTACAGGGCTTTAAGCCTGGTCCAACAAATGTAATGGTGGTATTGTCAGCTAGGCCCAAGGAGAGAAGATTGGCAGAAGGCATCAGGTAAGGTGTAGAAATGGGAAGTTGTTTTACTACATGCATGTGTTGAAAATATGTATTAAACTGTAAAATACTTTTTTTCAGACTTGTTTATGATCACTGTAATCTACACATTACATGAACCTTTAATTAACACTGTGTGCATGTCTTTTATGTATGTTTTCAGGAGCAACCTGTATAAAGCTGCCTGTAACCTGACCTGTTGCCTTCCAGACATGTCAGTTCTACGGGTGAAGGATATTTACGAAGGCATGTCGAAAGAATCTGCTCCTTTAATAGCCACTATGGATATTTCAGGGGATGTGCCTTTAGTTGACAGCGCTTTTGGAAAAGTCCAAGAAGGGAGTTTACTGTCCTATCAACTTCCAGCATGGAGCCCACCAAAGACCTGTCCACATAGCACTGCACCACAACGACCATACTTGCCTCTGGATGGCTACTGTCTAGGTCCCTCAGAGTGCTGTTTTGTGTTGACTCACCATCAGCAGATGCACATGACTTCTCTAGCAACAACAGAAGTCATGGCACACGAAACTGAGATGGGCACAAGACAACAAAGCACAATGAGGGAATGGCATTTATTGAGAAAGCCACGTCTAACCTCCTCTAGATTCAGGTAACTGTAAACTATACTGTCACATTCAGCACATTTTGTTTTCTCATTTAAATACTCATTTATTGTCATCTAATATAAATACTAAAGTTATTTTTAAGTGTATCAATTTATGTCTAGAGAAGTTTGCCATGTGAGAGGGCAGTCCTCAGTGGCGAGTCTAGCAGTGAGAATTTTTAAGTCAAGCTATCAGTCTGCAGAAATGAAGCGGGGCCTTCAGATGGAGCCCAAAGCTATTGAGGAATACTGCTGCATTCAGGAGGTAAATCACTAACCTTGTGGTTTTATCATCCACCCCGATGCACCTTAGCTTGGCTCATCACCAGATGGGTTGGTGTACGACCCTAAAGCTGATCCTGTGTTTGGACTGGTAGAAGTGAAGTGCCCAAATTTGAGAAGCTATGTGGACTGTGCCTAGCTAAGGGTCTCTGGTGGAGTGCTACAGCTCAAACGGTCTCACACTTACTACTGGCAGGTGCAGGGCCAACTGTTCATTTCCGGGATGAAGTGGTGTGATTTTGTTGTGTTTACTGAAGACGACATGTTCATACAAAGAATATACAGAGATGAGGGAGTCATTAAAACAATGAAGCAAAAGGTTGATTACTTTTACTTTTACTTTTATCTTCCAACACTTTTGGCTTGAAACGTTTCAAGCCATTCAATCAGTTTCCATCAGTTTGTACATATTTTTTGCCCCATGCTTTATTTTGAACTGTTTCCACAAATGTACAGGATCTGTTGTTAACTGATTAAATTATGTATTTTAATAAACATGTTATTTGTTTGTGTGTTCTGAATTTATACTTCATTAGTTAACAAATATTGAAAAGTTAAATACAATTAACAAAGCGTACAAAACATAGAAATAATGTAAAAACAACAAAAGTAATTATATTACAGTTAATCAGATTTTTTGTGAATAGATTTTAAGTTTAAACTATGAGATGAATGATATATACAGAGAAGAAATCTAGAGGCATGTTTAAGATATATTTACAAGGATTAAGAGAGGATAAAAACAAGAGGCACTTTTACTTTACTTAGCCCAAGCTTTTACAAGTGGCCCACTCTGATAATTTAACAGTAGGCATGCAACTGCATAAAGCTGATTTATGCTCCCAAACATGTTTAAGGGGATGACCGTATCAAAGAATTTAAATTCCTTCAGTCTACGAATTAGGCGCTCAATGTGCACTCTGAGATGTGCAATAGATTGGGTCTCCATGACCTCGTGCTTTGGCATCTGAGGTCTCCCAGCGAGGAATGCAGGCCTGTACACCTTACAGGGCACACAGTCATCAACAAGGAAGCCTCTGTCGACCATAATTGCCATATCTGGCCTAAGCAGAGTAAGAATACCTGACTCTACAAAGATCTGTTTGTCACTTACTGAGCCGGCAAAAAGGGAGGAAACAAAGGTTACAGCGCCATGGGGGGCCATGCCAATCATTCCCTTCAGGGTACAGTGGGACTTATAGTTTGAGTATACCTCACTCTGAAGTAAAGGGGAGGAGGGTGTTTGACACCGGAGGTCTGTGCAGTCCAGAATTGTGGTGGTGTCTGGGTAGTCTTCAAACTCTGATGGCAATTGTTCCTTAATTTTGTCTTGAGTCATCCAAATGCATTGTGAACCAAGAACAGAGAACAGGAAATTGCTCCAGGTCAGAATGATTCTGCTTACAGTAGATTGATGCACCCCATACCGCTCAGCTAGGTCCCTCTGCTTCAGACCAAGGGCAAGGTAGTTCAGGAAGAGGAAATGTTCATCTATTGCCTGTAAGGACTGACAGATCATAACAAAATTGTATATGTAATTGTCAAAACTAGTAGGTGTACAGTACAGTTACAACAACAGATATCTGATGGTGTGGAATTTATTTCCATTCATTCTACATTAAATTCTAAAAGTACTAGTGTTGGTCATAATGTGAACATCCTGGCTTCAGAAAGTAAAAGTCCAACCATGTTTTGAACAAGTAAATGATAGGATGCATAAATTCTGTAGCCGGAGAGTTTGGTCATAATAGCACAGATAACAGACTTACCATGGAAGCACTTTGCTTTTCAGATTCAATGTTTGCATTTCCTGCTCTGGTTACTCGAACCCATGAATCTCAGTGATGGTTCAATAACCTGCCAAAACCGCATCAGATGATCATAAGATGAAAACCTGTAAATAGTGAAAATGTCAAAGCATTGACATTTCTTGCATATAGCACCATACATATTATTACATTTATACACACCAGGTCAGAGGTGAACCTGAAGTAGGAAGTGACTTGCACTGGTCTATTTATATTTGGGCTTCAATGTTTGTGGTTTGGACACCGTAGTGCAAAAAAAAAACCTAAACCAAAATGTTTTTAAAATAATTTATTTCATACTAAGTATACTAAAAATCGATATTTACTGACACATTAAGCCTAAAAAGTGTTTTAATATTAAATAATATTTTATTTTTAAATATAATCAGTAAAGATAGTATGATCACTGTATAATATCAGTCTTTAAATGCAAGATATTTAAAGTGTTCTTAAAGTATAATGCGTTTTTATTAAATTAAATATGTCTACATACCTGGTATAGAAACGGATATCACTGTCAGAACCGGTAAATCGCTGAAGCCCAAAACGCTGTTTGAGTGACATCTGTTCCATCTGCTGCCTCACATGGTCGATTTCTTCGCGAAGCCTTTCGTTTTCTTCCAGAACCAAGTCAACAAACGCGGGCTGCGGTGCTGCGCTGTAATCGTGGTCGTTGGTAGATATACGTTCATAATATTCCCCAGTTTCCATACTCTCTGGTCTCGTTCTCCTTTCCCAAACTCCAAGCCTTCTCTCTCCAAGAGAGTAATTATTCCAAGGGAACAGTACAGGTACGGCACCAGACTTCAGCCTTCGCCTCCCTCCGACTTCAGCAGACTCCTTGAGCTCTTCTGGCACAAAGTGCCGACTACACACGCGTGTATGGTGAGATATAATAAAATTGTCTCTTTTTTATATTTATTATCCATTTATTTCGCTGTTGTACGTATGAAGGGAAAGTATGAAAACTTATAACTGAGTTGAATTTCGCTGAGGACGAACACTGAGGGACACAACAGTGCTCAGCTGACGTTCCCTCACAGCGCTGAAATTTAAATGCCTTTTTCATTTCCGTTAACCTAAGTTATTACTTTATTTTCACGTAGATATTGAATAAATAATAAATTAAATAAATAAGTTCTAGTTCAAACTGTATCTATAAACCACTAGAGTCTCAAGGAGTCGGATTTGAAGGTGCCGCCCACTAACCTAAAAGTACCACAACATCAAATGACGTTCCACCGGAAGTTCACGGGCTGACTTATCTTTATATGGAAGTTCCAGAGAACGCTCCTTGCATATAGTGGATTCACAGCTTCTGATTCTGCATTTAAGGGGAAAGTTCAGAAAAAGTGTACAGACAGCAAGTGAATAAAATTAAATGTCTATTTCTCTTCTATCCCTTAGGAATCACTGAAGCGTGAACTCCTTCAGAGATTGCATGACCGACTGCTACACATCTTGGAGAGGCAGCCTCTTGACATGGAAGGGTTACATTTTGTTTGCCATCAGAATTTAGTTTTATTAAGTGCTCTTGATGACGTAGTGAATGTAGGAGAAGAATTACTGTCTGCACTTACAAATTTAAGTACTGTTATCCAACAGGAGATTGAGAATGAGCAGACATTTATAACACTGGATTTGCAGAAGGGCTTTCGTGGGCGTCCACGATTGACGACATCAGTAGAGACCCTCACACATCTTCTAGAACTTGGACTGCCATCAAAATGCATCGCTAGACTGCTCGGTGTGTCGAGAGCTACGCTTTTTAGGCAAATGGCTGAAAATAATCTATATGTGGCGAGGTGGGTGACGTAGTTCAGTTTCATTGGCTCATTGGTGCATGATTGTCACCCACCATAGCCTATTGGAGGTGGCGCTGATGGTATTTTAAGGCTGGAGTTAGATTGCTTTGGCGTGCGTCACGACTGGGACCGCTGATACGGAGTACGGCGGTGCAGACGTGTGTTTTATGCCCGGTTGGGTCACAGGCTGTCCACTGCATGTCAGCCATGAAATCAGTGAAAAGTCTTCCTGCATGTTAATTCATTATGAGCTGTGAGCGACTATACACTTCGTGTGGTACGAGGAATTGCCTTGGGTAAGCATGATCAATCTGTTTCCTCTTTTTTTCGCAAGACAAGTATTTAATTAAGAATTCTTCTTTCTTAGTGTGCTGAGCTGTCTCTCCCGTCGCGTTTCTTGAAGGCGGAAGTTTATACCCGTCGTTAAAGGAGGATTTGCTGCTGTTTTTCTTTCCCTGCTTTTTTTGGGCTGGTTTACATCTAGAGCATTATTAGTGTCATCGCTCGTGCCCTGATAAGGGTTTCGAAGCTAGTGTTGGGGAACTTTGATTCTGGGACCTGCTCGGTTCGGACTGTTGCATTCATTTAATTTTGTGTAGTGTTGTTTATATCGTTGTTTATTAGTATTCTGTTTTGTATACTTTCAATAATTAAGTTTGCTATTGTAGTAGTGTTTCTTTATAAATGTTTTTGTTTATTTTGATGGAAATTTCAACTGTATTATTGAATTTAATTTGTTTTGGTTTACTCTAGGCACTGCTGGCCCGGGGCTGGGAGGCTGGTTTGTTATAGGTGGTGGTGCAGTTGTGTGGAGTGCAGTGCTGCTTGGATTCACTTCTCACTGTGTGTGTGTGTGTGTGTGTGTTACACGAATCCACAGATAGGGTCTTCACTCCATCTGGCCTGTCCCCTACCACTGGAAGGCCTGTGTCTTTTATTATTTTGTTGTTTATTTTTTGTTGTGAGTATTTTCAAATTGATATTTTTATTTTGTCCAGTACACAGAGTTTCTGATTGTGATAGTGTTTGATGACCTGACAATTGACATTGATTATCATTGAACGTTTTAACTAATTATGGTGATTTGAATAAAGTCTTTTGTACATTGTTCACACGCCTCTCTCGGATTACTTCAGCCTACGAACCTGTGTTCCTTATTTTTGATTATTTCCCCATTTCTTACGGGGTGGCGTAGTCGGATTGTCTTTGGGTGTGTTTCCAAACTTATTTCCAACGTTCCTCCTTTCCTTCAGCATTGCCACATATATATATCTTCCTCATGCAGTGGCTCCAGTGATGATGAATTGGACTCATTGAACAGAGGAATTAAGAGCACAATGCCAGATGCTGGATGCAGAGAAGTCAAAGGTGCTCTACTTGCACAGGGACACAGAGTGCAATGGGACAGAGTGTAGGCATCCATGCATCGCGTGGACAGTGTAGGTGTGCTTTCCAGGATGACTTGTCTCAGATGTGTGGCGAGGAGGACGTACACGGTTCCTTACCCAAAGTACATGGTGCACATTGACACCAAACACAAGCTCATCAGGTATGTCTGCACACTATCTATCTGTGTAGTTCATTTTTGTTTCAAGTTGTGTATCTGGCATTGTGTATATTGTATCACATCAACCAGAGTAATAGATCACAGTGAAGTGAACTTCATTGAATTAGAGTGCAACGAACTGATTTTATTCTGCTTACATTCCCAGAGATATTGTATTGTAAGACATAGGCTGTTGGAGATGTTATGTAGTGTGTTTTGGACTTACTACTTGTCTGATTTATTTTAACCTAGGTACAACTTTGTTATTTTTGGGGGAATAGATGGCTATTCAAGAAAGGTAAGAATTTTACCTGTCAAGGACAAAGAACGGCAAAATGTTACTGATAGACCCCATTTTAAACATGGAAGATGTTTTCTTCTCATACGTTTCAGTTTATTTTCTGTACAAACAGATGGTGTTCCTTAGAAACAAATATATGTGAGACCGTTCGGATAATTTGCAGCATGAATTATGTATGTATTTTTGGCTGTGAAAAAAAACGCGGACCGCGGGCTTGGCAACACTGGTTGGACTTTACTACACAGAGTTGTAATTCACTGACAATCTACACAAAATCGATTTAAAATTAGCAGGAGTCCTCAGTTGTTTTTCTTGTCCACGGGTTGAAGCGACCCCAATCATAGTAACGTGATATTTAGCCCCTAAAATGCAAACAAAAAACATGCATTTTAACCCCGGTTTTATTGGGGAACCCCCTGGAAATGCAATTAGGCTAGTTTTGGAATAGTTTTGAGAAGCAACTGGGCAGGATTTGTTGTGAAAACCCGGCAACCCTGATCTGAACACACGTGCTGGAGATATACTACTAATCACAGGAGCGCGTTTACTGATGAGATGGTGCATGAAAATCGAATTCGATTTTTTTTTTTTGCACAGCCCTAGTTTGTTTGCATTAGGCCATTTACATGAATACATGTAGCAAATGTCCTTATGGTCTCTTTGATGTTCATGACATAAAAAAATAAGCAACTGGTTAGCCTTGGCATACACAGCATATTCCTAAGTCCCATTGATTTTAATAGACTTTTCACTTTAATGGTTTAAGGAAAGTCAATTACATGAACTCGTATTGAACCCATTATATGTATTATTCTATGTTAACTTTCAGGGTGTACTTTTAACCTTTAACAATTTTCCTGTCAAGTTTACATCTGTCCCATTCAGTGAACTATTCCTCATGCCAATGCAGTTTTATCAGTGCTGAACACTTTATTATGAACTGAACTAAAATTAACTTTTGATTTTCTCATGTCAAGAGATCTGTTGTAAATTGAATGATTTAATAGTTCTTACTGTCCCACCTGTCATTTAGACATTGTTTTTACACCTTCAGAACTTTGTCAGCTGACTTATTTTACAGGGGAAAATAAATTCTTGACAGTATTGATGTATTATTAGGGCCCGAGCACCGAGGTGCGAGGACCCCCTTGTATCTGCTTTGTTTATTATTATTAGGACCCGAGCACCGATGGTGCGAGGACCCTCTTGGAATTGCTCCGTTTATTATTAGGGCCCGAGCACCAATGGTGTGAGGACCCTCTTGGAATTGCTCCGTTTCTTATTATTAGGGCCCGAGCAGTGCAGTGCGAGGACCCTACTGGAATTGCTCCGTTTATTAGGGCCAGAGCACCGATGGTGCGAGGACCCTCTTGGAATTGCTCTGTTTATTAGGGCCCGAGCAACGATGGTGCGAGGACCCTCTTGGAATTGCTCCGTTTATTAGGGCCCGAGCCCCGATGGTGTGAGGACCCTCTTGGAATTGCTCCGTTTATTATTATTAGGGCCCGAGCACCGATGGTGCGAGGACCCTCTTGGAATTGCTCCGTTTATTATTAGGGCTCGAGCCAATGGGCGCAGGGCCCTATTGTTCCCCTAAGGATTCTTCTTCTTATTAGGGCTCAAGCCCAAAGGGCGAGAGGCCTATTGTTTTCCTTAGGATTATTTTTTATTATTATTCTTCTTCTTATTAGGGCTCAAGCCTGGAGGGCGAGAGCCCTATTGTTTTCCTTAGGATTATTTGTTATTAGGGCCCGAGCACCGATGGTGTGAGGACCCTCTTGGAATTGCTCCGTTTATTATTATTAGGGCCCGAGCACCGATGGTGTGAGGACCCTCTTGGAATTGCTCCGTTTATTAGGGCCCGAGCACCGAGGTGCGAGGACCCTCTTGTATCTGCTTTGTTTATTATTATTAGGGCCCGAGCACCGATGGTGTGAGGACCCTTTTGGAATTGCTCCGTTTATTATTAGTATACTTCTCCAAAATGAATCGTCTTTTTGAGGGCCTAAACATACTCAAAAAGTCACAAAACTTTGCACACACCTCAGAACTGGCGAAAATTTACATCTGATATGGGTTTCAGAAGTGGGTGTGGCAAAATGGCTCAACAGCGCCACCTATACACGTTCAACGGTGTGCGCCTCGAGCTATGTTTCACGTACATGTATGAAAATCAGTACACATGTGTAACTCTCCAGTACCTACAAAAATGTTACAAAAAAAAACAAGAAGTCGGTTATTTTTAATATTATGAGCAAATTTTGTGTCATTTTTGCCATTTCCATGCATTGTATTTTAACGAACTCCTCCTAGAGACTTATTCAGATCAACACCAAATTTGGTATGCCTAATCTAAAGGCCTTTGCAATGTTAAATTGAGAAGATTTTGAGTTTTCGTTAATGGGCGTGTCAGTGGCGGCCTGGCGAATTTCGATGATTCGCCATGAAAAATGAAGTTGCTATAACTCAGACATACAATGTCCAATCTGCCCCAAACTTCACATGGTTGATAAGACTCTGAAACTGAACAGATTGACATGCCCATATTCAGTTATATTCATAGCGCCACCTATTGGCAACAGGAAGTGTCATATTTTACGCTGCGAAGAACTACTCTTAGAAATTTTATGACATCAATGTCTTTTTTGTGGTCAGTCTAATCTAAAGGCGTGTACGATGTGAAATTGTGAAGATCTTGAGTTTTCGTTAAAGGGCGTGTCCATGGCGCCATGTCAAAGTTCGATGTCTCGCCATGGGAGTAGAAGTTGTTGTAACTCAGGCATAAAATATCAGATCTTGCCCAAACTTCACATGTTTGATAAGAGTACTGACCTGCACACATCTGGAGGCTAATATTCCATCGGGTGTGGCAAAATGGCTCGATAGCGCCACCTATACATTTTCAATGGAGTGCGCCTCGAGCTACATGTCATGTACATGTACGAAAATCGGTAAACATATGTAACACACCAACAGCTACAAAAAAGTCTCTTGGTACAAAATCCGAATCCCAACAGGAAGTCGGTTATTTTTAATTTTCCCTGCAAAATTGGTGTTGTTTTTGTCATTTTCAGGGGTTGTATTTTAACGAACTCCTCCTAGAGATTTATTCAGATCAACACCAAACTTGGTCAGTGTAATCTAAAGCCCTTTGCGATGTTAAATTGCGAAGGAATTGAGGTTTTGTTAAAGGGCGTGTCCATGGCGGCCTGACAAATTTCTATGATTCGCCATGAAAAATGATGGTACTATAACTCAGACATACAATGTCCAATCTGCCCCAAACTTCACATGTTTGATAAGACTCTTGACCTGAACAGATCTACATGCCAATATTCAGTTATAGTCATAGTGCCACCTATTGGCAACAGGAAGTGACATATTTTACACTGTGACAAACTACTCCTAGAAATTTTATGACATTAATGTCTTTTTTGTGGTCAGTCTAATCTAAAGACCTGTGTGATGTTTAGTTGTGAAGATCTTGAGTTTTTGTTAAAAGGCGTGTCCATGGCGCCATGACGAAGTTCGATGTCTCGCCATGGGAATAAAAGATGTTATAACTCAGGCATAAAATGTCCGATCTTGCCCAAAGTTCACATGTGTGATAAGTTTCCTGGCTTGAACACATCTGAAGGCCAATATTCCATTATAACGATAGCGCCACCTGCTGGCAACAGGAAGATTGGCACACATATGGAATAAACTTTGATATATTGCACTTATGTTTATGAGTTTAAATGCATATTTCTCAACGTTCAACTTTTTACTAAAGCAACACGATGGCGGTGAGCCCGGGTGCGAGGGCCCGTTCATCGCTGCTTGCAGCTTTAATTAGGGCTCAAGCCTGGAGGGCGAGAGCCCTATAGTTTTCCTTAGGAATATTTTTTATTATTATTATTAGGGCTCAAGCCTGGAGGGCGAGAGCCCTATTGTTTTCCTTAGGATTATTTTTTATTATTATTATTAGGGCTCAAGCCTGGAGGGCGAGAGCCCTATTGTTTTCCTTAGGATTATTTTTTATTATTATTATTATTATTATTATTTTTTTTTTTCTAACGTTACGGGGGCTTTTGGGGCCCTTAACATGCTTAAAAAGTCTTGAAAATTGGCACACACATTGGAACCTGCGGCCATTAGGGCCGGGCAGAGACTGATACACGGGCGTGGCACAGGGGCTCTACAGCGCCCCCTGGAATATGGAGGGCCATATATCATACATACTTGTACGTAGACGTACGAAACTCGGTACACATATAGAACTCATCAATACAAACAACTTTCGTATTGCATATCATAGGCTCCACCCAACAGGAAGTTGGCTATTTAGGGTTTATTATTCATATTTGTCAAATTTTTGTTTTGTTTTGTTTCATATTGTCAAAGTTGTGGGGGCTTTTGGAGTCCTTAACATACTCAAAAACTCTTGAAAATTTGCACACACCTTTGGATCTGTGGCCTTTAGGAGCCTGCAGAGGTTGGGACCCGGGTGTGGCACAGGGGCTCTACGGCGCCCCCTGGAACACAGTCATAAATGTTGATGTATAGCTCACACATACTTGCACGTATTAATATGAAACTCAGTACACATATAGATCTCATCATGCCGAACAACTTGCGTATTGCATGTCATAGGCTCCGCCCAACAGGAAGTCAGCTATTTAGAGTTATGTAAAAAGCGCATGCTCTGGAATTTGATATACTTGTCATAGGTTTTTTACTCGATTGCCACCAAACTCGGTCAACATGATCTCAAGACATTGGGGATGAAAAATTGCCAGGGGATTTTTGATATCTCGAACAGTTTGCTCGTAGCGAGGCGTTGAATTTATGGCGAGAATTGAGAAACAGGAAGTGTCTAATACCATCCACATACATTTCCTAATTTTAATCAAACTTCATCAGATTATTCATTGTATGATGTCGATCGCATATATGTGACTATTAGGAGTCAAAGTTATAGCGCCACCAACTGGCAGCAGGAAGTGTGTCATTTTCAAAATGCTTTGAATTCAGCATCTTATTTTTACTCGATTTGCTTCAAACTTCATCAGAATAATGTTAAAACACAGCCGATATAAATCTGCTGGGGGGATATTGATATCTAAAAATATTGTTGCCGTGGCAACATGTCAAACTGGAATACTTCTCAGGTGATTTTGAGGCATATAACATGCTTAGAATTTCATCAAACTCAGAACACATATCAGTATTAGTGACAGCTAGACACTGGCAAAAGTTCATAAGAGGGCGTGGAAGAGGCACTCTATATCGCCACCTTTTGTCAAAAGTGAGGGGGTTAGTTTTAACTACAGACACCAAACTCAGTACAAAAATTGTTCTTATCAAGACAGACAACTTTCTAATTCACAGTCATCAGCTACAACCAACAGGAAGTCAGCTATTTTGATTTGAATGTGGATTGTTTTTTACATTTAGCTGTGAATTAATGCATACTGCTCAGAGGAGAGTAACACTATACACACCAAACTTGGTCTACATGTTGAAAAAACATTGAGGAACTTAAATTGTGAATGGGTTTTGGATAGCTTGGATGGTTTTGTTGTGGTGATTTTTTTAAATGACAATAAAGATGGAATTATTAATTTTCCTGCATTTTTAAATTCCAAACACTTCAAAACCTTTTTTCATACAGAAACAAAGTTATTCTGAGTAAATATGCATAGTTTCATGACTTTACAACACTGTATGGATAACAGAAAATTAAAAAACTATCAGACATCTCATATCACTCTGTCCATCTGTTTGAGTGTGTGTGCTTAGACTTCCATTGTCTGAGAGAAAATGCGCCCCTACAGGTGCAGTTACCGGACTAAAAAAGGGAGGAGACTGTCTTTTGGTTTCACTTTTAAATCGGTTAAAATACAAATAAGTACTTGGATTTAATTCACACTGACAAGCTAAACCAACATATATGATTATTATCAGGTCAGGGCTCATTAATAATTGATGTGTGGTCAGTGATATGTGAGAAACATGAGAGATGAATCATCGCTCTGAGCAGGAGCGTGTGGAAGGACGAGCTCAGAAAAAAACGGGTTTATTCTTGTTTTATATCTATTAAAAATAAAGTATTGCAGCGATATCACACAATTCACCAATTAGAGCACACCAAGAGCTAAATTAAGATGTTTTTGAACTGTTTGTGTGAAAATGAAATATTTGCGGCTGCCTATCTGAAATCACTGCCTCCGATCAGCGCGCACAGTCACAAGTTCAAAACTAACGAATTTATTCTTGTTTAAGAGCTTTTTAAAATAAATTATTGCCATAAATGCACACAATACATCCATTATAACACAACACGAGCTAAATGCAGGTGTTTGTGACCCGTTTAAGTGTGCAAGACTATTTGAAAGCGCGACTGGCAGAATAACATATATCTCTCGAGCTGCAGGATTCTGCCTTTCGTCGTAAGAACGAACACATCACGGACAAGATTATTTCCAAATACATAATAGCTTGGCTAATAAAAACGAAAACAGCCACGTGAACATAAACTGTTGAGAATTAAATCTGAAGTGGATCTACTGGATTTTAATATTAAGTGACCGCATATACCAGCTGCTTCTGTCTTCAATTTTAATCTATATAAAAAATTTAACTCATTCATCTTGGCTGCTTTTTTAATGTGTGTACGTATTTATTTATTATTTTGCTCTAACAAGACTTAATCTATATTTAATTAAATCAATTACATTTTATTTTACATTTGATTTGTCCATTTCTGCATCTAAACGCCTAAAAACATAAAACATGCTCTATTATACTATTGTTAGCAATTTCTTTATCGTCCAATTTATCTGGTGTACACTTTTATTTTCATAATAAACTTGTTTGTTAGATTATACACAGTTACAGTGGTCTATAATAAATATTAACAGGTTTTATTCAAGCTGTTTAGAATGATTGCCATAGGCTAATTTTTAAAAATGTAAATAAAAAAATTAAATAAAATTAAATTAATAAATAAAAAACATTGGAAAAGAATAACTGTTGTACTTTTTTATACATTTTGTATAATTTCATAGTTTATGCATTATAGTTATAAAAACAAATAAATTTAGCCACTCACATAGAAATCTTAGGCCTTATCCTTTTCTGACAGTTTTAGGGATTTTTAAAAATCCTAAAAAACCTTATTTGTGCTGCAAATAATAATTTCAAATTAATTTGATACTGACTTCTGACATCCTGTGACATGAAATTTATTTGAATTTGCATAATCTCATGGATGTAACAGTAAATCTGTTCAGCTCACAGATGAAGACTAAGCTGTAATGCAAGCAGAACTTTCACAAATGCTTGTAGGTCAATAAAATCATTACAAAACACTTACAAATCATTTAAGGGATTTGATAACACTGTAAAATAATGTTTAATTTGTTAACATTAGCAAATGCATTGATAACACTTTATAATAACTGCACTCATTAGTAAATAGTCAGTTCATGCTTTATAAAGCCTTGTCCCAATATTAATAGTCAGTAGTAAGCAGTTTATAAATACAGCTATAAATAGCTCATTTATTAAAAAGGAGAGTAAAGGGTCAGTTATCTTCCTATGAAAAATAAAAAAATAAAAATAAACAAACAACAACACAGATTGATACAGAACTCAGAAATGTTATTGTGGATTTATGATAAACTCAGCCTGTAAATGAATTCATTCTCCTCCAAGAAGACACAAGTAGTTCACACCTAAAACTGTTTTAACATGAAGCCATATACTGAAGATGTTAAATTTCGAATGGGTTTAGGATACCTTAAATGGTGTGGCCATAGTGATTTATTAAGTGAACATAAAATAATACAATAGTTATTTTACTATATCTTTAAAATTTTTAGTTCCAACTCTTCATAATTTTTTATATACATAGAAGTCATCATTTGAAGGAAGCACAGTAATTTTCATAGCTTTATCATTTTCAAGAGCCAGCATAAAATTAAAACTATCATAACATATAAATCAAGCTTGCAATTCTTAGTATCAATAATGGCCACCAGATGGAGCTATAGGATTACTTTTAAATAATTATTGTAGAAACAAGTATGATTTAAATCATTTATAGAAATCTTTCAAAGAAAAATAATATGAATTTTATGTATTTTACTGATAAAATGACCCTCCCTTAATTAGAATAACAAGCTGAAATATTGTGAACCGTATATTAAGAATAATTCTTCATAGGCTTTATGGACAGATATGTTTTGAGTGACTCTTGAAGGTTCAGCACCACATCCTCTTTTACCACTGTTTAAAGAATGTATCTTACAGAACAGGTGTGAATGAATTTTGAATAGCTTGAATGGTTTTGTCGTGGTGATTTTTTGAAATAACAGTAAAAAAGTAACCAGTAAATGTCTCTTATTTTTTTTAAGTGCAGCTTCTAAACACTTCAAAAAAATGTACACATAGAAGACAAGTCATTCTGAGGAAATATGCATAGTTTCATGACTATACAACACTATATGGATGATAGAAAATTAAAAAACTATCATACATCTGATGTCACTCTGTCCCTCTGTCACTGTGGGTAATGTGTGTGTGTGTGTGTGTGTTAAGTGAATTAGGTGTGAAACTATCAGGGAGCATTTAGTCTCCAGTGCCAACATTTTACAGAACTGCCACTTTCCTGGAGTCTCAGAATTACAATGTGTCAGTTTCTGAGAGATCTAAGATTCCAAAAAATGATTTAATTAGAATACCATGAAGTATTGTGAAATACTATATATTAAGACTTTATATATAGGCTTTATGAACAGATTAGAGTGACTCGTGAAGGACCAGCACCACCTCCTCTTGTTCGATGGTTTGAGGAATATATCTTCCAGAATCCGGGATTAAGATTTAGGAGCTCATTTTTATTCCACCTCCTTTCCTGAAAGTCTGTCTTGCAGAATTGACTAAAAATTAATCTTCACATTAATTCCTAATTATTTTGCAATTATTTTTGTCAGTTCTTCTTGACCTGTTTTTTTTTCTTCTTCTTTTCTGACCTCATGACCCAGTCAGCATTTTTGTACAATGGTCAAGTCTTAAGTTATCCATTTCTGTATTGCATTTGTGTTTGATATTTCTCATGGGTATTTCATAATTTTCGACTTTGAGTAAAACAGTTTGAGTTAAAACTCTTTTTTTAGCGCATTTCATCTGTAAAAGAAAACATGCCTAATAATTGGTGGCAAATAACAATGTCAATAAAAAACACAATAATATTAGAATAGCACAACATATTGTGGAATACTATATTAAGACTTTATATATAGGCTTTATGAACAGATAGGTTTTGAGAGATTCTTGAAGTACTAGCATCACCTCTTGTACGACGGTTTGAGGAATATATCTTCCAGTACCACCACTCCCTATATGCAGAGTACGCAGTCTTCGTAGGGCACCAACTCCCAGAGGGTTCACCATCCCAGTTGCTCATAAAAAAAACACAATAAAAAAAACATGTGCCATTCTCCCATCCGCGCTCGGGACCGCTCGGACATTTGCGGATGAATGTTCGTAATTGATGGATGGACATCTATGCCCGGGTAAAGGACATAAGCAATCCGGCACAGAAAAAAGAAAAATAAAGTAAAAAACAAAACAAAAACAGGCATAAATTTGGCTTGACATTGGACATTTGAGAGTCTCAAATTTAGGGACCGTCTCTAAAGTTACATGTGATATTGTACACTTTTCTAACGTCAGTAGCATTTTAAGAGAATGACTTACAGTCATAAAAACAACTGTAATTGTTCATCTAGGTGACAGCTATAATGCACAATTAAATTGAATGTTTGATATTTATTACAACAAACTGTAAGTCATATGTAAATTATGCTACTTTTTCAAATGGGCTCAAACGCAAATTTGAAGCTCTATAGCATTTGAGGAAAAAGACTTGCAGTCATAAACAATTGTAATGTATTCATTTAGGTGTCAGCTACGACTTATACATTTTTTGTATATATTAAAATAAAGTGTTACTAAAGTTATATATATTGTTCTGTGTATGTGATTTCAAAGTCTAGATGGGTCGGATTAACCCTTTAACTGCCATATCCCTTAATATTTGATTGCCAGAGGGTTACTGTAGATGTTTATGCCCGCTGGGCACAGTTTTCCCGATGCCACCGGGGTGGCGTTGCACTGACGGCTTGAGCCCGCCATCGCTGCTTGCAGCTATATTTATTAGGGCTCAAGCCCAAAGGGCGAGAGGCCTATTGTTTTCCTTAGGATTATTTTTAGGGCTCAAGCCCAAAGGGCGAGAGGCCTATTGTTTTCCTTAGGATTATTTTTTATTATTATTATTATTAGGGCTCAAGCCCAAAGGGCGAGAGGCCTATTGTTTTCCTTAGGATTATTAGGGCTCAAGCCTGGAGGGCGAGAGCCCTATTGTTTTCCTTAGGATTATTAGGGCTCAAGCCTGGAGGGCGAGAGCCCTATTGGTTTCCTTAGGATTATTATTTTTTTTTTTTTTTTTTTTTTTATTCTTCTAATTTTTTTCTAAGGTTTCGGGGGCTTTTGGGGTCCTTAACATGCTCAAAAACTCTTGAAAATTGGCACACACCTTGGAACCTGCGGCCATTAGGGCCGGGCAGAGTCTGATACACGGGCGTGGCACAGGGGCTCTACAGCGCCCCCTGTAGTACCGAGGGCCATATATCATGCATACTTGCACGTATACATATGAAACTTGGTACATATATATAACTCATCAAACCAAACAACTTTCACACTGCATGTCATAAGCTCCGCCCAACAGGAAGTTGGCTATTTAGGGTTTTATGAAAAACACATGCTCTGGAATTTGATATACTCCTCTGAGGAACTCCACCCGTTCACCACAAAACTCGGTGAACACGATCTCAAGACATTGGGGATGCTAAATTGCGAAGAGATTTTTGATATCTCGAACGGTTTGCCCGTGGCGAGGCGTTGAAATTATGGCGAGAAATGAGAAACAGGAAATGTCTAATAACATCCACATACATTTGCTGAATTTGATCAAACTTAATTGGTTTGTTCGTTGTATGATACCGATCGTATATATGTGACTTTTAGGAGTCAAAGTTATAGCGCCACCAACTGGCAGCAGGAAGTGAATCATTTTCAGAACGCTTTGAATTCAGCATCTTATTTTTACTTGATTTGCTTCAAACTTCATCAGAATAATGACAAAACACGGCCGAAGACAATCTGTCGTGGGGATATTTATATCTAATATAGTGTTGCCATGGCAACGTGTCAAACTTGAATGTTCTGTTCTGGTGATTTTTAGGCAGATAACTAGCTCAGATTTACATGAAACTCGAAACAGATATCAGTATTAAAGATAGCTAGACCATGGCAAAAGCTTTTTAAAGGGCGTGGAAGAGGCACTCTATAGCGCCACCTTTTGTCAAAAGTGGGGGGATTAGTTTTAGCTACAGACACCAAACTTGGTACATAAATTGTTCTTATCAAGACGGACAACTTTCTAATTCGCAGTCATAAGCTACGACCAACAGGAAGTTGGCTATTTTGACTTGAATATGGATTTTTGGGAATTTTCTTTTGTGAATTAATGCATACTCCTCCCAGGGGAAGTACACTATACACACCAAACTTTGTCTACATTAAGAAAAACCATTGAGGAACTTAAATTGCGAACGGATTTTGGTTAGCTTGAACGGTTTTGTCGTGGTGAATTTTTGAAATGACAGTAAAAAGGGAAACATTAATTGTCTTGTATGTTTAAATTGCAGCTTCCAAACACTTCAAAGCATTTTTTCATACAAAGATCAAATCATTCTGAGGAAATATGGATAGTTTCACGACTTTACAACACTGTATGGATAACAGAAAATGTAAAAACTGTCAGACATCTCATCTCACTCTGTCCCTCTGTTTGAGTATTATGTGCTGAGACTTACATTGTCTGAGAGAAAATGCGCCCCTACAGGTTCAATTCCTGAAAGGGAAATTCGACTGAAAGGGAGGAGACTCTCTTTTAGTTTCATTTTTAAATCGGTTAAAATACAAATAAATACTTAGATTTAATTCACACTGACAAGCTAAACCAACATATATGATTATTACTGGGTCAGGGCTCATTAATAATTGATGTGTGGTCAGTGATACGTGAGAAACACGAGAGATGAATCACGCTCTGAGCATGAGCGTGTGGAATGACGAGCTCAGAAAAAACGAGTTTATTCTTGTTTTATAGCTTTAACAAATAAAATATTAAAGCGATATCACACAATTCACCAATTAGAACACACCAAGAGCTAAATTCAGATGTTTTTGAACTGTTTGTGTGAAAATGAAATATTCACGGCTGCCTATCTGAAATCACCGCCTCCGATCAGCGCGTACAGTGTCACAAGTTCAAAACAAACGAATTTATTCTTGTGTAAGAGCTTTTTCAAATAAAATATTGCCATAAATGCACACAATACATCCATTATAACACAACACGAGCTAAATGCAGGTGTTTGTGACCCGTTTAAGTGTGCAAGACTATTTGAAAGCGCGACTGGCACAATAACATATATCTCTCGAGCTGCAGGATTCTGCCTTTCGTCGTACGAACAAACACATCAAGGACAAGATTATTTCAAAATACATAACAGCTTGGCGAATATAAACGAAAACAGCCACGTGAACATAAACTGTTGAGAAATAAATCTGAAGTGGATCTACTGGATTTTAATATTAAGTGACCGCATATACCAGCTGCTTCTGTCTTCAATTTTAATCTATATAAAGAATTAAACTCATTCATCTTGGCTGCTTTTTTTAATATGTGTACGTATTTATTTATTATTTTGCTCTAACAAGACTTAATCTATATTTAATTAAATCAATTACATTTTATTTTACATTTGTTTGTCCATTTCTGCATCTAAACGCCTAAAAACCTAAAACATGCTCTATTATACTATTGTTAGCCATTTCTTTATCGTCCAATTTATCTGGTGTACACTTTTATTTTCATAATAAACTTGTCTGTTAGATTATACACAGTTACAGTGGTCTATAATAAATATTAACAGGTTTTATTCAAGCTGTTTAGAATGAATGCCGTAGGCTAATTTTTTTAAATGTAAATCCAAAAAAAAAAAAAAATAAAAAAAAAATAAAATAAATAAAAATAAAAATAAAAAATAAATAAAAAAATAAATAAAAAACATTGGAAAAGAATAACTGTTGTACTTTTTTATACATTTTGTATAATTTCATAGTTTATGCATTATAGTTATAAAAACAAATAAATTTAGCCACTCACATAGAAATCTTGGGCCTTATCCTTTTCTGACAGTTTTAGGGATTTTTAAAAATCCTAAAAAACCTTATTTGTGCTGCAAATAATAATTTCAAATTAATTTGATACTGACTTCTGACATCCTGTGACATGATATTTATTTGAATTTACATAATCTCATAGATGTAACAGTAAATCTGTTCAGCTCACAGATCAAGACTAAGCTGTAATGCAAGCAGAACTTTCACAAATGCTTGTAGGTCAATAAAATCATTACAAAACACTTACAAATCATTTAAGGGATTTGATAACACTGTAAAATAATGTCTAATTTGTTAACATTAGCAAATGCATTGATAACACTTTATAATAACTGCACTCATTAGTAAATAGTCAGTTCATGCTTTATAAAGCCTTGTCCCAATATTAATAGTCAGTAGTAAGCAGTTTATAAATACAGCTATAAATAGCTTGTTCTTGGTTTATAAGTACATTTATTAAAAAGGAGAGTAAAGGGTCAGTTATCTTCCTATGAAACATAAAACAATAAAAATAAACAAACAACAACACAGATTGGTACAGAACTCAGAAATGTTATTGTGGATTTATGATAAACTCAGCCTGTAAATGAATTCATTCTCCTCCAAGAAGACACAAGTAGTTCACACCAAACTGTTTTAACATGAAGCTATATACTGAAGATGTTAAATTTCGAATGGGTTTAGGATACCTTAAATGGTGTGGCCATAGCGATATATTAAGTGAACATGAAATAATACAATAGTTATTTTACTATATCTTTAAAATTTTTAATTCCAACTCTTCATAATTTTTTATATACGTAGAAATCATCATTTGAAGGAAGCACAGTAAGTTTCATAGCTTTATCATTTTCAAGAGCCAGCATAAAATTAAAACTATCATAACATATAAATCAAGCTTGCAATTCTTAGTACCAATAATGGCCACCAGATGGAGCTATAGGATTACTTTTTTAAATAATTATTGTAGAAACAAGTATGATTTAAATCATTTATAGAAATCTTTCAAAGAAAAATAATATGTATTTTATGTATTTCCTGATAAAATGACCCTCCCTTAATTAGAATAACAAGCTGAAGTATTGTGAACCGTATATTAAGAATAATTCTTTATAGGCTTTATGGACAGATACGTTTTGAGTGACTCTTGAAGGATCAGCACCACATCATCTTTTACCACTGTTTAAAGAATGTATCTTACAGTACAGGTACGGATGAATTTTGAATGGCTTGAATGGTTTTGTCGTGGTGATTTTTTGAAATAACAGTAAAAAGTAACCAGTAAATGTCTTTTATTTTTTTTAAGTGCAGCTTCTAAACACTTCAAAAAAATGTACACATAGAAGACAAGTCATTCTGAGGAAATATGCATAGTTTCATGACTATACAACACTATATGGATGATAGAAAATTAAAAAACTATCATACATCTGATGTCACTCTGTCTCTCTTTCACTGTGGGTAATGTGTGTTTGTGTGTGTGTGTGTGTGTGTGTGTGTTAAGTGAATTAGGTGTGAAACTATCAGGGAGCATTTAGTCTCCAGTGCCAACATTTTACAGAACTGCCACTTTCCTGGAGTCTCAGAATTACAATGTGTCAGGTTCTGAGAGATCTAAGATTCCAAAAAATTATTTAATTAGAATACCATGAAGTATTGTGAAATACTATATATTAAGGCTTTATATATAGGCTTTATGAACAGATTGGAGTGACTCGTGAAGGACCAGCACCACCTTCTCTTGTCCGATGGTTTGAGGAATATATCTTCCAGAATCCGGGATTAAGATTTAGGAGCTCATTTTTATTCCACCTCCTTTCCTGAAAGTCTGTCTTGCAGAATTGACTAAAAATTAATCTTCACATTAATTCCTAATTATTTTGCAATTATTTTTGTCAGTTCTTCTTGACCTGTTTTTTTTTCTTCTTCTTTTCTGACCTCATGACCCAGTCAGCATTTTTGTACAATGGTCACGTCTTAACTTATCTATTTCTGTATTGCATTTGTGTTTGATATTTCTCATGGGTATTTCATAATTTTCGACTTTGAGTTAAAACAGTTTGAGTTAAAACTCTTTTTTAGCGCATTTCATCTGTAAAAGAAAACATGCCTAATAATTATGCACATAAATATAAGGAGTTTTTCTCTTCCAGCTTTCCTGGAATATTGTATAGCACTCATAAATGATTAAATAAAAAATAATGGTAGTTATTAAGATTGATATGGTTTGGAATTGGTAAAATGTGCTTGGAAAAAAAATCACAATAAAACAATGTTTTAATGTTTAAGTTTGGAATATTAACTGACATGAATGAATGCTATATAAATATTGTTCATGTTAACATAATGTTTATAAATGAAATCTTATTGTAAAGTGTTACTAAATATATAAATACATAAATATATATATATATATATATATATATATATATATATATATATATATATATATATATATATATATATATATATATATATATATTGTTCTGTGAATGTGATTTTAAAGTCTAGATGATTCGGATTAACCCTTTAACCGCCATTTCCTTTAAAACCTCACTGCCAGAGGGATATTGTGAATGCATGTGCCCGCTGGCCACAGTTTACCTGATGGCACCGGGGTGGTGATGGCATTGGTGGCTTGAGCCCGCCATCGCTGCTTGCAGCTATATTTTGTTATTAGGGCTCAAGCCTGGAGGGCGAGAGCCCTATTGTTTTCCTTAGGATTATTATTAGGGCCCGAGCCAATGGGCGCAGGGCCCTATTGTTCCCCTAAGGATTCTTCTTCTTATTATTTTTATTTTTTATGAACCTTCCGGGGGTTTTTGGGGGCCTTAACATACTCAAAAACTCTTGAAAATTGGCACACACATTGGAACCTGCGGCCATCAGGACGCCGCAGAGGCTGGGACCCGGGCGTGGCACAGGGGCTCTACAGCGCCCCCTGGAACACAGTCAGAAATCTTGAACCATAGCTCACACATACTTGCATGTATTTATATGAAACTCGGTACACTTATAGATCTCATTGAGCCGAACAACTTTCACACTTTATGTCATAGGCTCCGCCCAACAGGAAGTCAGCTATTCAGGGCTGTTTAAAAAAAGCATGCTCTGGAATTTGAAATACTCCTCTGAGGTTTTCAACCCGTTCGCCACGAAACTCTGTGAACATGATCTCAAGACATTGGGGATGAAAAATTGCGAGGGGATTTTTGATATCTTGAACGGTTTGCCCGTGGCGTGGCGTTGAAATTAGGGCAAAAAATTAGAAACAGGAAATGCCTAATAACATCCACATACAGTACCTGAGTTAGATCAAACTTCATCGGTTTGTTCGAAGTATGATACCGATCGTATATATGTGACTATTAAGAGTCAACGTTATAGCGCCACCAACTGGCAGCAGGAATTGAGTCATTTTCAAAATGCTTTGAATTCAGCATCTTATTTTTACTCAATTTGCTTCAAACTTCATCAGAATAATGACAAAACATGGCCGATGTAAACCTGTTGTGGGAATATTGATATCTTATATATTGTTGCCATGGCAACGTGTCAAACGTGAATATTCTGTTATGGTGATTTTGAGGCAGATAACAACCTCAGATTTACATGAAACTCAAAACACATATCAGTATTATTGATAGCTAGACAATGGAAAAAGCTTTTACAAGGGCGTGGAAGAGGCACTCTATAGCGCCACCTTTTGTCAAAAGTGGGGGGGTTAGTTTTAGCTACAGACACCAAACTCGATACGTATATTGTTCTTATCAAGACGGACAACTTTCTAATTCACAGTCATCAGCTACGACCAACAGGAAGTCGGCTATTTTTATTTGAATATGGATTTTTGAAAAAAAATTGAGCTGTGATTTAATCCATACTCCTCAGAGGAAAAGTTCACTATACTCACCAAACTTTATCTACATGTTGCAAAAAAATTGAGGAACTTAAATTGCGAACGGATTTTGGTTAGCTTGAACGGTTTTGTCGTGGTGATTTTTTGAAATGACAGTCAAAAAAAGGAATCATTAATTGTCTTGTATTTTTTAATTGCAGCTTCCAAACACTTAAAAGCATTTTATCATACAGAGATCAAATCATTCTGAGGAAATATGCATAGTTTCATGACTTTACGACACTGTATGATTAAAAGAAAATTAACAAACTGTCAGACATCTCAACTCACTCTGTCCCTCTGTTTGAGGAATGTATGTGTGCTGACTGAGTGTGTGTGTGTGTGTGTGTGTGTGTGTGTGTGTGTGTGTGTGTGTGTGTGTGTGTGTGAGTGTGAGTGGGGGATGGGCATGAGCTGAGTGGCAGACAGACAGGGAGAGAGAGAGGGACTTAAACATCTCTTTAATCACCAGAAAAAAAGTATTATTTTAAATTGTTATTTTTTTGTTGTTGTTGTTGCTAATTGTGCTGTTTTCATTACAGCTTAAGAAATCTCTTAGGCCTTATCCTTTTCTGACAGTTTCAGTGATTAAAAAAAAATTATGCTGCAAATAATAATTTCCAACTCATTTGATACTGACCTCTGACACCCTGTGATTGACATTAATCTGAATTTATATAATCTCATGGATGTAACAGTAAAACTGTTCAGCTCACAGATGACGACCAAGCTGTGATGCAAGCAAACTATTTCACAAATGCTTATAGGCCAGTAAATTTATAACAAAACACTTTTAATTACTTAAGGATTTGGTAACAATATAAAATAATGCCTCATTTTTTAACATTAGTAAATGCATTGGTAGATACTAGAGGGCTGCATTGGGATTGAGTCCCGCCGGGTCCCGCGGGACCCAACGCAAATCTCGCGGGAGCGGGCGGTTTGAATTTTGCTGTGGGCGGGAATGGGCGGCTAAAAAAAACACCGCGGGATAGGGAGGTTGCCTAGCGACATGATTGAGAAGATCTCAATAGATGATGTAGAAAAGAACCTAATGTTATTTATTAGTGTTGTTTTTTGAGCACAGCCACTCGTTACCATTTGTTAATTAGGTCAAGAGGCGTGATGATGCCAGTGTTATTGAGCAGGCTGCCTAAATTTGAATGTTTTTATTCTTATTTGTATTTTTCAAACAGAATACCTGTGACATTTGGCTAATAATTGTAAAACTGTTTTTCATGTAGCCTAGTTTATCATATTATTTATATTTTTTCTTTGCAAAGCAGTCTATTTTTATGTGCAAAGTTTTTGATAAAAGCAAAATTATATTTGAATGTATTGTGTTTTGTCTTTTTTTTTTTTTTTTTTTTTTTTACATGCAGGCCAGGGAAACGAAACAAACAACCCCATGAATCTCTTTAATAATATCAATACAAATACCTGTTTGTTTGTTTTTTTTCCTGAGGGACCGGAGAAGACACAAAATCAATACATCTCTATTATTGTGCAGGAATAAATTGTCAGAGTTTTGCGGGTGCGGACGGGCTGACGAATTTCGATGATTCGCCATGAAAAATGAAGTTGACATCAGACATACAATGTCCAATCTGCCCCAAACTTCACATGGTTGATAAGACTCTGAAACTGAATAGATTGACATGCCCATATTCAGTTATATTCATAGCGCCACCTATTGGCAACAGGAAGTGTCATATTTTACGCTGCGAAGAACTACTCCTAGAAATTTTATGACATCAATGTCTTTTTTGTGGTCAGTCTAATCTAAAGGCCTGTACGATGTTAAATTGTGAAGATCTTGAGTTTTCGTTAAAGGGCATGTCCATGGCGCCATGTCAAAATTCGATGTCTCGCCATGGGAGTAGAAGTTGTTGTAACTCAGGCATAAAATATCAGATCTTGCCCAAACTTCACATGTTTGATAAGAGTACTGACCTGCCCACATCTGGAGGCCAATATTCCATTGGGTGTGGCAAAATGGCTCGATAGCGCCACCTATACACTTTCAATGGAGTGCACCTCGAGCTACGTGTCATGTACATGTACGAAAATCGGTACACATATGTAACTCACCAATAGCTACAAAAAAGTCTCTTGGTATGAAATCCGAATCGCAATAGGAAGTCGGTTATTTTGAATTTTCCCTGCAAAATTGGTGTTGTTTTTGCCATTTTCAGGGGTTGTACTTTAACGAACTCCTCCTAGAGATTTATTCAGATCAACACCAAACTTGGTCAGTGTAATCTTAAGCCCTTTGCGATGTTAAATTGTGAAGATCTTGAGGTTTCGTTAAAGGGCATGTCCATGGCGGCCTGACAAATTTCGATGTTTCGCCATGAAAAAGGAAGTTGCTGTAACTCAGACATACAATGTCCAATCTGCTTCAACTTCACATGTTTAATAAGACTCTTGGCCTGAACAGATCTACATGCCAATATTCAGTTATAGTCATAGCGCCACCTATTGGCAACAGGAAGTGACATATTTTACACTGTGACAAACTACTCCTAGAAATTTTATGACATCAATGTCTTTTTTGTGGTCAATCTAATCTAAAGACCTGTGTGATGTTTAGTTGTGAAGATCTTGAGTTTTTGTTAAAAGGCGTGTCCATGGCGCCATGATGAAGTTCGATGTCTCGCCATGGGAATAAAAGATGTTATAACTCAGGCATAAAATGTCCGATCTTGCCCAAACTTCACATGTGTGATAAGGGTCCTGGCTTGAACACATCTGAAGGCCAATATTCCATTATAACGAATACGCCACCTGCTGGCAACAGGAAGATTAGCACACATATGGAATAAACTTTGATATATTGCACTTATATTTATGAGTTTAAATGCATATTTCTCAACGTTCACCTTTTTACTAAAGCCACACGATGGCGGTGAGCCCGGGTGCGAGGGCCCGTTCATCGCTGCTTGCAGCTTTAATTATTAGGGCCCGAGCACCGATGGTGTGAGGACCCTCTTGGAATTGCTCCGTTTATTATTATTATTATTATTATTATTATTATTATTATTCTTCTTCTCCAAAATGAATCGCATTTTTGAGGGCCTAAACATACTCAAAAAGTCATGAAACTTTGCACACACCTCAGAACCGGCGAAAATGTACATATGATATGGGTTTCAGAAGTGGGTGTGGCAAAATGGCTCAACAGCGCCACCTATACACGTTCAACGGTGTGCGCCTCGAGCTACGTTTCATGTACATGTATGAAAATTGGTATACACATGTAACTCTCCAATACCTACAAAAAAGACTCTTGGACCAAAATTCTAAACCCAACAGGAAGTCGGTTATTTTTAATTTTATGAGCAAATTTTGTGTCATTTTTGTCATTTCCATGCGTTGTATTTTAACGAACTCCTCCTAGAGATTTATTCAGATAAACACCAAATTTGGTATGCCTCATCTAAAGGCCTTTGCGATGTTAAATTGCGAAGATTTTGAGTTTTCGTTAATGGGCGTGTCCGTGGCGGCCTGGCGAATTTCGATGATTCGCCATGAAAAATGAAGTTGCTATAACTCAGACATACAATGTCCAATCTGCCTCAAACTTCACATGGTTGATAAGACTCTGGAACTGAACAGATTGACATGCCCATATTCAGTTATAGTCATAGCGCCACCTATTGGCAACAGGAAGTGTCATATTTTATGCTCCGAAGAACTACTCCTAGAAATTTTATGACATCATTGTCTTTTTTGTGGTCAGTCTAATCTAAAGGCCTGTGCAATGTTAAATTGTGAAGATCTTGAGTTTTCGTTAAAGGGCGTGTCCATGGCACGGTGACAAAGTTCGATGTCTCGCCATGGGAGTAGAAGTTGTTGTAACTCAGGCATAAAATATCAGATCTTGCCCAAACTTCACATGTTTGATAAGAGTACTGACCTGCACACATCTGGAGGCCAATATTCCACCGGGTGTGGCAAAATGGCTTGACAAGGCCACCTATACACTTTCAATGGAGTGCGCCTCGAGCTACGTGTCACGTACATGTACGAAAATCGGTACACATATGTAACACACCAATAGCTACCAAAAAGTCTCTTGGTACGAAATCCGAATCCCAGCAGGAAGTCGGTTATTTTGAATTTTCCCTGCAAAATTGGTGTTGTTTTTGCCATTTTCAGGGGTTGTACTTTAACGAACTCCTCCTTGAGATTTATTCAGATCAACACCAAACTTGGTCAGTGTAATCTTAAGCCCTTTGAGATGTTAAATTGCGAAGATCTTGATGTTTTGTTAAAGGGCGTGTCCATGGCGGCCTGGCGAATTTCGATATTTCGCCATGAAAAAGGAAGTTGCTGTAACTCAGACATACAATGTCCAATCTGCCTCAAACTTCACATGTTAGATAAGACTTCTGCCCTTAACAGATCCACATGCCCATATTCAGTTATAGTCTTGGCGCCACCTGCTGGCAACAGGAAGTGACGTGTTTTACGCTGCGACAAACTACTCCTATAATTTTTTTGCGAATTAACATACATTTTGTGGTCAGTCTAATCTAAAGGCCTGTGCAATGTTAACTTTTGGAGATCTTGAGTTTTTGTTAAAGGGCGTTTCCATGGCGCCATGACAAAATTTGATGTCTTGCCACAGCAAGAGAAGTTGTTGTAACTCAAGTATAAAATTTTCAATCTTCCCCAAACTTCACATGTTTGATAAGAGTCCTGGCCTGAACACCTCTGAAGGCCAATATTCCGTTATAATGATAGCGCCACCTGCTGGCAACGGTAAGATTGGCACATATATGGGATATACTTTGATATATTCCACTTATATTTAGGACATTAAATGCATATTTCTCAACGTTCACCTTTTTACTAAAGCCACACGATGGCGGTGAGCCCGGGTTCGAGGGCCCGTTCATCGCTGCTTGCAGCTTTAATTTTTTTTTTTTTCCTTTATTCTTCTAATTTTTTTCCAAGGTTTCGGGGGCTTTTGGGGTCCTTAACATACTCAAAAACTCTTGAAAATTGGCACACACCTTGGAACCTGCGGCCATTAGGGCCGGGCAGAGTCTGATACACGGGCGTGGCACAGGGGCTCTACAGCGCCCCCTGTAGTACTGAGGGCCATATATCATGCATACTTGCACGTATACATATGAAACTTGGTACATATATATAACTCATCAAACCAAACAACTTTCACACTGCATGTCATAAGCTCCGCCCAACAGGAAGTTGGCTATTTAGGGTTTTATGAAAAACATATGCTCTGGAATTTGATATACTCCTCTGAGGAACTCCACCCGTTCACCACAAAACTCGGTGAACACGATCTCAAGACATTGGGGATGCTAAATTGCGAAGAGATTTTTGATATCTCGAACGGTTTGCCCGTGGCGAGGCGTTGAAATTATGGCGAGAAATGAGAAACAGGAAATGTCTAATAACATCCACATACATTTCCTGAATTTGATCAAACTTAATTTGTTTGTTCGTTGTATGATACCGATCGTATATATGTGACTATTAGGAGTCAAAGTTATAGCGCCACCAACTGGCAGCAGGAAGTGAATCATTTTCAAAATGCTTTTAATTCAGCATCTTATTTTTACTTGATTTGCTTCAAACTTCATCAGAATAATGACAAAACACGGCCGAAGAAAATCTGTTGTGGGGATATTGATATCTAATATAGTGTTGCCATGGCAACGTGTCAAACTTGAATGTTCTGTTCTGGTGATTTTTAGGCAGACAACAAGCTCAGATTTACATGAAACTCGAAACAGATATCAGTATTAAAGATAGCTAAACCATGGCAAAAGCTTTGAAAAGGGCGTGGAAGAGGCACTCTATAGCGCCACCTTTTGTCAAAAGTGGGGGGGTTAGTTTTAGCTACAGACACCAAACTTGGTACATAAATTGTTCTTATCAAGACGGACAACTTTCTAATTCACAGTCATAAGCTATGATCAACAGGAAGTCGGCTATTTTGATTTGAATGTGTATTTTTGAGATTTTACAGTTGTAAAATTAATGAATACTCCTCACAGGGGAAGTACACTATACACACAAAACTTTGTCTACATGAAGAAAAAACATCGAGGAACTTAAATTGCGAACAGATTTTGGTTAGCTTGAACGGTTTTGTCGTGGTGATTTTTTGAAATGACAGTAAAAAGTGAAACATTAATCGTCTTCTATTTTTAAATTGCAGCTTCCAAACCTTTAAAAAACATTTTTCATTTAGAAAACCAGTGATTCTGAGGAAATATGCATAGTTTCATGACTTTACAGCACTGTATGATTAAAAGAAAATTAAAAAACTGTCAGACATCTGATCTCACTCTGTCACTCTGTTTGAGGAATGTATGAGTGCTGACTGTGTGTGTGTGTGTGAGTGTGAGTGGGGGAGGGGTGTGAGCTGAGTGGCAGACAGACAGAGAGAGAGAGAGAGAGAGAGAGAGAGAGAGAGAGAGAGAGACTTAAACATCTCTTTAATCACCAGAAAAAAAAACTGTTTTTTAAATTGTTATTTTTTTGTTGTTGTTGCTAATTGTGCTGTTTTCATTACAGCTTAAGAAATATCTTAGGCCTTATCCTTTTCTGACAGTTTCAGGGATTAAAAAAAATCCTAAAAAACCTTATTTGTGCTGCAAATAATAGTTTCAAACTCATTTGATACTGACCTCTGACACCCTGTGACATGACATTTATTTGAATTTACATAATCTCATGGATGTAACAGTAAAACTGTTCAGCTCACAGATGAAGACTAAGCTGTAATGCAAGCAGAACTATTTCACAAATGCTTATAGGTTAATGAAATCATAACAAAACATTTTTACATTATTTAAGGATTTGGTAACACTTTAAAATAATGTCTCAATTGTTAACATTAGTAAATGCATTGGTAACACTTCATAATAGCTGCAATTCTTAGCTAAGCATTAGTAAATAGTCAGTTCATGCTTTATATAGCCTTCTCCCAAAATTAATATTTTAGTAAGCATTTTATAAATACAGCTATAATTAAATTGTTCATGGTTTATATGCACATTTATTTTGAGGAGATTAAAGGCTGTAATCTTCCTAAAAAAATGTAAAATAAAAAATAAAATAAATAAAATAAACAAACACAGAACTCATAAATATTTATTTCAAGATGCAATAAAAGAAAACTGTACACTTGAATTTTTATATATATATATATATATATATATATATATATATATATATATATATATATATATATATATATATATATATATACACACACACACACACACACACACAATTGCATAAGTTTATATTGAACATTTTTTATCAAGTGTACAGCTAATAATAGTAATAATAATAATGCATTTTATTTAGTTTTAGCTACAGACACCAAACTTGGTACATAAATTGTTCTTATCAAGACGGACAACTTTCTAATTTACAGTCATAAGCTACAACCAACAGGAAGTCCGCTATTTTGATTTGAATATGGATTTTTGGGAAGATTATTTTGTGAATTAATGAATACTCCTCACAGGGGAAGTACACTATACACACCAAACTTTGTCTACATGAAGAAAAAACATTGAGGAACTTAAATTGCGAACAGATTTTGGTTAGCTTGAACTGTTTTGTCGTGGTGATTTTTTGAAATGACAGTAAAAAGGGAAACATTAATTGTCTTGTATGTTTAAATTGCAGCTTCCAAACACTTCAAAGCATTTGTTCATACAGAGATCAAATCATTCTGAGGAAATATGCATAGTTTCACGACTTAACAACACTGTATTGATAAAAGAAAATGTGAAAACTATCAGACTTCTCAACTGACATGATCTCACTCTGGCCACTCTGTCTGTGTGAGGAAAGGGAGGGGGAGAGGGAGGGGGAGTGTGAGGGGGTTGGTGACTGTGAATTTTTGGTGACTGACAGTGTGTGTGGATTGTAGGGAGGGGCTGTCTGGCAGAGAGAGAGAGACAGAGAGAGAGAGAGAGAGAGAGAGAGACCTAATCATCCCTTTAACCCTCTGGGGACGGATTAGGCGGTACCGCCCAAAATGGCATACTTTTACAAATGTGTAGTTATCTCAAAAACTATTAATGCTAGAGAGATGCGGGTTTTTTTGCCGTCTTCCTCAGATTCCGCTGAAAACAGCGGTGTCCAGTTTGTATATTAAACACTTCCCTTATTGCGCAATACGACTGCGTAAACAGGCCAATGAAAAAGATTGTGCTAGGCAGATTCAACACGCAACAGCCAATGGAAAAATTGCTGCAGGGAGGAGTCTTTTTCTAACCCAATCAGAGGAAGGTTATGTCTTCTAGCGATTCAGAGGACTCTGTAGCTCTGCTGTAGCCTTTTAAAATCAGGCTGGACTAAAGTAAAAGACATGTAATCAATAAGCGTTCAGAGAATCAGCATCAGGGTGGAGAAAGCAGAACGCGATCGGAGTATTAGCGAGCACAAAGAGCTAAATTCGAGCGATCGGAGAATCAGCATCACGTGGAGAAAGCAGAAAGTGTGTTAGCGAGCACAAAGAGATCAATTCGAGAGAGATACAGCATTATTACAGAATTGTTTTATCAAAATGGCAAGCAGTAAAAGATTTACGGCAGAACAAGCTCTGGAACAATTACTGGAAAGGCCTGGAGAGGCCTTGCTTTGCTCACTGGCATGCCTAGGACTGTTTTTTAAAAAAGTTAATTATTTAATTGTTCTTTACACATTTGATTAAACAATAACACATTTCTGTCAAGCAAAGAGTTTGAAAAAATATATTTTCTTTGTTCAAAAACTGTTCTATATTGTGTGTTTTTCAGTAATAAATGACAAAAATCTAATTTTCGTTTTTGAAATTCTTTAGTTTATTGTAAAATTTTTCACTCATACTTCCTTTATATAAACATATTGCATGCATGCTTATGGTAGCTTAGGGTCTTCTGAATCCATAGATACCAAACACAGGGTGTTTCATCTCCTTTACATATGATTTATAAGCCCAAATATAAAAATAGAGAAAACAGACCAAAAAGGGCTTAGTCCCAAAAATAAAAAAAACGCCTAGGACTGTTTGTAAATAAAGTTAATTATTTAATTGATCTTTACACATTTGATTGAACATTAACCCATTTCTGTCAAGCAAAGAGTTTGAAAAATATATTTTTGGGTCAAAAACTTTTAACTATTGTTGTGTGAGGTAGGATTTTCAGTAATAAATGACAAAAATCTCATTTTCGTCTTTGAAATTCTCTAGTTTATTGTACAATTTTTCACTCATACTTCCTTTATAGACATATTGCATGCATGCTTATGGTAGCTTAGGGTCTTCTGAATCCATTGATACCAAATACATGGTGGTCCATCCTCATTACATATGGTTTATAAGCCGAAATGTAAAAATAGAGAAAACGGACCAAAAAGGGCTTAGTCCCCTAAGGGTTAATAATCAGGAAAAAAAATCTGTATTTTAAATTGTAATTGTTTTTGTTGTTGCTAATGGTGGTTTTTTTTTTCCCTTTCATTACAGGTTAAGAAATATCTCAGGCCTTATCCTTTTCTGACAGTTTTAGGGATTTAAAAACATCCTAAGAATCCTTATTTGTGCTGCAAATAATAATTTCAAACTCATTTGATACTGACCTATGACAACCTGTGACTTGACATGACATTTATTAATCTCATGGATGTAACAGTAAAACTCTTCAACTGACAGATAAAGCTGCAATGCAAGCAAAACTATTTCACAAATGCTTATAGGTCATTAAAATCATTACAAAACACTAATAAATTATTAATTTGTTAACATTAGTAAATGCATTGGTAACACTTTATAATAACTGCACTCATTAGCTAAGCATTAGTAAATAGTTAATGATAATAAAGCCTTTTCCCTTAAGAATAGTCATTATTAAGCAGTAATACATCTATAAATAAATTGTTCTTGGTTTAAAATCACATATATTACAAAGGAGATTAAAGTCTCAGTTGTCTTATAAAATAAATAAATAAACACAACCCAGTTTGATTCAGAATTCAGAAATATTTATCTCAAGATGCAAAAAAAGGAAACTACAATTGAATAGGTTTTGAGCGATTCTTGAAGGACTAGCATCACCTCCTCTTGTACGATGGTTTGAGGAATATATCTTCCAGATAGTACCGCCTCTCCCTATATGCAGAGTATGCAGTCTTCGTAGGGCACCAACTCCCAGAGGGGGCACCATCCCAGTTGCTCAAAAAAAACAAGTTGTTCGTTGTATTAACATTAATTCCTAATTATTTTGCAATCATTTTTGTCAGTTCTTCTTGACCTGTTTTTTTTTCTTCTTCTTTTCTGACCTCATGACCCAGTCAGCATTTTTGTACAATGGTCACGTCTTAACTTATCTATTTCTGTATTGCATTTGTGTTTGATATTTCTCATGGGTATTTCATAATTTTCGACTTTGAGTTAAAACAGTTTGAGTTAAAACTCTTTTTTAGCGCATTTCATCTGTAAAAGAAAACATGCCTAATAATTATGCACATAAATATAAGGAGTTTTTCTCTTCCAGCTTTCCTGGAATATTGTATAGCACTCATAAATGATTAAATAAAAAATAATGGTAGTTATTAAGATTGATATGGTTTGGAATTGGTAAAATGTGCTTGGAAAAAAAATCACAATAAAACAATGTTTTAATGTTTAAGTTTGGAATATTAACTGACATGAATGAATGCTATATAAATATTGTTCATGTTAACATAATGTTTATAAATGAAATCTTATTGTAAAGTGTTACTAAATATATAAATACATAAATATATATATATATATATATATATATATATATATATATATATATATATATATATATATATATATATATATTGTTCTGTGAATGTGATTTTAAAGTCTAGATGATTCGGATTAACCCTTTAACCGCCATTTCCTTTAAAACCTCACTGCCAGAGGGATATTGTGAATGCATGTGCCCGCTGGCCACAGTTTACCTGATGGCACCGGGGTGGTGATGGCATTGGTGGCTTGAGCCCGCCATCGCTGCTTGCAGCTATATTTTGTTATTAGGGCTCAAGCCTGGAGGGCGAGAGCCCTATTGTTTTCCTTAGGATTATTATTTTTTTTTTTTTCTTCCTTTATTCTTCTAATTTTTTTCCAAGGTTTCGGGGGCTTTTGGGGTCCTTAACATACTCAAAAAGTCTTGAAAATTGGCACACACCTTGGAACCTGCGGCCATTAGGGCCGGGCAGAGTCTGATACACGGGCGTGGCACAGGGGCTCTACAGCGCCCCCTGTAGTACTGAGGGCCATATATCATGCATACTTGCACGTATACATATGAAACTTGGTACATATATATAACTCATCAAACCAAACAACTTTCACACTGCATGTCATAAGCTCCGCCCAACAGGAAGTTGGCTATTTAGGGTTTTATGAAAAACATATGCTCTGGAATTTGATATACTCCTCTGAGGAACTCCACCCGTTCACCACAAAACTCGGTGAACACGATCTCAAGACATTGGGGATGCTAAATTGCGAAGAGATTTTTGATATCTCGAACGGTTTGCCCGTGGCGAGGCGTTGAAATTATGGCGAGAAATGAGAAACAGGAAATGTCTAATAACATCCACATACATTTCCTGAATTTGATCAAACTTAATTTGTTTGTTCGTTGTATGATACCGATCGTATATATGTGACTATTAGGAGTCAAAGTTATAGCGCCACCAACTGGCAGCAGGAAGTGAATCATTTTCAAAATGCTTTGAATTCAGCATCTTATTTTTACTTGATTTGCTTCAAACTTCATCAGAATAATGACAAAACACGGCCGAAGAAAATCTGTTGTGGGGATATTGATATCTAATATAGTGTTGCCATGGCAACGTGTCAAACTTGAATGTTCTGTTCTGGTGATTTTTAGGCAGACAACAAGCTCAGATTTACATGAAACTCGAAACAGATATCAGTATTAAAGATAGCTAAACCATGGCAAAAGCTTTGAAAAGGGCGTGGAAGAGGCACTCTATAGCGCCACCTTTTGTCAAAAGTGGGGGGGTTAGTTTTAGCTACAGACACCAAACTTGGTACATAAATTGTTCTTATCAAGACGGACAACTTTCTAATTCACAGTCATAAGCTATGATCAACAGGAAGTCGGCTATTTTGATTTGAATGTGTATTTTTGAGATTTTACAGTTGTAAAATTAATGAATACTCCTCACAGGGGAAGTACACTATACACACAAAACTTTGTCTACATGAAGAAAAAACATCGAGGAACTTAAATTGCGAACAGATTTTGGTTAGCTTGAACGGTTTTGTCGTGGTGATTTTTTGAAATGACAGTAAAAAGTGAAACATTAATCGTCTTCTATTTTTAAATTGCAGCTTCCAAACCTTTAAAAAACATTTTTCATTTAGAAAACCAGTGATTCTGAGGAAATATGCATAGTTTCATGACTTTACAGCACTGTATGATTAAAAGAAAATTAAAAAACTGTCAGACATCTGATCTCACTCTGTCACTCTGTTTGAGGAATGTATGAGTGCTGACTGTGTGTGTGTGTGTGAGTGTGAGTGGGGGAGGGGTGTGAGCTGAGTGGCAGACAGACAGAGAGAGAGAGAGAGAGAGAGAGAGAGAGAGAGAGAGAGAGAGAGAGAGACTTAAACATCTCTTTAATCACCAGAAAAAAAAAACTGTTTTTTAAATTGTTATTTTTTTGTTGTTGTTGCTAATTGTGCTGTTTTCATTACAGCTTAAGAAATATCTTAGGCCTTATCCTTTTCTGACAGTTTCAGGGATTAAAAAAAATCCTAAAAAACCTTATTTGTGCTGCAAATAATAGTTTCAAACTCATTTGATACTGACCTCTGACACCCTGTGACATGACATTTATTTGAATTTACATAATCTCATGGATGTAACAGTAAAACTGTTCAGCTCACAGATGAAGACTAAGCTGTAATGCAAGCAGAACTATTTCACAAATGCTTATAGGTTAATGAAATCATAACAAAACATTTTTACATTATTTAAGGATTTGGTAACACTTTAAAATAATGTCTCAATTGTTAACATTAGTAAATGCATTGGTAACACTTCATAATAGCTGCAATTCTTAGCTAAGCATTAGTAAATAGTCAGTTCATGCTTTATATAGCCTTCTCCCAAAATTAATATTTTAGTAAGCATTTTATAAATACAGCTATAATTAAATTGTTCATGGTTTATATGCACATTTATTTTGAGGAGATTAAAGGCTGTAATCTTCCTAAAAAAATGTAAAATAAAAAATAAAATAAATAAAATAAACAAACACAGAACTCATAAATATTTATTTCAAGATGCAATAAAAGAAAACTGTACACTTGAATTTTTATATATATATATATATATATATATATATATATATATATACACACACACACACACACACACACACACACAATTGCATAAGTTTATATTGAACATTTTTTATCAAGTGTACAGCTAATAATAGTAATAATAATAATGCATTTTATTTAGTTTTAGCTACAGACACCAAACTTGGTACATAAATTGTTCTTATCAAGACGGACAACTTTCTAATTTACAGTCATAAGCTACAACCAACAGGAAGTCCGCTATTTTGATTTGAATATGGATTTTTGGGAAGATTATTTTGTGAATTAATGAATACTCCTCACAGGGGAAGTACACTATACACACCAAACTTTGTCTACATGAAGAAAAAACATTGAGGAACTTAAATTGCGAACAGATTTTGGTTAGCTTGAACTGTTTTGTCGTGGTGATTTTTTGAAATGACAGTAAAAAGGGAAACATTAATTGTCTTGTATGTTTAAATTGCAGCTTCCAAACACTTCAAAGCATTTGTTCATACAGAGATCAAATCATTCTGAGGAAATATGCATAGTTTCACGACTTAACAACACTGTATTGATAAAAGAAAATGTGAAAACTATCAGACTTCTCAACTGACATGATCTCACTCTGGCCACTCTGTCTGTGTGAGGAAAGGGAGGGGGAGAGGGAGGGGGAGTGTGAGGGGGTTGGTGACTGTGAATTTTTGGTGACTGACAGTGTGTGTGGATTGTAGGGAGGGGCTGTCTGGCAGAGAGAGAGAGACAGAGAGAGAGAGAGAGAGAGAGAGAGAGACCTAATCATCCCTTTAATAATCAGGAAAAAAAATCTGTATTTTAAATTGTAATTGTTTTTGTTGTTGCTAATGGTGGTTTTTTTTTTCCCTTTCATTACAGGTTAAGAAATATCTCAGGCCTTATCCTTTTCTGACAGTTTTAGGGATTTAAAAACATCCTAAGAATCCTTATTTGTGCTGCAAATAATAATTTCAAACTCATTTGATACTGACCTATGACAACCTGTGACTTGACATGACATTTATTAATCTCATGGATGTAACAGTAAAACTCTTCAACTGACAGATAAAGCTGCAATGCAAGCAAAACTATTTCACAAATGCTTATAGGTCATTAAAATCATTACAAAACACTAATAAATTATTAATTTGTTAACATTAGTAAATGCATTGGTAACACTTTATAATAACTGCACTCATTAGCTAAGCATTAGTAAATAGTTAATGATAATAAAGCCTTTTCCCTTAAGAATAGTCATTATTAAGCAGTAATACATCTATAAATAAATTGTTCTTGGTTTAAAATCACATATATTACAAAGGAGATTAAAGTCTCAGTTGTCTTATAAAATAAATAAATAAACACAACCCAGTTTGATTCAGAATTCAGAAATATTTATCTCAAGATGCAAAAAAAGGAAACTACAATTGAATAGGTTTTGAGCGATTCTTGAAGGACTAGCATCACCTCCTCTTGTACGATGGTTTGAGGAATATATCTTCCAGATAGTACCGCCTCTCCCTATATGCAGAGTATGCAGTCTTCGTAGGGCACCAACTCCCAGAGGGGGCACCATCCCAGTTGCTCAAAAAAAACAAAAACAAACATGCACACAAACATTCTCCCATTCGAGAATCTCAAATTTAGGGACCGTCTCTAAAGTTACATGTGATATTGTTATACACTTTTCTAACGTCAGTAGCATTTGAAGAGAATGACTTACAGTCATAAAAACAACTGTAATTGTTCATCTAGGTGACAGCTATAATGCACAATTAATTTGAATGTTTAATATTTATTACATCAAACTGTAAGTCATATGTATATTATGCTACTTTTACACATGGGCTCAAATGCAAATTTGAAGCTCAATAGCATTTGAGAAGAAAGACTTGCAGTCACAAAACAATTGTAATGTGTTCATATAGGTGTCAGCTACAATGCACACCTTATACATTTTTTATAAATAGTAAAATAAAGTGTTACTAAAGTTATATATATTGCTCTGTGTATGTGATTTCAAAGTCTAGATTGGTCGGATTAACCCTTTAACTGTGTGTAATCCCTTAAAACTTGATTGTCAGAGGGTTACTGTAAATGCTTATGCCCGCTGGGCACAATTTTCCCGATGCCACCGGGGTGGCGTTGCACTGATGGCTTGAGCCCGACATCGCTGCTTGCAGCTATATTTATTATTATTTTTCTTCAAGGTTTCGGGGGCTTTTGGGGCCCTTAACATGCTTAAAAAGTCTTGAAAATTGGCACACACATTGGAAACTGCGGCCATTAGGGCCGGGCAGAGACTGATACACGGGCGTGGCACAGGGGCTCTACAGCGCCCCCTGGAATACTGAGGGCCATATATCATACATACTTGCACGTAGACACACAAAACTCGGTACACATGTAGATCTCATCAAACCAAACAACTTTTGTACTGCATGTCATAGGCTCCGCCCAACAGGAAGTTGGATATTTAGGGTTTAGTATTCATATTTTTCGTCAAAGTTGTGGGGGCTTTTGGGGTCCTTAACATACTCAAAAACTCTTGAAAATTTGCGCACACTTTGGAATCTGTGGCCTTTAGGAGCCTGCAGAGGCTGGGACCCGGGCGTGGCACAGGGGCTCTATGGCGCCCCCTGGAACACAGTCATAAATGTTGATGTATAGCTCACACATACTTGCTCGTATTAATATGAAACTCAGTACACATATAGAGCTCATCGTGCTGAACAACTTTCGTACTGCATGTCATTCGGCTCCGCCCAACAGGAAGTCAGCTATTTAGAGTTATGTAAAAAGCGCATGCTCTGGAATTTGAAATACTTGTCATAGGTTTTTTTGCCGATTGCCACCAAATTCGGTCAACATGATCTCAAGACATTGGGGATGAAAAATTGCCAGGGGATTTTTGATATCTCGAACGGTTTGCTCGTGGCGAGGTGTTGAAATTATGGCGAGAAATGAGAAACAGGAAGTGTCTAATACCATCCACATACATTTCCTGATTTTAATCAAACTGCATCAGATTATTCGTTGTATGATGTCGATCGCATATATGTGACTATTAGGAGTCAAAGTTATAGCGCCACCAACTGGCAGCAGGAAGTGTGTCATTTTCAAAATGATTTGAATTCAGCATCTTATTTTTACTCTATTTGCTTCAAACTTCATCAGAATAATGTTAAAACACAGCCGATATAAATCTGCTGGGGGGATATTGATATCTAAAAATATTGTTGCCGTGGCAACATGTTAAACTGGAATACTTCTCAGGTGATTTTGAGGCATATAACATGCTTAGAATTTCATCAAACTCAGAACACATATCAGTATTTATGATAACTAGACACTGGCAAAAGTTCATAAGAGGGCGTGGAAGAGGCACTCTATAGCGCCACCTTTTGTCAAAAGTGGCGGGGTTAGTTTTAGCTACAGACACCAAACTCGGTACAAAAATTTTTCTTATCAAGACGGACAACTTTCTAATTCACAGTCATCAGCTACGATCAACAGGAAGTCAGCTATTTTGATTTGAATGTGGATTTTTTTTACATTTAGCTGTGAATTAATGCATACTGCTCAGAGGAGAGTAACACTATACACACCAAACTTTGTCTACATGATGCCAAAACATTTTAAACAACTTAAATTGCCAATAGATTTTGGATAGCTTAAACGGTTTTGTCGTGGTGATTTTTTTAAATGACAGTAAAAATGGAATTATTAATTGTCCTGCATTTTTAAATTCCAAACACTTCAAAACCTTTTTTCGTACAGAAAAAAAGTCATTCTGAGTAAATATGGATAGTTTCACGACTTTACAACACTGTATGGATAACAGAAAATTAAAAAACTGTCAGACATCTCATCTCACTCTGTCCCTCTGTTTGAGTATATGTGCTTCAGACTTCCATTGTCTGAGAGAAATAGCACCCCTACAGGTTCAATTCCCGGACTTTTACTTTCACTTTTAAATCGGTTAAAAATACAAATAGATACTTAGATTTAATTCACACTGACAAGCTAAACCAACATATCTGATTATTACGGGTTCAGGGCTCATGGATAAATTATTTCTGGCCAGAGATATGTGAGAAATAGGAGAGATGAATCACCGCTGTGATCACGAGCGTCTGGAGTAAAGAGCTCAGAAAAAACGAATTTATTCCTGTTTTAAAGCTTTTAAAAATAAATTATTACAGCGATATCACACAATCAACCAATTAGAACACACCAAGAGCTAAATTCAGATGTTTTTGAACTGTTTGTGTGAAAATGAATTATTTGCGGCTGCCTATCTGAAATCACCGCCTCCGATCAGCGCGTACAGTGTCGAGCTCAAAACAAACGAATTTATTCTTGTTTAAGAGCTTTTTTAAATAAAATATTACCACAAATGCACACAATAAATCCATTGTAACACTACAAGAGCTAAATGCAGGTGTTTGTGACCCGTTTAAGTGTGCAAGACTATTTGAAAGCGCGACTGGCAGAATAACACATCTCTCGAGCTGCAGGATTCTGCCTTTCGTCGTACGAACGAACACATCACGGACAAGATTATTTCAAAATACATAATAGCTTGGCGACCATAAACAACAACAGCCACGTGAACATAAACTGTTGAGAAATATATCTGAAACGGATCTACTGGATTTTAATATTAAGTGACCGCGTATACCAGCTGCTTCTGTCTTCAATTTTAATCTATATAAAAAATGAAATTCATTCATCTTGGGTGCTTTTTTAATGTGTGTACGTATTTATTTATTTATTATTTTGCTCTAACAATAATTAATCTATATTTAATTAAATCAATTACATTTTATTTTACATTTGATTTGTCAATTTCTGCATCTAAACGCCTAAAAACATAAAACATGCTCTATTATACTATTGTTAGCAATTTCTTTATCGTCCAATTTATCTGGTGTACACACTTTTATTTTCATAATAAACTTGTTTGTTAGATTATACACAGTTACAGTGGTCTATAATAAATATTAACAGGTTTTAGTCAAGCTGTTTAGAATGATTGCAGTAGGCTATTTTTTTTAAATGTAAATCCCCCCCCAAAAAAATAAATAAATAAATAAAAAACATTGGAAAACAATAACTGTTGTACTTTTTTATACATTTTGTATAATTTCATAGTTTATGCATTATAGTTATAAAAACAAATAAATTTAGCTACTCACATAGAAATCTTAGGCCTTATCCTTTTCTGACAGTTTTAGGGATTTTTAAAAATCCCAAAAAACCTTATTTGTGCTGCAAATAATAATTTCAAACTCAAAAAGTAAATAGTCAGTTCATGCTTTATAAAGCCTTGTCCCAATATTAATAGTCAGTAGTAAGCAGTTTATAAATACAGCTATAAATAGCTTGTTTTTGGTTTATAAGCACATTTATTAAAAAGGAGAGTAAAGGGTCAGTTATCTTCCTATGAAAAATAAAAAAATAAAAATAAACAAACAACAACACAGATTGATACAGAGCTCAGAAATTCTATTGTGGATTTATGATAAAATCAGCCTGTAAATTAATTCATACTCCTCCAAGAAGACACAAGTAGTTCACACCAAACTTTTTTTTAACATGAAGCCAATATACTGAAAATGTTAAATTGCGAATGGGTTTAGGATACCTTAAATGGTGTGGCCATAGCGATTTATTAAAGTAACATAAAAAAATACAATAGTTATTTTACTATATCTTTAAATTTTTTCATTCCAAACTCTTCATAATTTTTTATATAGGTAGAAGTCATCATTTGAAGGAAGCACAGTAAGTTTCATAGCTTTATCATTTTCAAGAGCCAGCATAAAATTAAAACTATCATAACTTATAAATCAAGCTTGCAATTCTTAGTACCAATAATGGCCACCAGATGGAGCTATAGGATTACTTTTAAATAATTATTGTAGAAACAAGTATGATTTAAATCATTTATAGAAATCTTTCAAAGAAAAATAATATGAATTTTATGTATTTTACTGATAAAATGACCCTGACTTAATTAGAATAACAAGCTGAAGTATTGTGAACTGTATATTAAGAATAATTCTTTATAGGCTTTATGGATAGACATGTTTTGAGTGACTCTTGAAGGATCAGCACCACATCCTCTTTTACCACTGTTTAAAGAATTTATCTTACAGAACAGATGCAAATGAATTTTGGATAGCTTGAATGGTTTTGTCGTGGTGATTTTTTGAAATAACAGTAAAAAAGTAACCAGTAAATGTCTTATATTTTTTTAAAGTGCAGCTTCTAAACACTTCAAAAAAATGTACACATAGAAGACAAGTCATTCTGAGGAAATATGCATAGTTTCATGACTATACAACACTATATGGATGATAGAAAATTAAAAAACTATCATACATCTGATGTCACTCTGTCCCTCTGTCACTGTGGGTAGTGTGTCTGTGTGTGTGTGTGTGTGTTTGTGTGTGTGTTAAGTGAATTAGGTGTGAAACTATCAGGGTGCATTTAGTCTCCAGCGCCAACATTTTACAGAACTGCCACTTTCCTGGAGTCTCCAGAATTACTCTGTGTCAGGCTCTGAGAGACTTAAGATTCCAAAAAATTATTTAATTAGAATACCATGAAGTATTGTGAAATACTATATATTAAGGCTTTATATATAGGCTTTATGAACAGATTAGAGTGACTCGTGAAGGACCAGCACCACCTCCTCTTGTCCGATGGTTTGAGGAATATATCTTCCAGAATCCAGGATTAAGATTTAGGAGCTCATTTTTATTCCACCTCCTTTCCTGAAAGTCTGTCTTGCAGAATTGACTAAAAATTTATCTTCACATTAATTCCTTATTATTTTGCAATTCTTTTTGTCAGTTCTTCTTGACCTGTTTTTTTCTTCTTCTTTTCTGACCTCATGACCCAGTCAGCATTTTTTGTATAATGGTCAAGTCTTAACTTATCCATTTCTGTATTGCCTTTGTGTTTGATATTTCTAATGGGTATTTCATAATTTTCGACTTTACAGTTTGAGTTAAAACTCTTTTTTAGCGCATTTCATCTGTAAAAGAAAACATGCCTAATAATTCTGCACATATGAATATAAGGAGTTTTTCTCTTCCAGCTTTCCTGGACTATTGTATAGCACTCATAAATGATTAAATAAAAAATAATAATAGTTATTAAGATTGATATGGTTTGGAATTGGTAAAATGTGCTTGGAAAAAAATCACAATAAAACAATGTTTTAATATTTAAGTTTGGAATATTAACTGACATGAATGAATGCTATATAAATATTGTTCATGATAACATAATGTTCATAAATGGAATCTTATTGTAAAGTGTTACTAAAGTTATATATATATATATATATATATATATATATATATATATATATATATATATATATATATATATTGTTCTGTGAATGTGATTTTAAAGTCTAGATGATTCGGATTAACCCTTTAACTGCCATATCCTTTAAAACCTCACTGCCAGAGGGATATTGTGAATGCATGTGCCCGCTGGGCACAGTTTACCTGATGCCACCGGGGTGGCGATGGCATTGGTGGCTTGAGCCCGCCATCGCTGCTTGCAGCTATATTTAGGGCTCAAGCCCGAAGGGGGAGAAGAGCCCTATTGTTCCCCTAAGGATTATTCTTTTTCTTATTATTATTAGGGCTCAAGCCCGAAGGGGCGAAGAGCCCTATTGTTCTTCTAAGGATTATTCTTGTTATTATTATTATTATTTTTATTTTTTATTAAACCTTCCGGGGGTTTTTGGGGGCCTTAACATGCTCAAAAACTCTTGAAAATTGGCACACACATTGGAATCTGCGGCCATCAGGACGCCGCAGAGGCTGGGACCCGGGCGTGGCACAGGGGCTCTACAGCGCCCCCTGGAACACAGTCAGAAATCTTGAACCATAGCTCACACACACTTGCATGTATTTATATGAAACTCAGTACACTTATAGATCTCATTGAGCCGAACAACTTTCACACTTTATGTCATAGGCTCCGCCCAACAGGAAATCAGCTATTCAGGGCTGTTTAAAAAAAGCATGCTCTGGAATTTGAAATACTCCTCTGAGGTTTTCAACCCGTTCGCCACGAAACTCGGTGAACATGATCTCAAGACATTGAGGATGAAAAATTGCGAGGGGATTTTTGATATCTCGAACGGTTTGCCCGTGGCGAGGCGTGGAACTTATGGCGAGAAATGAGAAACAGGAAATGTCTAATAACATCCACATACTTTTCCTGAATTTGATCAAACTTCATGGGTTTGTTCGTTGTATGATACCGATTGTATATATGTGACTATTAAGAGTCAACGTTATAGCGCCACCAACTGGCAGCAGGAAGTGTGTCATTTTCCAAATGCTTTGAATTCAGCATCTTATTTTTACTCGATTTACTTAAAACTTCATCAGAATAATGACAAAACACGGCCGATGAAAATCTGTTGTGGGGATATTGATATCTGATATAGTGTTGCCATGGCAACGTGTCAAACTTGAATGTTCTGTTATGGTGAGTTTGAGGCAGACAACAAGCTCAGATTTACATGAAACTCAAAACACATATCAGTATTAGTGATAGCTAGACAATGGCAAAAGCTTTTAAAAGGGCGTGAATGAGGCACTCTATAGCGCCACCTTTTGTCAAAAGTGTGGGGGTTAGTTTTAGCTACAGACACCAAAGTTGGTACATAAATTGTTCTTATCAAGACGGACAACTTTCTAATTCACAGTCATAAGCTACGATCAACAGGAAGTCGGCTATTTTGATTTGAATGTGTATTTTTGAGATTTTACAGTTGTGAATTAATGAATACTCCTCACAGGGGAAGTACACTATACACACCAAACTAGGTCTACATGAAGAAAAAACATCGAGGAACTTAAATTGCGAACAGATTTTGGTTAGCTGGAACGGTTTTGTCGTGGTGATTTTTTGAAATGACAGTAAAAAGGGAATCATTAATTGTCTTGTATTTTTAAATTGCAGCTTCCAAACACTTAAAAAAAAAAATCATACAGAGATCAAATCATTCTGAGGATATATGCATAGTTTCATGACTTTACAACACTGTATGATTAAAAGAAAATAAAAAAACTGTCAGACATCTCAACTCACTCTGTCCCTCTGTTTGAGGAATGTATGTGTGCTGACTGAGTGTGTGTGTGTGTGAGTGGGGGATGGGCATGAGCTGAGTGGCAGACACAATGAGAGAGAGAAAGAGAGAGAGAGAGAGACTTAATCATCTCTTTAATCACCAGAAAAAAAAAAGTATTTTAAATTGTTATTTTTTGTTGTTGTTGCTAACATTGCTGTTTTCATTACAGCTTAAGAAATCTCTTAGGCCTTATCCTTTTCTGACAGTTTCAGGAATTAAAAACAAAATTCTAAAAATACTTATTTGTGCTGCAAATAATAATTTCAACTCATTTGATACTGACCTATTCCATCCTGTAACATGACATGTATCTACATTTTTAAAATCTCATGGATGTAACAGTAAAACTGTTCAGCTCACAGATCAAGACTAAGATGCTTTCACAAATGCTTATAAGTCATTAAAGGATTTAATAACACTGTAAAATAATGTCTAATTTGTTAACATTAGTAAATGCATTGGTAACACTTTATAATAACTGCACTCATTAGTAAATAGTCAGTTCATGCTTTATAAAGCCTTGTCCCAATATTAATAGTCAGTAGTAAGCAGTTTATAAATACAGCTATAAATAGCTTGTCCTTGGTTTATAAGCACATTTGTTAAAAAGGAGAGTAAAGGGTCAGTTATCTTCCTATGAAAAATAAAAAAAATAAAAATAAACAAACAACAACACTGATTGATACAGAACTCAGAAATGTTATTGTGGAATTATGATAAAATCAGACTGTAAATGAATTCATACTCCTCCAAGAAGAGTAGTTCACACCAAACTTTTTCAACATGATGCCAATATACTGAAGATGTTAAATTGTGAATGGGTTTAGGATACCTTAAATGTTGTGGCCATAGCGATTTATTAAAGTAACATAAAAAAAATACAATAGTTATTTTACTATATCTTTACAATTTTTCATTCCAACTCTCCATATTTTTTTATATAAGTAGAAGTCATCATTTGAAGGAAGCACAATAAGTTTCATAGCTTTATTATGTTCAGGAGCCAGCATAAAATTAAAACTATCATAACTTATAAATCAAGCTCGCAATTCTTAGTACCAATAATGGCCACTAGATGGAGATATAGGATTACTTTAAAATAATTATTGTAGAAACGAGTATGATTTAAATCATTTATAGAGATCTTTCAAAGAAAAATATGTATTTTATGTATTTTACTGATAAAATGACCCTCACTTAATTAGAATAACATGCTGAAGTATTGTGAAATACTGTATATTAAGTATAATTCTTAATAGGCTTTATGGACAGATAAGTTTTGAGTGACTCTTGAAGGATCAGCACCACATCCTCTTTTACCACTGTTTAAAGAATTTATCTTACAGAACAGTTGCGAATGAATTTGGATAGCTTAAATGGTTTTGTCGTGGTGATTTTTTGAAATAACAGTAAAAAAGGAACCAGTAAATGTCTTTTATTGTTTTAAAGTGCAGCTTCTAAACACTTCAAAAAAATGTACACATAGAAGACAAGTCATTCTGAGGAAATATGCATAGTTTCACGACTTTACAACACTGTATGGATAAAAGAAAATGTGAAAACTGTCAGACTTCTCAACTGACATGATCTCACTCTGGCCACTCAGTGAGTGAGAAAGGGAGGGGGAGAGGGAGGGGGAGTGTGAGGGGGTTGGTGACTGTGAATTTTTGGTGACTGACAGTGTGTGTGGACTGTAGGGAGGTGCTGTCTGGCAGAGAGAGAGAGAGAGAGAGAGAGAGAGACCTAATCATCCCTTTAATAATCAAGAAAAACAAATCTGTATTTTAAATTGTTATTGTTTTTGTTGTTGCTAATGGTGGCGTTTTTTTCCTTTCATTACAGGTTAAGAAATCTCTTAGGCCTTATCCTTTTCTGACAGTTTTAGGGATTTAAAAACATCCTAAGAATCCTTATTTGTGCTGCAAATAATAATTTCAAACTTATTTGATACTGACCTATGACAACCTGTGACATGACATTTATTAATCTCATGGATGTAACAGTAAAACTCTTCAACTGACAGATAAAGCTGCAATGCAAGCAAAACTATTTCACAAATGCTTATAGGTCATTAAAATCATTACAAAACACTAATAAATTATTTAAGGATTTGGTAACACTGTAAAATAATGTCTAATTTGTTAACATTAGTAAATGCATTGGTAACACTTTATAATAACTGCACTCATTAGCTAAGCATTAGTAAATAGTTCATGATTATAAAGCCTTTTCCCTTAATAATAGTCATTATTAAGCAGTAATACATCTTTAAATAAATATAAAAATAATGTGTTACTAAAGTTCTATATATTGTTCTGTGTATGTGATTTCAAAGTCTAGATTGGTCGGATTAACCCTTTAACTGCCGCATCCCTTTAAACTTGATTGTCAGAGGGTTACTGTAAATGCTTATGCCCGCTGGGCACAGTTTTCCCGATGCCACCGGGGTGGCGTTGCACTGACGGCTTGAGCCCGACATCGCTGCTTGCAGCTATATTTATTATTATTTTTTTTATTTTTTATTAAACCTTCCGGGGGTTTTTGGGGGCCTTAACATGCTCAAAAACTCTTGAAAATTGGCACACACATTGGAATCTGCGGCCATCAGGACGCCACAGAGACTGGGACCCGGGCGTGGCACAGGGGCTCTACAGCGCCCCCTGGAACACAGTCAGAAATCTTGAACCATAGCTCACACACACTTGCATATATTTATATGAAACTCAGTACACTTGTAGATCTCATTGAGCTGAACAACTTTCGCGCTCTATGTCAAAGGCTCCGCCCAACAGGAAGTCAGCTATTCATGGCTGTTTAAAAAAAGCATGTTCTGGAATTTGATATACTTGTCATAGGTTTTTTACATGATTGCCACCAAACTCGGTGAACATGATCTCAAGACATTGGGGATGAAAAATTGCGAGGGGATTTTTTATATCTCGAACGGTTTGCCCGTGGCGAGGCGTTGAAATTAGGGCAAAAAGTGAGAAACAGGAAATGCCTAATAACATCCACATACATTGCCTGAGTTTGATCAAACTTCATCGGTTTGTTCGATGTATGATACCGATCGTATATATGTGATTATTAAGAGTCAACGTTATAGCGCCACCAACTGGCAGCAGGAAGTGAGTCATTTTCAAAATGCTTTGAATTCAGCATCTTATTTTTACTCGATTTGCTTCAAACTTCATCAGAATAATGACAAAACATGGCCGATGTAAATCTGTTGTGGGGATATTGATATCTTATATATTGTTGCCATGGCAACGTGTCAAACTTGAATATTCTGTTATGGTGATTTTGAGGCAGATAACAACCTCAGATTTACATGAAACTCAAAACACATATCAGTATTCTTGATAGCTAGACAATGGAAAAAGCTTTTAAAAGGGCGTGGAAGAGGCACTCTATAGCGCCACCTTTTGTCAAAAGTGGGGGGGTTAGTTTTAGCTACAGACACCAAACTCGGTACAAAAATTGTTCTTATCAACACGGACAACTTTCTAATTCACAGTCATCAGCTACGATCAACAGGAAGTCAGCTATTTTGATTTGAATGTGGATTTTTTTTTTACATTTAGCTGTGAATTAATGCATACTGCTCAGAGGAGAGTAACACTATACACACCAAACTTTGTCTACATGATGCCAAAACATTTTAAACAACTTAAATTGCCAATGGATTTTGGATAGCTTGAACGGTTTTGTCATGGTGATTTTTTTAAATGACAATAAAAATGGAATTATTAATTGTCCTGCATTTTTAAATTCCAAACACTTCAAAACCTTTTTTCATACAGAAAAAAAGTCATTCTGAGTAAATATGGATAGTTTCACGACTTTACAACACTGTATGGATAACAGAAAATTAAAAAACTGTCAGACATCTCATCTCACTCTGTCCCTCTGTTTGAGTATATGTGCTTCAGACTTCCATTGTCTGAGAGAAATAGCGCCCCTACAGGTGCAATTACCGGACTTTTACTTTCACTTTTAAATCGGTTAAAAATACAAATACATACTTAGATTTAATTCACACTGACAAGCTAAACCAACATATCTGATTATTACCGGTTCAGGGCTCATGGATAAATAATTTCTGGCCAGAGATACGTGAGAAATAGGAGAGATGAATCACCGCTCTGATCACGAGCGTCTGGAGTAAAGAGCTCAGAAAAAACGAATTTATTCCTGTTTTAAAGCTTTTAAAAATAAATTATTACAGCGATATCACACAATCAACCAATTAGAACACACCAAGAGCTAAATTCAGATGTTTTTGAACTGTTTGTGTGAAAATTAAATATTTGTGGCTGCCTATCTGAAATCACCGCTCCGATCAGCGCTTACAGTGTCGAGCTCAAAACAAACGAATTTATTCTTGTTTAGGAGCTTTTTTAAATAAAATATTACCACAAATGCACACAATAAACCCATTGTAACACTGCAAGAGCTAAATGCAGGTGTTTGTGACTCGTTTAAGTGTGAAAGACTATTTGACACCGCCACTGGCAGAATAACATGTATCTCTCGAGCTGCAGGATTCTGCCTTTCGTCGTACGAACGAACACATAACGGACAAGATTATTTCAAAATAGCTTGGCGAATATGAACGAAAACAGCCAATTGAACATAAACTGTTGAGAAATAAATCTGAAGTGGATCTACTGGATTTGAATATTAAGTGACCGCATATACCAGCTGCTTCTGTCTTCAATTTGAATCTATAAAAAAAAATGAAACTCATTCATCTTGGCTGCTTTTTTAATGTGTGTACGTATGTATTTATTATTTTGCTCTAACAAGAATTAATCTATATTTAATTAAATCAATTACATTTTATTTTACATTTTATTTGTCCATTTCTGCATCTAAACGCCTAAAAACATAAAACATGATCTATTATACTATTGTTAGCAATTTCTTTATCGTCCAATTTTTCTGGTGTACACACTTTTATTTTCATAATAAACTTGTTTGTTAGATTATACACAGTTACAGTGGTCTATAATAAATATTGACAGGTTTTATTCAAGCTGTTTAGAATGATTGCAGTAGGCTAATTTTTTTAAATGTAAATCCAAAAAAAAAAAAAAAAAAAAAAAATTAATAAAAAACATTGGAAAACAATAACTGTTGTACTTTTTTTATACATTTTGTATAATTTCATAGTTTATGCATTATAGTTATAAAAACAAATAAATGTAGCCACTCACATAGAAATAGGCCTTATCCTTTTCTGACAGTTTTAGGGATTTTTAAAAATCCTAAAAAACCTTATTTGTGCTGCAAATAATAATTTCAAACTCAAAAAGTAAATAGTCAGTTCATGCTTTATAAAGCCTTGTCCCAATATTAATAGTCAGTAGTAAGCAGTTTATAAATACAGCTATAAATAGCTTGTTTTTGGTTTATAAGCACATTTGTTAAAAAGGAGAGTAAAGGGTCAGTTATCTTCCTATGAAAAATAAAAAAATAAAAATAAACAAACAACAACACTGATTGATACAGAACTCAGAAATTCTATTGTGGATTTATGATAAAATCAGCCTGTAAATGATTTCATACTCCTCCAAGAAGACACAAGTAGTTCACACCAAACTTTTTTTAACATGAAGCCAATATACTGAGATGTTAAATTGCGAATGGGTTTAGGATAGCTTAAATGGTGTGGTCATAGCGATTTATTAAAGTAACATAAAAAAAATACAATAGTTATTTTACTATATCTTTAATTTTTTTCATTCCAAACTCTTCATATTTTTTTATATACGTAGAAGTTATCATTTGAAGGAAGCACAGTAAGTTTAATAGCTTTATCATTTTCAAGAGCCAGCATAAAATTAAAACTATCATAACTTATAAATGAAGCTTGCAATTCTTAGTACCAATAATGGCCACCAGATGGAGGTATAGGATTACTTTTAAATAATTATTGTAGAAACAAGTATGATTTAAATCATTTATAGAAATCTTTCAAAGAAAAATAATATGAATTTTATGTATTTACTGATAAAATGACCCTCACTTTATTAGAATAACAAGCTGAAATATTGTGAACTGTATATTAAGAATAATTCTTTATAGGCTTTATGGACAGACACGTTTTGAGTGACTCTTGAAGGATCAGCACCACATCCTCTTTTACCACTGTTTAAAGAATTTATCTTACAGAACAGATGCAAATTAATTTTGGATAGCTTGAATGGTTTTGTCGTGGTGATTTTTTGAAATAACAGTAAAAAAGTAACCAGTAAATGTCTTTTATTTTTTTAAAGTGCAGCTTCTAAACACTTCAACAAAATGTACACATAGAAGTCATGCTGAGGAAATATGCATAGTTTCATGACTATACAACACTATATGGATGATAGAAAATTAAAAAACTACCATACATCTGATTTCACTCTGTCCCTCTGTCACTGTGGGTAATGTGTGTGTGTGTGTGTGTGTTTGTGTGTTAAGTGTGTGTGCTGAGTTTGTGTGAATGTGTGGGAGAGGGGATGGGCTTGGTGTCAGAGAGAGAGAGAGAGAGAGAGAGAGAGAGAGAGAGGGAGGGAGACTTAATCATCTCTTTAATCACCAGCAGAAAAAAAAAGCAATTTTGTGTTGTTGTTGTTTTTTCATCATTACAGCTTAAGAAATATCTTAGGCCTCAACATCAACTGTTGCTGCTTTATATAGCCATCTCCCAAAATTAATAGTCATTAGTAAGCATTTTATAAATACAGCTATAATTAAATTGTTCATGGTTTATATGCACATTTATTTTGAGGAGATTAAAGGCTGTAATCTTCCTAAAAAAAATAAAAAAATAAAAATAAAAAAATAAACAAACACAGAACTCAGAAACATTTATTTCAAGATGCAATAAAAGAAAACTGTACACTATATATACATATATATACAATTGCATAAGTTTATATTTAATTTTTTTTATCAAGTGTACAGCTAATAATAATAATAATAATAATAATAATAATAATAATAATAATGCATTTTATTTAAGGCGCCTTTCAAACCACTCAAGGTCACCGTACAACAAGTAACAACAGTAACAATATTAAAACAAAAAATAACAGCAAATAACAATGTCAATAAAAAACCACAATAATATTAGAATAGCACAACATATTGTGGAATACTATATTAAGACTTTATATATAGGCTTTATGAACAGATAGGTTTTGAGAGATGCTTGAAGTACTAGCATCACCTCCTCTTGTACGACGGTTTGAGGAATATATCTTCCAGATAGTACCGCCGCTCCCTATATGCAGAATACGCAGTCTTCGTAGGGCACCAACTCCCAGAGGAGGCACCATCCCAGTAAAATAAAACATGCGCCATTCTCCCATCCGCGCTCGCGACCGCTCGGACATTTGCGGATGAATGTTCGTAATTGATGGATGGACATCTATGCCCGGGTAAAAGTCATCAGCAATCCGGCACAGAGAAAAGAAAAATAAAGTAAAAAACAAAACAAAAACAGGCATAAATTTGGCTTGACATTGGACATTCGAGAGTCTCAAATTTAGGGACCGTCTCTTAAGTTACATGTGATATTGTTATACAATTTTCTAACGTCAGTAGCATTTGAAGAGAATGACTTACAGTCATAAAAACAACTGTAATTGTTCATCTAGGTGACAGCTATAATGCACCATTAAATTGAATGTTTGATATTTATTAAAACAAACTGTAAGTCATATGTAAATTATGCTACTTTTTCAAATGGACTCAAAAGCAAATTTGAAGCTCAATAGCATTTGAGGAGAAAGACTTGCAGTCATAAAACAATTTTAATGTGTTAATTTAGGTGTCAGCTACAATGTACACCTTATACATTTATATATATATTAAAATAAAGTGTTACTAAAGTTATATATATTGTTCTGTGTATGTGATTTCAAAGTCTAGACGGGTCGGATTAACCCTTTAACTGCCATATCCCTTAAAATTTGATTGCCAGAGGGTTACTGTAAATGCTTATGCCCGCTGGGCACAGTTTTCCCGATGCCACCGGGGTGGCGTTGCACTGACGGCTTGAGCCCGCCATCGCTGCTTGCAGCTATATTTATTATTATTATTCCGCTTCTCCTTAATGAATCGCATTTTTGAGGGCCTAAACATGCTCAAAAAGTCACCAAATTTTGCACACGCCTCCGAACTGGCGAAAATTTACATCTGATATGGGTTTCAGAAGTGGGCGTGGTAAAATGGCTCGACAGCGCCACCTATGCATGTTCAGCGGTGTGCGCCTCGAGTTACATTTCACGTACATGTATGAAAATCGGTACACACATGTAACACATCAATACCTACAAAAAAGACTCTTGGAGCAAAATTCTAAACCCAACAGGAAGTCGGTTATTTTTAATATTATGAGCAAATTTTGTGTCATTTTTGCCATTTCCATGCGTTGTATTTTAACGAACTCCTCCTAGAGATTTCTTCAAATCAACACCAAATTTGGTATGCCTAATCTGAAGGCCTTTGCGATGTTAAATTGCGAAGCTTTTGAGTTTTCGTTAATGGGCGTGTCCGTGGCGGCCTGGCGAATTTTGATGATTCGCCATGAAACAGGAAGTTGCTATAACTCAGACATACAATGACCAATCTGCCCCAAACTTCACATGTTTGATGAGACTCCTGACCTGAACAGATTGACATGCCCATATTCAGTTATAGTCATAGCGCCACCTATTGGCAACAGGAAGTGACATATTTTATGCTGCGATGAACTACTCCTAGAAATTTTATGACATCAATGTATTTTTTGTGGTCAGTCTAATCTAAAGGCCTGTGCGATGTTAAGTTGTGAAGATCTTGAGTTTTCGTTAAAAGGCGTGTCCATGGCTCCGTCACGAAGTTCGATGTCTCGCCATGGGAATAAAAGATGTTTTAACTCAGGCATAAAATGTTCGATCTTCCCCAAACTGCACTTGTGTGATAAGGGTCCTGGCCTGAACAGATCTGAAGGCCAAAATTCCATCAGGTGTGGCAAAATGGCTTGATAGCGCCACCTATACACTTTCAACGGAGTGCGCCTCGAGCTATGTTTCACGTACATGTACAAAAATCGGTATACACATGTAACACACCAATACCTACAAAAAAGTCTCTTGGTACGAAATCCGAATCCCAACAGGAAGTCGGATATTTAGAATTTTCTCTGCAAAATTGGCGTTGTTTTTGCCATTTTCAGGGGTTGTACTTTAACGAACTCCTCCTAGAGATTTATTCAGATCAACACCAAACCTGGTCAGTGTAATCTTAAGCCCTTTGCGATGTTAAATTGCGAAGATCTTTAGATTTCGTTAAAGGGCGTGTCCATGGCGGCCTGACAAATTTCGATGTTTCGCCATGAAAAAGGAAGTTGCTGTAACTCAGACATACAATGTCCAATCTGCCCCAAACTTCACATGTTAGATAAAACTTCTGCCCTTAACAGATCTCCATGCCCACATTCAGTTATAGTCATAGCGCCACCTATTGGCAACAGGAAGTGACATGTTTTACGCTGCGACAAACTACTCCTATAATTTTTTTGAGATTAACATATATTTTGTGGTCAGTCTAATCTAAAGGCCTGTGCAATGTTAACTTTTGGAGATCTTGAGTTTTTGTTAAAGGGCATTTCCATGGCGCCATGACAAAATTTGATGTCTTGCCACAGCAAGAGAAGTTGTTGTAACTCAAGCATAAAATGTTCAATCTTCCCCAAACTTCACATGTTTGATAAGAGTCCTGGCCTGAAGACATCTGAAGGCCAATATTCCATTATAAAGATAGCGCCACCTGCTAGCAACGGTAAGATTGGCACATATATGGGATATACTTTGATATATTCCACTTATATTTAGGACATTAAATGCATATTTCTCAACGTTCACCTTTTTACTAAAGCCACACGATGGCGGTGAGCCCGGGTGCGAGGGCCCGTTCATCGCTGCTTGCAGCTTTAATTAGGGCCCGAGCACCGATGGTGTGAGGACCCTCTTGGAATTGCTCCGTTTATTATTATTAGGGCTCAAGCCCAAAGGGCGAGAGGCCTATTGTTTTCCTTAAGATTATTTTTTATTATTATTATTATTATTATTATTATTATTTTCTTCCAACGTCTCGGGGGCTTTTGGGGCCCTTAACATGCTTAAAAAGTCTTGAAAATTGGCACACAGATTGGAACCTGCGGCCATTAGGGCCGGGCAGAGACTGATACACGGGCGTGGCACAGGGGCTCTACAGCGCCCCCTGGAATATGGAGGGCCATATATCATACATTCTTGCTCGTAGACGTATGAAACTCGGTACACATATAAATCTCATCAATCCAAACAACTTTTGTATTGCATATCATAGGCTCCGCCCAACAGGAAGTTGGCTATTTAGGGTTTAGTATTCAAATTTTTCGTCAAAGTTGTGGGGGCTTTTGGGGTCCTTAACATACTCAAAAACTCTTGAAAGTTTGCGCACACTTTGGAATCTGTGGCCTTAAGGAGCCTGCAGAGGCTGGGACCCGGGCGTGGCACAGGGGCTCTACGGCGCCCCCTGGAACACAGTCAGAAATGTTGATGTATAGCTCACACATACTTGCACATATTCATATGAAACTCAGTACACATATAGATCTCATCGTGCCGAACAACTTTCGTATTGCATGTCATAGGCTCCACCCAACAGGAAGTCAGCTATTTAGAGTTATGTAAAAAGCGCATGCTCTGGAATTTGAAATACTTGTCATAGGTTTTTTGCTCGATTGCCGCCAAACTCGGTCAACATGATCTCAAGACACTGGGGATGAAAAATTGCCAGGGGATTTTTGATATCTCGAACGGTTTGCTCGTGGCGAGGCGTTGAATTTATGGCGAGAAATGAGAAACAGGAAGTGTCTAATACCATCCACATACATTTCCTGATTTTAATCAAACTTCATCAGATTATTCGTTGTATGATGTCGATCGCATATATGTGACTATTAGGAGTCAAAGTTATAGCGCCACCAACTGGCAGAAGGAAGTGTGTCATTTTCAAAATGATTTGAATTCAGCATCTTATTATTACTCGATTTGCTTCAAACTTCATCAGAATAATGTTAAAACACAGCCGATATAAATCTGCAAGGGGGATATTGATATCTAAAAAATTGTTGCCGTGGCAACATGTCAAACTAGAATACTTCTCAGGTGATTTTGAGGCAAATAACATACTTAGAATTTCACAAAACTCTGAACACACATCAGTATTTCTGATAGGAACTTAAATTGTGAATGGATTTTGGATAGCTTGAATGGTTTTGCCGTGGTGATTTTTTTAAATGACCTTACAAAGGGAATCATTATTGTATTTTTAAATTGCAGCTTCCAAACACGTCAAATAATTTTTTCATACAGATGAAAAAGTCATTCTGAGGAAATATGCATAGTTTCAAGACTTTACAACACTGTATGGATAACAGAAAATTAAAAAACTGTCAGACATCTCATCTCACTCTGTCCCTCTGTTTGAGTGTGTGTGCTTAGACTTCCATTGTCTGAGAGAAATAGCGCCCCTACAGGTTCAATTCCCGAACTTTTACTTTCACTTTTAAATCGGTTAAAAATACAAACAAATACTTAGATTTAATTCACACTGACAAGCTAAACCAACATATCTGATTATTACCGGTTCAGGGCTCATGGATAAATTATTTCTGGCCAGAGATATGTGAGAAATAGGAGAGATGAATCACCGCTGTGATCACGAGCGTCTGGAGTAGGCTAAAGAGCTCAGAGAAAACGAATTTATTCCTGTTTTAAAGCTTTTAAAAATAAATTATTACAGCGATATCACACAATCAACCAATTAGAACACACCAAGAGCTAAATTAAGATGTTTTTGAACTGTTTGTGTGAAAATGAAATATTTGTGGCTGCCTATCTGAAATCACCGCCTCCGATCAGCGCGTACAGTGTCCAGCTCAAAACAAACGAATTTATTCTTGTTTAAGAGCTTTTTTAAATAAAATATTACCACAAATGCACACAATAAACCCATTGTAACACAACAAGAGCTAAATGCAGGTGTTTGTGACCTGTTTAAGTGTGCAAGACTATTTGAAAGTGCGACTGGCAGAATAACATATCTCTCGAGATGCAGGATTCTGCCTTTCGTCGTACGAACGAACACATCACGGACAAGATTATTTCAAAATACATAATAGCTTGGCGAATATAAACGAAAACAGCCACGTGAACATAAACTGGATCTACTGGATTTGAATATTAAAGTGACCACATTTACCACTTGTTTCTGTCTTCAATTTTAATCTATATAAAAAAAGAAACTCATTCGACTTGGCTGCTTTTTTAATGTGTGCGTATTTATTTATTTATCTTTTTATACATTTTGTATAATTTCATAGTTTGTGTATTACAATTATAAAAACAAAAATAAATTTAGCCACTCACATAGAAATAGCTTAGGCCTTAACCTTTTTCTGACAGTTTTAGGGATTTTTAAAAATCCTAAAAAAACCTTATTTGTGCTGCAAATAATAATTTCAAACTCATTTGATACTGACCTATGACATCCTGTGACATTATATTTATTTTAACTTACATAATCTCATGGATGTAACAGTAAATCTGTTCAGCTCACAGATCAATACTAAGCTGTAATGCAAGCAGAACTTTCACAAATGCTTATGAGTCATTTAAGGATTTGATAACACTGTAAAATAATGTCTAATTTGTTAACATTAGCAAATTCATTGATAACACTTTATAATAACTGCACTCATTATTAAATAGTCAGTTCATGCTTTATAAAGCCTTGTCCCAATATCAATAGTCAGTAGTAAGCAGTTTATAAATACAGCTATAAATAGCTTGTCCTTGGTTTATAAGCACATTTATTAAAAATGAGAGTAAGTTATCTTCCTATGAAAAATAAAAGATAAAAATAAACAAACAACAACACAGATTGATACAGAACTCAGAAATTTTATTGTGGATTTATGATAAAGCCTGCAAATGAATTCATACTCCTACTCATACTACTCCATACTCCTTTTTCAACATTATGCCTATATACTGAGATGTTAAATTGTGAATGGGTTTAGGATAGCTTAAATGGTGTTGCCATAGAGATTTATTAAAGTAACATAAAAAAATACAATAGTTATTTTACTATATCTTTACAATTTTTCATTCTAAATCTTCATAATTTTTTATATAAGTAGAAGTCCTCATTTGAAGGAAGCACAGTAAGTTTCATAGCTTTATCACTTTCAAGAGCCAGCATAAAATTTAAACTATCATAAATTATAAATCAAGCTTGTAATTCTTAGTACCTATAATGGCCACCAGAGGGAGCTATAGGATTACTTTTAAATAATTATTGTAGAAACGAGTATGATTTAAATCATTTATAGAAATCTTTCAAAAAAAAAATGAATTGTATATATTTTACTGATAAAATGACCCTCACTTAATTAGAATAACAAGCTGAAGTATTTTGAACTGTATATTAAGAATAATTCTTTATAGGCTTTATGGACAGATAACGTTTTGAGTGACTCTTGAAGGTTCAGCACCACATCCTCTTTTACCACTGTTTAAAGAATTAATCTTACAGAATAGGTGTGAATGAATTTTGGATAGCTTGAATGGTTTTGCCGTGATGATTTTTTGAAATAATAGTAAAAAAGGAACCAGTAAATGTCTTTTTATTTTTTTAAAGTGCAGCTTCTAAACACTTAAAAAAAAAAAAATGTACACATAGAAGACCAGTCATTCTGAGGCATATTTCCTCAGAATGACTGGTCTCATGACCATAGTTTCATGACTATACAACACTGTATGGATGATAGAAAATTAAAAAAAACTATCATACATCTGATGTCACTCAGTCCCACTGTCACTGTGGGTAATGTGTGTGTGTGTGTGTGTGTGTTAAGTGAATTAGGTGTGAAACTATCAGGGTGCATTTAGTCTCCAGCGCCAACATTTTACAGAACTGCCACTTTCCTGGAGTCTCCAGAATTACTCGGTGTCAGGCTCTGAGAGACTTAAGATTCCAAAAAATGATTTAATTAGAATACCATGAAGTATTGTGAAATACTATATATTAAGGCTTTATATATAGGCTTTATGAACAGATTAGAGTGACTCGTGAAGGACCAGCACCACCTCCTCTTGTTCGATGGTTTGAGGAGTATATCTTCCAGAATCCAGGATTAAGATTTAGGAGCTCATTTTTATTCCACCTCCTTTCCTGAAAAGTCTGTCTTGCAGAATTGACTAAAAATTAATCTTCACATTAATTCCTAATTATTTTGCAATTCTTTTTGTCAGTTCTTCTTGACCTGCTTTTTTCTTCTTCTTTTCTGACCTCATGACCCAGTCAGTATTTTTTGTACAATGGTCAAGTCTTAACTTATCCATTTCTGTATTGCATTTGTGTTTGATATTTCTCATGGGTATTTCATAATTTTCGACCTTACAGTTTGAGTTAAAAGTCTATTTTAGCGCATTTCATCTGTAAAAGAAAACATGCCTAATAATTCTGCACACATGAATATAAGGAGTTTTTCTCTTCCAGCTTTCCTGGACTATTGTATAGCACTCATAAATGATTAAATAAAAAATAATGGTAGTTATTAAGATTTATATGGTTAGGAATTGGTAAAATGTGCTTGGAAAAAAATCACAATAAAACAATGTTTTAATGTTTAAGTTTGGAATATTAACTGACGTGAATGAATGCTATATAAATATTGTTCATGTTAACATAATGTTTATGAATGGAATCTTACTGTAAAGTGTTACTAAAGTTATACATATATATTGTTCTGTGAATGTGATTTTAAAGTCTAGATGATTCGGATTAACCCTTTAACTGCCATATCCTTTAAAACCTCACTGCCAGAGGGATATTGTGAATGCATGTGCCCGCTGGGCACAGTTTACCTGATGCCACCGGGGTGGCGATGGCACTGGTGGCTTGAGCCCGCCATCGCTGCTTGCAGCTATATTTTTTTATTATTATTATTAGGGCCCGAGCACCGATGGTGTGAGGACCCTCTTGGAATTGCTCCGTTTATTATTATTATTATTATTATTATTAGGGCCCGAGCACCGATGGTGTGAGGACCCTCTTGTTTCTGTGTTGTTTATTATTAGGGCTCAAGCCCAAAGGGCGAGAGGCCTATTGTTTTCCTTAGGATTATTTTTTATTATTATTATTATTATTATTATTATTTTTTTCCAACGTCTCGGGGACTTTTGGGGCCCTTAACGTGCTTAAAAAGTCTTGAAAATTGGCACACAGATTGGAACCTGCGGCCATTAGGGCCGGGCAGAGACTGATACACGGGCGTGGCACAGGGGCTCTACAGCGCCCCCTGGAATATGGAGGGCCATATATCATACATTCTTGCTCGTAGACGTATGAAACTCGGTACACATATAAATCTCATCAATCCAAACAACTTTTGTATTGCATATCATAGGCTCCGCCCAACAGGAAGTTGGCTATTTAGGGTTTAGTATTCAAATTTTTCGTCAAAGTTGTGGGGGCTTTTAGGGTCCTTAACATACTCAAAAACTCTTGAAAATTTGCGCACACTTTGGAATTGGTGGCCTTTAGGAGCCTGCAGAGGCTGGGACCCGGGCGTGGCACAGGGGCTCTACGGCGCCCCCTGGAACACAGTCAGAAATGTTGATGTAAAGCTCACACATACTTGCACATATTCATATGAAACTCAGTACACATATAGATCTCATCGTGCCGAACAACTTTCGTATTGCATGTCATAGGCTCCACCCAACAGGAAGTCAGCTATTTAGAGTTATGTAAAAAGCGCATGCTCTGGAATTTGAAATACTTGTCATAGGTTTTTTTCTCGATTGCCGCCAAACTTGGTCAACATGATCTCAAGACACTGGGGATGAAAAATTGCCAGGGGATTTTTGATATCTCAAACGGTTTGCTCGTGGCGAGGCGTTGAAATTATGGCGAGAAATGAGAAACAGGAAGTGTCTAATACCGTCCACATACATTTCCTGATTTTAATCAAACTTCATCAGATTATTCGTTGTATGATGTCGATCGCATATATGTGACTATTAGGAGTCAAAGTTATAGCGCCACCAACTGGCAGAAGGAAGTGTGTCATTTTCAAAATGATTTGAATTCAGCATCTTATTATTACTCGATTTGCTTCAAACTTCATCAGAATAATGTTAAAACACAGCCGATATAAATCTGCAAGGGGGATATTGATATCTAAAAAATTGTTGGCGTGGCAACATGTCAAACTGGAATACTTCTCAGGTGATTTTGAGGCAAATAACATACTTAGAATTTCACAAAACTCTGAACACACATCAGTATTTCTGATAGGAACTTAAATTGTGAATGGATTTTGGATAGCTTGAATGATTTTGCCGTGGTGATTTTTTTAAATGACCTTACAAAGGGAATCATTATTGTATTTTTAAATTGCAGCTTCCAAACACGTCAAAGAATTTTTTCATACAGATGAAAAAGTCATTCTGAGGAAATATGCATAGTTTCACGACTTTACAACACTGAATGGATAACAGAAAACTAAAAAACTGTCAGACATCTCATCTCACTTCTGTCCCTCTGTTTGAGTGTATGTGCTTCAGACTTCCATTGTCTGAGAGAAATTGCGCCCCTACAGGTTCAATTCCCGAACTTTTACTTTCACTTTTAAATCGGTTAAAAATACAAATAAATACTTAGATTTAATTCACACTGACAAGCTAAACCAACATATCTGATTATTACCGGTTCAGGGCTCATGGATAAATTATTTCTGGCCAGAGATACATGAGAAATAGGAGAGATGAATCACCGCTGTGACCACGAGCGTCTGGAGTAAAGAGCTCAGAAAAAAACGAATTTATTCCTGTTTTAAAGCTTTTAAAAATAAATTATTACAGCGATATCACACAATCAACCAATTAGAACACACCAAGAGCTAAATTAAGATGTTTTTGAACTGTTTGTGTGAAAATGAAATATTTGTGGCTGCCTATCTGAAATCACCGCCTCCGATCAGCGCGTACAGTGTCGAGCTCAAAACAAACGAATTTATTCTTGTTTAAGAGCTTTTTTAAATAAAATATTACCACAAATGCACACAACAAACCCATTGTAACACTACAAGAGGTAAATGCAGGTGTTTGTGACCTGTTTAAGTGTGCAAGACTATTTGAAAGCGCGACTGGCAGAATAACATATATCTCTCGAGCTGCAGGATTCTGCCGTTCGTCGTACGAACGAACACATAACGGACAAGATTATTTCAAAATACATAATAGCTTGGCGAATATAAACGAAAACAGCCACGTGAACATAAACTGTTGAGAAATAAATCTGAAGTGGATCTACTGGATTTGAATATTAAAGTGACCACATTTACCACTTGCTTCTGTCTTCAATTGTAATCTATATAAAAAAGGAAACTCATTCTTGGCTGCTTTTTTAATGTGTGCGTATTTATTTATTTACCTTTTTATACATTTTGTATAATTTCATAGTTTGTGTATTACAATAAAAACAAAATCTCATGGATGTAACAGTACATCTGTTCAGCTCACAGATCAATACTAAGCTGTAATGCAAGCAGAACTTTCACAAATGCTTATGAGTCATTTAAGGATTTGATAACACTGTAAAATAATGTCTAATTTGTTAACATTAGCAAATGCATTGATAACACTTTATAATAACTGCACTCATTAGTAAATAGTCAGTTCATGCTTTATAAAGCCTTGTCCCAATATTAATAGTCAGTAGTAAGCAGTTTATAAATACAGCTATAAATAGCTTGTCATTGGTTTATAAGCACATTTATTAAAAAGGAGAGTAAGTTATCTTCCTATGAAAAATAAAAGATAAAAATAAACAAACAACAACACAGATTGATACAGAACTCAGAAATTTTATTGTGGATTTATGATAAAATCAGCCTGTAAATGAATTCATACTCCTCCTCATACTACTCCATACTCCTTTTTCAACATGATGCCAATATACTGAGATGTTAAATTGTGAATGGGTTTAGGATAGCTTAAATGGTGTTGCCATAGAGATTTATTGAAGTAACATAAAAAATACAATAGTTATTTTACTATATCTTTACAAATTTTCATTCTAACTCTTCATAATTTTTTATATAAGTAGAAGTCCTCATTTGAAGGAAGCACAGTAAGTTTCATAGCTTTATTTTTTTCAAGAGCCAGCATAAAATTAAAACTATCATAACTTATAAATCAATAAATCATAAATCAACTTATACTATATCTTTACAAATTTTCATTCTAACTCTTCATAATTTTTTATATAAGTAGAAGTCCTCATTTGAAGGAAGCACAGTAAGTTTCATAGCTTTATTTTTTTCAAGAGCCAGCATAAAATTAAAACTATCATAACTTATAAATCAAGCTTGCAATTCTTAGTACCTATAATGGCCACCAGAGGGAGCTATAGGATTACTTTTAAATAATTATTGTAGAAACTAGTATGATTTAAATCATTTATAGAAATCTTTCAAATAAAATAATATGTATTTTAGGAATTTTACTGATAAAATGACCCTCACTTAATTAGAATAACAAGCTGAAGTATTGTGAACTGTATATTAAGAATAATTCTTTATAGGCTTTATGGACAGATACGTTTTGAGTGACTCTTGAAGGTTCAGCATCACATCCTCTTTTACCACTGTTTAAAGAATTAATCTTACAGAACAGGTGTGAATGAATTTTGGATAGCTTGAATGGTTTTGTCGTGGTGATTTTTTGAAATAATAGTAAAAAAGGAACCAGTCTTTTTATTTTTTTAAAGTGCAGCTTCTAAACAATTCAAAAAAAAAAAAAAATGTACACATAGAAGACAATTCATTCTGAGGCATATTTCCTCAGAATGACTGGTCTCATGACAATAGTTTCATGACTATACAACACTATATGGATGATAGAAAATTAAAAAACTATCATACATCTGATGTCACTCAGTCCCACTGTCACTGTGGGTAGTGTGTGTGTGTGTGTGTGTGTGTGTGTGTGTGTGTGTGTGTGTGTGTTAAGTGAATTAGGTGTGAAACTATCAGAGAGCATTTAGTCTCCAGCGCCAACATTTTACAGAACTGCCACTTTCCTGGAGTCTCCAGAATTACTCGGTGTCAGGCTCTGAGAGATCTAAGATTCCAAAAAATGATTTAATTAGAATACCATGAAGTATTGTGAAATACTATATATTAAGGCTTTATATATAGGCTTTATGAACTGATTAGAGTGACTCGTGAAGGACCAGCACCACCTCCTCTTGTTCGATGGTTTGAGGAGTATATCTTCCAGAATCTGGGATTAAGATTTAGGAGCTCATTTTTATTCCACCTCCTTTCCTGAAAGTCTGTCTTGCAGAATTGACTAAAAATTAATCTTCACATTATTTCCTAATTATTTTGCAATTCTTTTTGTCAGTTCTTCTTGACCTGTTTTTCTCTTCCAGCTTTCCTGGACTATTGTATAGCACTCATAAATGATTAAATAAAAAATAATGGTAGTTATTAAGATTGATATGGTTTGGAATTGGTAAAATGTGCTTGGAAAAAAATCACAATAAAACAATGTTTTAATGTTTAAGTTTGGAATATTAACTGACATGAATGAATGCTATATAAAGATTGTTCATGTTAACATAATGTTTATGAATGGAATCTTATTGTAAAGTGTTACTAAAGTTATATATATATATATATATTGTTCTGTGAATGTGATTTTAAAGTCTAGATGATTCGGATTAACCCTTTAACTGCCATATCCTTTAAAACCTCACTGCCAGAGGGATATTGTGAATGCATGTGCCCGCTGGGCACAGTTTACCTGATGCCACCGGGGTGGCGATGGCACTGGTGGCTTGAGCCCGCCATCGCTGCTTGCAGCTATATTTATTATTATTATTCTTCTTCTCTAAGATGAATCGCATTTTTGAGGGCCTAAACATGCTCGAAAAGTCATGAAACTTTGCACACACCTCAGAACTGGCGAAAATTTACGTCTGATATGGGTTTCAGAAGTGGGTGTGGCAAAATTGCTCAACAGCGCCACCTATCCACGTTCAACGGTGTGCGCCTCGAGCTACGTTTCATGTACATGTATGAAAATCGGTATACACATGTAACTCTCCAATACCTACAAAAAAGTCTCTTGGAGCAAAATCCGAAACCCAACAGGAAGTCGGTTATTTCTAATATTATGAGCAAATTTTGTGTCATTTTTGTCATTTCCATGCGTTGTATTTTAACGAACTCCTCCTAGAGATTAATTCAGATCAACACCAAATTTGGTATGCCTAATCTAAAGGCCATTGCGATTTTAAATTGCGAAGCTTTTGAGTTTTCGTTGAAGGGCCTGTGTGTGGCGGCCTGGCGAATTTCGATGATTCGCCATGAAACAGGAAGTTGCTATAACTCAGACATACAATGACCAATCTGCCCCAAACTTCACATGTTTGCTGAGTCTCCTGTCCTGAACAGTTTGACACGACCATATTCAGTTATAGTCATAGCGCCACCTATTGGCAACAGGAAGTGACATATTTTACGCTGCGACAAACTACTCCTAGAAATTTTTGACATCAATGTCTTTTTTGTCGTCAGTCTAATCTAAAGGCCTGTACGATGTTAAATTGAGAAGATCTTGAGTTTTCGTTAAAGGGCGTGTCCATGGCGCCATGTCAAAGTTCGATGTCTCGCCATGGGAGTAGTTGTTGTTGTAACTCAGTCATAAAATATCAGATCTTGCCCAAACTTCAAATGTTTGATAAGAGTACTGACCTGAACACATCTGGAGGCTAATATTCCATTGGGTGTGGCAAAATGGCTCGATAGCGCCACCTATACATTTTCAATGGAGTGCGCCTCGAGCTACATGTCATATACATGTACGAAAATCGGTAAACATATGTAACACACCAATAGCTACAAAAAAGTCTCTTGGTACGAAACCCGAATCCCAACAGGAAGTCGGTTATTTTTAATTTTCCCTGCAAAATTGGTGTTGTTTTTGTCATTTTCAGGGGTTGTATTTTAACGAACTCCTCCTAGAGATTTATTCAGATCAACACCAAACTTGGTCAGTGTAATCTAAAGCCCTTTGCCATGTTAAATTGTGAAGGAATTGAGGTTTCGTTAAAGGGCGTGTCCATGGCGGCCTGACAAATTTCGATGATTCGCCATGAAAAATGATGGTGCTATAACTCACACATACAATGTCCAATCCGCCCCAAACTTCACATTTTTGATAAGACTCTACACCTGAACAGATCTACATGCCAATATTCAGTTATAGTCATAGCGCCACCTATTGGCAACTGGAAGTGACATATTTTACACTGTGACAAACTACTCCTAGAAATTTTATGACATCAATGTCTTTTTTGTGGTCAGTCTAATCTAAAGACCTGTGTGATGTTTAGTTGTGAAGATCTTGAGTTTTTGTTAAAAGGCATGTCCATGTCGCCATGACGAAGTTCGATGTCTCGCCATGGGAATAAAAGATGTTATAACTCAGGCATAAAATGTCCGATCTTGCCCAAACTTCACATGTGTGATAAGGGTCCTGGCTTGAACACATCTGAAGGCCAATATTCCATTATAACGATAGCGCCACCTGCTGGCAAAAGGAATATTGGCACACATATGGAATAAACTTTGATATATTGCACTTATATTTATGAGTTTAAATGCATATTTCTCAACGTTCACCTTTTTACTAAAGCCACACGATGGCGGTGAGCCCGGGTGCGAGGGCCCGTTCATCGCTGCTTGCAGCTTTAATTAGGGCCCGAGCACCGATGGTGTGAGGACCCTCTTGGAATTGCTCCGTTTATTATTATTATTATTATTATTATTATTAGGGCCCGAGCACCGATGGTGTGAGGACCCTATTGGAATTGCTCCGTTTATTATTATTATTATTATTCTTCTTCTCCAAAATGAATCGCATTTTTGAGGGCCTAAACATACTCAAAAAGTCATGAAACTTTGCACACACCTCAGAACCGGCGAAAATTTACATCTGATATGGGTTTCAGAAGTGGGTGTGGCAAAATGGCTCGACAGCGCCACCTATACACTTTCAACGGTGTGCGCCTCGAGCTATGTTTCACGTACATGTATGAAAATCGGTACACATATGTAACACACCAATAGCTACAAAAAAGTCTCCTGGTACGAAATCCAAATCCCAACAGGAAGTCGGTTATTTTTAATAATATGAGCAAATTTTGTGTCATTTTTGCCATTTCCATGAGTTGTATTTTAACGAACTCCTCCTAGAGACTTATTCAGATCAACACCAAATTTGGTATGCCTAATCTAAAGGCCTTTGCGATGTTAAATTGCGAAGATTTTGAGTTTTCGTCGAAGGGCGTGTCAGTGGCGGCCTGGCGAATTTCGATGATTCGCCATGAAAAATGAAGTTGCTATAACTCAGACATACAATGTCCAATCTGCCCCAAACTTGACATGGTTGATAAGACTCTAGAACTGAACAGATTGACATGCCCATATTCAGTTATAATCATAGCGCCACCTATTGGCAACAGGAAGTGTCATATTTTATGCTCCGAAGAACTACTCCTAGAAATTTTATGACATCAATGTCTTTTTTGTGGTCAGTCTAATCTAAAGGCCTGTGCAATGTTAAACTGTGAAGATCTTGAGTTTTCGTTAAAGGGCGTGTCCATGGCGCCGTGACAAAGTTTGATGTCTCGCCATAGGAGTAGAAGTTGTTGTAACTCAGGCATAAAACATCAGATCTTGCCCAAACTTCACCTGTTTGATAAGAGTACTGACCTGCCCACATCTGGAGAACAATATTCCATTGGGTGTGGCAAAATGGCTCGATAGCGCCACCTATACACTTTCAATGGAGTGCGCCTCGAGCTACGTGTCACGTACATGTACGAAAATCGGTACACATATGTAACACACCAATAGCTACAAAAAAGTCTCCTGGTATGAAATGCGAATCCCAACAGGAAGTTGGTTATTTTGAATTTTTCCTGCAAAATTGGTGTTGTTTTTGCCATTTTCAGGGGTTGTACTTTAACGAACTCCTCCTAGAGATTTATTCAGATCAACACCAAACTTGGTCAGTGTAATCTTAAGCCCTTTGCGATGTCAAATTGCGAAGATCTTGAGGTTTCGTTAAAGGGCGTGTCCATGGCGGCCTGACAAATTTCGATGTTTCGCCATGAAAAAGGAAGTTGCTGTAACTCAGACATACAATGTCCAATCTGCCTCAAACTTCACATGTTAGATAAGACTTCTGCCCTTAACAGATCTACATGCCCATATTCAATCATAGTCATAGCGCCATCTGCTGGCAACAGGAAGTATCATGTTTTACACTTCAAAGAACTACTCCAAGAAATTTTATGACATCAACATTTTATTTTGGTCAGTCTAATCTAAAGGTCTTTGCAATGTTAAATTGTGGAGATCTTTAGATTTTGTTAAAGGGCGTGTCCATGGCGCCATGAAAAAATTTGATGTCTCGCCACAGCAAGAGAAGTTGTTGTAACTCAGGCTTGAAATGTTCGATATTCCCCAAACTTCACATGTTCGATAAGACTCCTAGCCTGAACACATCTGAAGGCCAATATTCCATTATAATGATAGCGCCACCTATTGGCAACAGGAAAATTGGCACATAAGTGACTTTGACATATTCCACTTATATTAACGATTTGAAATGCATATTTCTCACCTTCACCTTTTTACTAAAGCCACACGATTGCGGTGAGCCCGGGTGCGAGGGCCCGTTCATCGCTGCTTGCAGCTTTAATTATTATTATACTTCTCCAAAATGAATCGCATTTTTGAGGGTCTGAACATACTCAAAAAGTCATGAAACTTTGCACACACCTCAGAACTGGCGAAAATTTACATCTGATACGGGTTTCAGAAGTGGGTGTGGCAAAATGGCTCGACAGCGCCACCTATAGACGTTCAACGGTGTGCGCCTCGAGCTATGTTTCATGTACATGCATGAAAATTGGCACACACATGTAACACACCAATACCTACAAAAAAGACTCTTGGACCAAAATTCTAAACCCAACAGGAAGTCGGTTATTTTTAATTTTATGAGCAAATTTTGTGTCATTTTTGTCATTTCCATGCATTGTATTTTAACAAACTCCTCCTAGAGATTTATTCAGATCAACACCAAATTTGGTATGCCTAATCTAAAGGCCTTTGCGATGTTAAATTGCGAAGATTTTGAGTTTTTGTTAATGGGCGTGTCCGTGGCGGCCTGGCGAATTTCATTGATTCGCCATGAAAAATTAAGTTACTATAACTCAGACATACAATGTCCAATGTGCCCAATACTTCACATGTTTAATAAGACTCCTGGCCTGAACATATTAACATGCCCATATTTAGTTATAGTCATAGCGCCACCTATAGGCAACAGGAAGTTACATATTTTACACTTTGACAGACTACTCCTAGAAATTTTTTGACATCAATGTCTTTTTTATAGTCAGTCTAATCTAAAGGCCTGTGCAATGTTAAATTGTGAAGATCTTGAGTTTTCGTTAAGGGGCGTGTCCATGGCGCCGTGACAAAGTTCAAAGTCTCGCCAAGGGAATAAAAGTTGTTGTAACTCAGGCATAAAATGTCAGATCTTCCCCAAACTTCACATGTTTGATCAGTGTCCTTGAAACTTGTCCAGTTTATAAATACAGCTATAAATAGCTTGTTTTTGGTTTATAAGCACATTTGTTAAAAAGGAGAGTAAAGGGTCAGTTATCTTCCTATGAAAAATAAAAAAATAAAAATAAACAAACAACAACACTGATTGATACAGAACTCAGAAATTCTATTGTGGATTTATGATAAAATCAGCCTGTAAATGATTTCATACTCCTCCAAGAAGACACAAGTAGTTCACACCAAACTTTTTTTAACATGAAGCCAATATACTGAGATGTTAAATTGCGAATGGGTTTAGGATAGCTTAAATGGTGTGGTCATAGCGATTTATTAAAGTAACATAAAAAAAATACAATAGTTATTTTACTATATCTTTAATTTTTTTCATTCCAAACTCTTCATATTTTTTTATATACGTAGAAGTTATCATTTGAAGGAAGCACAGTAAGTTTAATAGCTTTATCATTTTCAAGAGCCAGCATAAAATTAAAACTATCATAACTTATAAATGAAGCTTGCAATTCTTAGTACCAATAATGGCCACCAGATGGAGGTATAGGATTACTTTTAAATAATTATTGTAGAAACAAATATGATTTAAATCATTTATAGAAATCTTTCAAAGAAAAATAATATGAATTTTATGTATTTACTGATAAAATGACCCTCACTTTATTAGAATAACAAGCTGAAATATTGTGAACTGTATATTAAGAATAATTCTTTATAGGCTTTATGGACAGACACGTTTTGAGTGACTCTTGAAGGATCAGCACCACATCCTCTTTTACCACTGTTTAAAGAATTTATCTTACAGAACAGATGCAAATTAATTTTGGATAGCTTGAATGGTTTTGTCGTGGTGATTTTTTGAAATAACAGTAAAAAAGTAACCAGTAAATGTCTTTTATTTTTTTAAAGTGCAGCTTCTAAACACTTCAACAAAATGTACACATAGAAGTCATGCTGAGGAAATATGCATAGTTTCATGACTATACAACACTATATGGATGATAGAAAATTAAAAAACTACCATACATCTGATGTCACTCTGTCCCTCTGTCACTGTGGGTAATGTGTGTGTGTGTGTGTGTGTTTGTGTGTTAAGTGTGTGTGCTGAGTTTGTGTGAATGTGTGGGAGAGGGGATGGGCTTGGTGTCAGAGAGAGAGAGAGAGAGAGAGAGAGAGAGAGAGAGAGGGAGGGAGACTTAATCATCTCTTTAATCACCAGCAGAAAAAAAAGCAATTTTGTGTTGTTGTTGTTTTTTCATCATTACAGCTTAAGAAATATCTTAGGCCTCAACATCAACTGTTGCTGCTTTATATAGCCATCTCCCAAAATTAATAGTCATTAGTAAGCATTTTATAAATACAGCTATAATTAAATTGTTCATGGTTTATATGCACATTTATTTTGAGGAGATTAAAGGCTGTAATCTTCCTAAAAAAAATAAAAAAATAAAAATAAAAAAATAAACAAACACAGAACTCAGAAACATTTATTTCAAGATGCAATAAAAGAAAACTGTACACTATATATACATATATATACAATTGCATAAGTTTATATTTAATTTTTTTTATCAAGTGTACAGCTAATAATAATAATAATAATAATAATAATAATAATAATAATAATGCATTTTATTTAAGGCGCCTTTCAAACCACTCAAGGTCACCGTACAACAAGTAACAACAGTAACAATATTAAAACAAAAAATAACAGCAAATAACAATGTCAATAAAAAACCACAATAATATTAGAATAGCACAACATATTGTGGAATACTATATTAAGACTTTATATATAGGCTTTATGAACAGATAGGTTTTGAGAGATGCTTGAAGTACTAGCATCACCTCCTCTTGTACGACGGTTTGAGGAATATATCTTCCAGATAGTACCGCCGCTCCCTATATGCAGAATACGCAGTCTTCGTAGGGCACCAACTCCCAGAGGAGGCACCATCCCAGTAAAATAAAACATGCGCCATTCTCCCATCCGCGCTCGCGACCGCTCGGACATTTGCGGATGAATGTTCGTAATTGATGGATGGACATCTATGCCCGGGTAAAAGTCATCAGCAATCCGGCACAGAGAAAAGAAAAATAAAGTAAAAAACAAAACAAAAACAGGCATAAATTTGGCTTGACATTGGACATTCGAGAGTCTCAAATTTAGGGACCGTCTCTTAAGTTACATGTGATATTGTTATACAATTTTCTAACGTCAGTAGCATTTGAAGAGAATGACTTACAGTCATAAAAACAACTGTAATTGTTCATCTAGGTGACAGCTATAATGCACCATTAAATTGAATGTTTGATATTTATTAAAACAAACTGTAAGTCATATGTAAATTATGCTACTTTTTCACATGGACTCAAAAGCAAATTTGAAGCTCAATAGCATTTGAGGAGAAAGACTTGCAGTCATAAAACAATTTTAATGTGTTAATTTAGGTGTCAGCTACAATGTACACCTTATACATTTATATATATATTAAAATAAAGTGTTACTAAAGTTATATATATTGTTCTGTGTATGTGATTTCAAAGTCTAGACGGGTCGGATTAACCCTTTAACTGCCATATCCCTTAAAATTTGATTGCCAGAGGGTTACTGTAAATGCTTATGCCCGCTGGGCACAGTTTTCCCGATGCCACCGGGGTGGCGTTGCACTGACGGCTTGAGCCCGCCATCGCTGCTTGCAGCTATATTTATTATTATTATTCCGCTTCTCCTTAATGAATCGCATTTTTGAGGGCCTAAACATGCTCAAAAAGTCACCAAATTTTGCACACGCCTCCGAACTGGCGAAAATTTACATCTGATATGGGTTTCAGAAGTGGGCGTGGTAAAATGGCTCGACAGCGCCACCTATGCATGTTCAGCGGTGTGCGCCTCGAGTTACATTTCACGTACATGTATGAAAATCGGTACACACATGTAACACATCAATACCTACAAAAAAGACTCTTGGAGCAAAATTCTAAACCCAACAGGAAGTCGGTTATTTTTAATATTATGAGCAAATTTTGTGTCATTTTTGCCATTTCCATGCGTTGTATTTTAACGAACTCCTCCTAGAGATTTCTTCAAATCAACACCAAATTTGGTATGCCTAATCTGAAGGCCTTTGCGATGTTAAATTGCGAAGCTTTTGAGTTTTCGTTAATGGGCGTGTCCGTGGCGGCCTGGCGAATTTTGATGATTCGCCATGAAACAGGAAGTTGCTATAACTCAGACATACAATGACCAATCTGCCCCAAACTTCACATGTTTGATGAGACTCCTGACCTGAACAGATTGACATGCCCATATTCAGTTATAGTCATAGCGCCACCTATTGGCAACAGGAAGTGACATATTTTATGCTGCGATGAACTACTCCTAGAAATTTTATGACATCAATGTATTTTTTGTGGTCAGTCTAATCTAAAGGCCTGTGCGATGTTAAGTTGTGAAGATCTTGAGTTTTCGTTAAAAGGCGTGTCCATGGCTCCGTCACGAAGTTCGATGTCTCGCCATGGGAATAAAAGATGTTTTAACTCAGGCATAAAATGTTCGATCTTCCCCAAACTGCACTTGTGTGATAAGGGTCCTGGCCTGAACAGATCTGAAGGCCAAAATTCCATCAGGTGTGGCAAAATGGCTTGATAGCGCCACCTATACACTTTCAACGGAGTGCGCCTCGAGCTATGTTTCACGTACATGTACAAAAATCGGTATACACATGTAACACACCAATACCTACAAAAAAGTCTCTTGGTACGAAATCCGAATCCCAACAGGAAGTCGGATATTTAGAATTTTCTCTGCAAAATTGGCGTTGTTTTTGCCATTTTCAGGGGTTGTACTTTAACGAACTCCTCCTAGAGATTTATTCAGATCAACACCAAACCTGGTCAGTGTAATCTTAAGCCCTTTGCGATGTTAAATTGCGAAGATCTTTAGATTTCGTTAAAGGGCGTGTCCATGGCGGCCTGACAAATTTCGATGTTTCGCCATGAAAAAGGAAGTTGCTGTAACTCAGACATACAATGTCCAATCTGCCCCAAACTTCACATGTTAGATAAAACTTCTGCCCTTAACAGATCTCCATGCCCACATTCAGTTATAGTCATAGCGCCACCTATTGGCAACAGGAAGTGACATGTTTTACGCTGCGACAAACTACTCCTATAATTTTTTTGAGATTAACATATATTTTGTGGTCAGTCTAATCTAAAGGCCTGTGCAATGTTAACTTTTGGAGATCTTGAGTTTTTGTTAAAGGGCATTTCCATGGCGCCATGACAAAATTTGATGTCTTGCCACAGCAAGAGAAGTTGTTGTAACTCAAGCATAAAATGTTCAATCTTCCCCAAACTTCACATGTTTGATAAGAGTCCTGGCCTGAAGACATCTGAAGGCCAATATTCCATTATAAAGATAGCGCCACCTGCTAGCAACGGTAAGATTGGCACATATATGGGATATACTTTGATATATTCCACTTATATTTAGGACATTAAATGCATATTTCTCAACGTTCACCTTTTTACTAAAGCCACACGATGGCGGTGAGCCCGGGTGCGAGGGCCCGTTCATCGCTGCTTGCAGCTTTAATTATTATTATACTTCTCCAAAATGAATCGCATTTTTGAGGGTCTGAACATACTCAAAAAGTCATGAAACTTTGCACACACCTCAGAACTGGCGAAAATTTACATCTGATACGGGTTTCAGAAGTGGGTGTGGCAAAATGGCTCGACAGCGCCACCTATAGACGTTCAACGGTGTGCGCCTCGAGCTATGTTTCATTGATTCGCCATGAAAAATTAAGTTACTATAACTCAGACATACAATGTCCAATGTGCCCAATACTTCACATGTTTAATAAGACTCCTGGCCTGAACATATTAACATGCCCATATTTAGTTATAGTCATAGCGCCACCTATAGGCAACAGGAAGTTACATATTTTACACTTTGACAGACTACTCCTAGAAATTTTTTGACATCAATGTCTTTTTTATAGTCAGTCTAATCTAAAGGCCTGTGCAATGTTAAATTGTGAAGATCTTGAGTTTTCGTTAAGGGGCGTGTCCATGGCGCCGTGACAAAGTTCAAAGTCTCGCCAAGGGAATAAAAGTTGTTGTAACTCAGGCATAAAATGTCAGATCTTCCCCAAACTTCACATGTTTGATCAGTGTCCTTACCTGAACACATCTGAAGGACAATATTCCATCGGGTGTGGCAAAATGGCTCGATAGCGCCACCTATACACTTTCAACAGAGTGCGCCTCGAGCTATGTTTCACGTACATGTACAAAAATCGGTACACACATGTAACACACCAATACCTACAAAAAAGTATCTTGGTACGAAATCCGAATCCCAACAGGAAGTCGGTTGTTTAGAATTTTCTCTGCAAAATTGGCGTTGTTTTGGCCATTTTTAGGGGTTGTACTTTAACGAGCTCCTCCTACAGATTTATTCAGATCAACACCAAACTTGGTCAGTTAAATCTAAAGGCCTTTGCGATGTTAAATTGCGAAGATTTTGAGAATACGATAAAGGGCGTGTTCATGGCGGCCTGACAAAATTCGATGTTTCGCCATGAAAAAGGAAGTTGCTGTAACTCAGACATACAATGTCCAATCTGCCCCAAACTTCACGTTAGATAAGACTTCTACCCTTAAAAGATCTACATGCCCATATTCAGTTATAGTCATAGCGCCACCTACTGGCAACAGGAAGTGACATGTTTTACGCTGCGACAAACTACTCCTAGAATTTTTTTGAGATTAATGTATTTTTTGTGGTCAGTCTAATCTAAAGGCCTGTGCAATGTTAACTTGTGGAGATCTTGAGTTTTTGTTAAACGGTGAATCCTAGGCGCCATGACAAAATTTGATGTCTCGCCACAGCAAGAGAAGTTGTTGTAACTCAGGCATAATTTGTTCGGTCTTCCCCAAACTTCACATGTTCGATAAGAGTCCTGCCCTGAACACATCTGAAGGCCAATATTCCATTATAATGAGAGCACCACCTGCTGGCAACAGGAAGATTGGCACATATATGGAATAAACTTTGATATATTGCACTTATATTTATGAGTTTAAATGCATATTTCTCACCATTCACCTATTTACTAAAGCCACTCGCTGCCGGTGAGCCCGGGTGCGAGGGCCCGTTCATCGCTGCTTGCAGCTTTAATTATTATTATTTTTCTTACTCAAATTATTCTTATTGTATTTTTCTAGTGCTCAAATAAATCACTTATATGATGTCTAAGTTTCTGTCTAGTGTTTTATAATTGAAAAAAAAAACTATGCAGTGGTATGTTTACTGACTAAATAGTTTGTAGAAGCCTTCAATACTATTGGGAAATATATTTTCTTATATTTGGGGGGTGGGGGTGTAGACATAGTCTCATAAAAATATTTGCAGGAGCCTCATTTTTCATGATAGTTTATTCAGATTTGAAATAGAAACTCATTAGACATGTGGCTTTCAACCCATTAATTTTCTAGATTGCTCCAGGACTCATTTCATGTATTTTTATATCAAATAAAAAAATATTTATATCAAATCTTGAGCATTATCAAATCTGGTTGATAAAAAGTGAAGCCCAAAGGGTCTTCTTTCTAAAGACACCACAATTATGTTTATAACACACTGAAGTAGGAAACTATTACAAATATAAGTTAGGTAGAGCACTTTCAGCTGTGAGTCCCATAATGGGGGGTCAGGTTAACAGGTTAAAGCAGAGATACACTCATATACCCTGAAAAGAAAGCACTGATAGTCTAACTAATACAAATAAAGAATTTGAACTAGGCTACTACAATAGTGAAACATACAAACAATACATGCATATACCAGATACATTTGTAACATTTGTAAGTGAGCAACTCTGTTTCTTTGTCCGAGTGAGCAACAGTAACTATACTTAGACTGGGTTGGGCTTACCAGTAGGGTCAATTCTTGTTGGCCGCAGAAACAAACAATTGTGAGTATACGTTAAAGAAAAGGCACAGTGTGAGACACAGTTTAGAAATACAATATTCTAGTAAAATACTCCAAAATAGTGCAAAACAAAAACTTCCAAAACAGCATTAAGGAAAGTTACAATCCCATCCGGCTGTGTTTTCATGGAAGAGCTTCTTGAATGAGTCGTTGGTTTTGGAGGAGACAAAGTAGATGGTGAAGCTGTTAGACACAAATAAAAAAAAACGTCAAAGCAGAAGATTTTTGATCAGGAAGGTTCTGTAATGACTTTAACACACACCTCTGACTGTCAACCTTCGATTGAATTTCTTTTGCACTTCTGTGATAGAGCAAAGGAAATCCCCTTGATCAGTGAAATTCAGATGGTTGAGTCTGATGGAGAAGTTTCCATTTTTATACTCTGAGGGAAAACTTTCTATTCGATCTTTGAACACTGCATCCTGGTCTTCTGTTACGGGTCTGTCATTTTCAATATCATAAACATTCTTGTGTGTATTGTATCTCCAAAATGCATTCCTTTCATCTGGGTTTAGCACTCTTGCATTGTATGAACATGGCAAGATGACAGAATCTCCAACAACACCCTCAATTTCAAGTGGGTCCTGCAGAGACCCTGAAGATGAGAGTAAAAACCTTAGAAAGCAAACAACAAAATAACAGCACAGAATAGATTTGTAGATAATTATCAAATATCTTAACTGAGGTCTGTGAATTCTAACCTTTGTCTATCAGATGTAGAATTAAATATATGAGCCAGCATCTGAAAAAAATAAATAAAAAAAGATTTGTTAATATTTGTCTACGACATTGTTAAGTATCTTGTAACAGAATAAGATAATGAACATGGTTTTAAATCACCATCTTGCCTTCACTAGGTCAAATTAAATAGATAATTCACCCAAAAATGAAAATTCTGTCATTAATTACTCACCCTCATGTTGATCCAATCCCCCAAGACTTTCGTTTATCCTTTGGAACACAATTGAAGATATTTTAAATGAAATCAGAGAGGTTTCTGTTACTTGATTGACAGCATCAGCAACTTTCACATCAAAGGCCCAGAAAGGTATAGTAAAAACATAATGGAAGTAATCCAAGTTACTCCAGTGATTCAATCATTTTCTGAAGCAACAGGAATGTTTATTTGTGTCCTAAAAATACAAATAAATAACGACTATATTCCACATTTTCTTCATTTAAACTTCAATCTCCAAGTCGCATTCATGAGAGCTTCTTCTTCGGTCCACGAGAGCACCACGTCACGTGTGTTCTGTTGACACGAGAGCACGACTCTCACAATACAACCCATACCAGAAGCGCTGTACTGTTTTCAAGGAGAGCAAGAGGAAAAAACATTTTTAATAATACAGCAATACAGTATTCCTCTGCTTGAGCCACTGGAGTAACATGGACTACTGATGTTTCCATTCATACCTATCTGGGTTGTCAATAGAGGTACAGAAACTGCTTGAATTTCATTCATTTTTAATTCTGTTCCGATGATGAACGTAAGTTTTAGGGGATTGGAACAACTTTAAGGTGAGCAACTAATGACAGAATTTCCATCTGTGGGCGAACTTTACCTTTAAATAGTCCTGCGGTGTGAAAGATGAATGGTGCAATGGTGCTTTTGAAAAAAAGTGTGAAAGGCATACACTCTTAAAAATAAAGGTGCCTAAAAGGTTATTCACAGAACCATTTTTGGTTCCACAAAGAACTGTTCAGTCAAAGGCTCTTTAAAGAACCATCTCTTTCTCAACTTTTTATAATCTGAAGAACCTTCTTTCGGCACAAAGAACTTTTTTTGAAACAGAAAGGTTCTTAAGATGTTAAAGTTTCCTTATGAAACCATTTAGACAAAAAAAAGGTTATTCTATGGCATTGTGAAGCATGTATGACAACATTTACAGGATGTATCATCGTTTCTTAGAAATCGAGCATCGCGTTAGTTCAGTAAGGCCACGTTAGTCAAGCTTGCATCAGCTGACAGTCAGCTGTTCCTGATGTGTACCAATCCAGTCTTGACACCTATCACGTTCTGTCTATTTAAATTCCCATTCTTCAGTGTCTCTTCCATCGCATCGCTGCTTGCAAGTAACTCCCTCCTCCAACCCCAACTCCACCAACTGAACCTGTAATCCGATCTAATTTTGTTCTTTCTTTACGGTCTCTTCAATGGAAGCAGTCTCTATCACATTTTGTTTACAACTCACGTAATTGTGAATTCTAATTATGTATGCTTATAATGGTTCTGTTCTGTACCACACGGGGGTTTGTCTTGCTGCTCTCCCCGCTCTGTCCAAGCATGGCTGCATGGACAGGTGTGTGGTAGAGTCCTGCACGGGTTCGGGTACCCGCAAATTTGGCTGAAACTGGTGAAAAATATCCAACTGTGTCGGATACGGGTGCGGGTCGGGTTAGACACAGGGAAACACGGGTTCAAAACAGTCACGTGCAAACGTAAAAATAGGCCTACGTTCCACTTTTGAAAAAAATCACCACGGCGCAAACGGCTGCATGAGTCATAGGTAACAGACGTTAAGATCTGTCAGCTGTTTTTTTTTCGTTGTTTTTGTTTTCCGTTCATATATATATATATATATATATATATATATATATATATATATATATATATATATATATATATATATATAGCTATATACAGAATCTGAATTAAAATGTTTTTGATTTAAGCCTATTTTAAAATTTGTGTCATAAAATTATATTGCGCATAACGCGATCGTTATAAAGGTGTTTAAACAACAATACACTTCCACTTGCATGTATTTGACAATCTGAATATCAGATATTTCATTCCATAGCTAACACATTTGTGAATATGGGCCTAATCTAGGCTATCCAGGGTTGTTGTTTTTTTGACTTTGTGCAGCTCATTTACATGTGCGCTCTGGCGCAGATCCGCCTCTCGCGATGCTCAGCTGTGAACGATTAATAAATGTGTGCGTTCGACTTGAAGCACAACCTCAGACGGTGGTATGATTCGCTCTTTTGTTGTTCTGTTTTCTTTCAGGATCAAAAATACAACAAATGAAAGCGTTTATCTGTATTTCCGACTGATGAGAACTATGCATATACATTCATAAATCAGTCAATTTTGTATTTTATTATGAGATATTTTATTCTAATGTGATCAGTGACTGATGGACCAAAGAGCACGTATTTCGACATTTGCAGTAAAAAAGTGAAATATAAATTCTCAGAAAATGCATTTAATACCAGTATATTGAAACGTCTGTTTATATAGCCTACTCTATTAATAAAGGAGTCCAGACATTGGAAAATATCAGTCCACATGCGTTTTATATTTAATATGAGGGAAATAGACATGCATGCATGCGTGATACAAAAAATATTTAAATATTAGGTAGCAAAATATTTTTTAGTAATTCTGTCAATTACACTAAGGTTATTTAATTGTCTGCTATATATTTGCTTCTTATTTATTAAAATATGGGCAATTGATAGATAAAACATTGATCAAAATTAAGATACAATGTATAAAAAACGAATATCTTTTAAAAAGAGTTTTCCATAAATAACTTCTGTACGACCTGGCAATAAAATTCGAAAAAAGTTTGTCTACTGTGATTTGCTTAACTGATTTGATTTCAGGTGCGGGTCGGGTGTCGGTTCTATTTTAAGCGGGTCGGGTCAGGTGTGGATTTTAATTAGTGCTGCTGTCAGAAAACGGGTCGGATGCGGTTTTAAATACTGCGGGTACGGGCGGGTGCGGATTTACAAAATCGGACCCGTGCAGCTCTCTGGTGTGTGGAGTGTTGACGAGAACATAGCCATACCGCCAACACTAACTGTATGCAATATAATTGTCATAAAATATACTTGACGGAAGTGGTCCTGATTGAAATATGGTTTTATCTTGTTTAAACTTTGTGTAATTTATTTAGGCCTATTTTATTTTCTAATTAGTTTTAAATACATTCTAATATTGGCTAAGAAGTAAACGTTTACGGTTCTTATTTGTGTGGGTCCACAGTTTGCCGATTTTTAGTTTTTAGTTTTTTAGCCTATACGTAGTATTTTTATTCATTATGTTATTAAAAGGTCTGTATTTAATATCAGTGAGCCTTTTTTTTATTCAAGCAATTGACGCCAGGTTGCCAATTGCTGCTAATTCGAAGTGAATGTATAACGCGCACCCATTTATAAGCTATTTAAAAACAAGGAAAAGAGGATCCCCCCCCCCCCCCCTCCCACATGGTGATACCACACCACACGGTATTACCGGCGTTACATTTCCAGTGTTCGGCCCATCACAATGCACTGGGTCAGTTGGCCAATCAGAGCAGACTTTGCTTGTCGGAAGGAGGGACTTTGTAGAAATTGAGTTTCAGAGAGGCGTTGCATAGAGGACCTACAATAATGTACAGTATTTAAAAAATATATTTTTTCTGAACATTAAAGCATGTCACCATATTCTGTTACACCAATACACAAAATAATTATCTTTAAAAAAAAAGAAAAAAAGAAACATCATATGGCCCCTTTAAGGAAGCTCTGGGGACAATTTTATATGTATATATATATTTTATAGATGATTTGTTTTGGCAAAGAAAACTAAGCATCATAGTAAATCAGACTTCTGCTAATACACAGCACAGGCTTTGCTATCTCATGTCTGAGTCCTTGGTGATGTTGACTATATAATTTATTTCCAGTGGATTTAACATTATGTAAATATATTGAACTGAAATCAGTGCGGTTGTTTCCATTTTGCAAACAGTTTCTTTTAATAGCAATCAAATCACGGTTGAACTTAAAAGACTTAACCATTCACATGCATGATGCATGGCTGTGCGATATTGAAGAAAAATGTAATATGATAGCATACTTAATGTGATATTTGATATGATATATTTATTTTCTAAAATCAAATTATTTATTTTAAAAATTATATAATCAACATATGTTTCACATTATTTCAAGGAAAAGAAAGCATCACTACAGCTTCTGAATGTGAACAGCCATGTTTTACTGTTGCATAAAACAAATTGGACATTGTTAAAACCTGATGCTATGGATTGTTGCTTAAGTCCGGGAACAAGGGTAAAGTTACCTGTGACTAGGGTTGGGAATCGTTAGAAATTTTCCGAATCCGGTTCCGGTTCCACCTAACGGTTCCGGTTCTGATTCCGGTTCCATTAATACTCAATTCAATACTCAACTACTCAATGCTCAATACTGTTTATTATTTACTGTCAACTTAATTTAAAGGTTCGCAATGTCAAAATGCAACCTATATTACAGTGTACAGATCTTCATAAGTAGTGTCCCAGACAGCAAGTAATTTCGGCCCAGGTCTGGCCCACATCTGGCCCACATGGATTTCATGCGGGCCAGATGTGGGCCGTATCTGGGCCAACACTATGTTGCTGTCTGGGGTGAGGTATTTTTAGAAATTTTCTGGTTCGGCTTCTGGTTTCATTTAAATGAACTATGTTTTTTACTATTTTACCTTCACTGAATGTAGCGTTGCTGGAAGGTAGTAAGTAATGTTGAGTAATACTAGTCCATCAATCAGCATGTGTTTCAAAGTTGATGTTTTTTACACTATCAATAATGTTTTGCTTTTCAAGCAGGAATAAGCTTGTTGGCCAAACAGTCCCTTGAGGGCTGAGACACTTGTTAATTTCCCTTAATTAATGAAATATAAACGGTTAAACTTAAACATGTATACACATTCTCCATAAAGTCCCTATTTTACAAATAATAATGCAGTCAGGAGATGGTGTGATGCAATGAGTGGTTTCCACATTTTTAAACATTTAAAATGCATTAAAATAAATATTTTCTATCACTTTGTTTATCACTCTTGAAATGACCTGTACACTAAATAATCTAACCCTCATACTTGTATAACAATAGCAGTCTATTTATTTAGTGGTCCAAGTTGAAGCCAGTATGTATATTAATGACACTATGGGACAAATATAATGTAATTTAGTGGTGGCAGGTGCAGCCCGCTGCCATTAGATGTACAGACAAAACGATGTGCAGTTATCAAAGGCGCGAGTGCACATACAGTCGTAGGAAACAATGTGTTTGGCAATTAAAGACGGGACAGCACAACGAGTTTGTGGATGTGCGTCATTGGAATCAATGTGCTCAGTAATTAAAAAGGCAGGTAGGCGTGTCTGTTATTCGGTTTGTGACATCCTTTACGGGAAACGCCGAATATCCGGCGCAAGGCTGCTCACAACGCTTGGTCACGTGTTGCATCAGAACCGTTTTCGGAACCGAAACTTAGAAATTGCTCACGGTTCCGGTTCTTTTCAAAGAACAAAACCGGTTCTGAATAAGAACCGGTTTTCGGTTCCCATCCCTACCTGTGACTGAAGATTTCTCTGCTGAGCATATAGGGCTGCCATGTTAATTTTGACAGCAAATTTTGATTTAGTTTTAGTCATAGTCTTTTGACTAAAATTCCATTTAGTTTCAGTCATCTGAATTGTTTTTAGTTTTAGTCATCTAAATCTACAGTAAATTTAGTTAGCTAAAACCTAATGGGTTTAGTTACAGTGCATTTATTAAGCATTTCTCAAAAATTTCCAAACTCATGATATAGGCCTAGGTTTAATAGTAAGGATTTTTTTCATGATAGACACCGATTTAACTGATGTGACCCACAGCATGCCTTAATGTTAAAATGAAATAAAACTCTTTCTTTTTTTGTTGAACAAACGTTTTAAAGCAAGAAAATTTTACAGAACAGTTAGGGGCCGTTCACATATCACATTTTTTGTGCGCTCAAGTTTGTTATTTCCAGGAGGGCATGGTTTCATATTTTATTGAAGCACCTGCTGTTAGCATTCCATTGACTCCCATTAATTTTGACGTCACTTTGACAGTAAATAACTTTACATCTGAGGCATTTAAAGACTCCATTTGTCCATTCATTATTTCTAAAGAAACACGAAAATATATAAAAGGCCCCATTACCTTGTATGTTACGCTGTAGAAGCAGTTTTTGTAAAAATAGGCTAATGATTGCGTCATAACCTGCGACTCTCTGTCGCACAGTAGAGAAATTACCGTATGGACAGGAGGTGAAGCTTGCAGGCAATCTTTTACTGTCTATGAGCCAATCGGGGGGACGTGGAGGCATAAAGTCAAGGGAGAAGCCCATAGAGAGTCCATAAAAGCAGCAGGACAAAATTATTCAACAATGTCTGCAAGACTCAGTGGGTGATTCAGATTTCTCTTGGCACAGCGATTAGAAGACTTACAATTGTCAGACAGGTTGCTCACGTGACATCTACGTCATAAAGCTCAGTTTGAGTCTGCGCAGTACGCTCGACCCCCAGGAAGTGCATGCTTCTAATTGACTTCACTTGTCTCCATTGAATCAAATGGGGTCGCTGTGTCCATTTCTTTTACTGTCTATGGTTATTTCAAATGTAGGCGTGCGGTATGTGCGCTCATCATGGAAGCGACGTGGTCGTGCTCATTTTGTCCAGGTGCGTCCACACCGCATCGAGTTAAAAACATTTCAGCTATTCAGAATGCCGCAAGTGCGACGCAGTTCATGTAGCTTCCTCACCTTTTCCGTAACAACGTTGAAAACTCAGCCAAGATGAAGGAACAGCTGATCATAGCTGTATATGCAGGGAACTACACTAACTTTTTTCACTGGTGGCACTTGCGCTACTTACTTTTTCAGTTACTGGCGCAAAACATGATTTGGTCGCACAAATTATTTATAGTAATTACTGGATAATAATGAATAATAAAAAAAAAAAATCAGCGGGTATTTAACGTGTATTTCACGTGTTAAATACACGTGAAGTACACGTTAAAAATCAGTTTGAAGAGGTTAATGTGATTGGCTGCTGAGGACTTGGGTCAAACCACTTCTGTGAGCTTAGAGGGGTGTACTACTCATAGACAAGCAACCACCATTTAACATGCTATAGATCAGCTTATTCAGCCTTATTATTTCGTCTTTTTTCTTTTCTGTTTTGTATAGCCTATAGAAATAATATATTTAAGTTTCAGTTTTATGAAATATTTATTTATTTATTAGGAGGTATTTAGGAGATTATGGTTTTTGCATGACTTATTTCGCATTCAGCTAGACAACCCTGTCATAGCTGTTATCATAGCCTAGGCTTTTTATTAAAAAAGAAAACAGCAAGGGACCATGGAAAAACACTGTTGCAGGTGTTTTTTTTTTGTTTTTGTTTTGTTTGCAGCGGGACAACTCAAAAAAAGTTGGGCACACAAGTACTGTGGCTCTTTTGCCCCATGGCCAAGATGGCCAAGCCAACATCAAAGTTAGTTCACTAACTTTTAATTCTAGTTATAATTTTTTATTATAATTATTGGTTATTCTTTAAATGTTGTCCATATGATGACAAAATCAATTTGATAAAGAAGAGATTTTTTTTTTTTAAACAGTTCTTAAAAAACGACTTTGTTGTATGGTTTATGTCTTTTGAGTTCACCCTTCAGATTAGACTGTAGAACTGTAGTGTTATTTGTTTGGATTCAAAATTACATTTGCTTTTAATTTATGTCATTATGTCCTTTTTGAGCAATCTTCTTGTACATATATTAGACCAAAATGTCAAGGAAAAGCAATTATTATAACAGCAAACTCAAAATTTGATTAAAAATGAACAAACTAGGCTATAAATACTTTGTATTGTAGGCTTGTATTATTATATTATTATATAGCCTAGTGTTTATTTACTGATAGCCAGTCAAAAAGTCAAATTAATCAATTTTTTATTTATAACAGTGTTTTTCTTTATTTATAAAATAATAACAAACCACAGATCTTGAAGAAACAGTAACAAAAACACAGTAACAGAAATGTCAGAAATAGCGTATGGGTCTGTCACGTGATTAAAGAACGACTCGACCCGAAAGACTCATGAGATTAACTAATCAATTCTCTTTCTGGCTCGGACTGTATGATTTAGCGTATGGGGCTGTCACGAGATTAAGGAATGACTTGAACCCGAAGACTTGTCAGACAAGAGGTGAGGTCTTCACAGACCACAGACTGAAGAGCCAGGTAAACAATGAATTAATATTTACTGTATCTTATAGCATTTTAGTTTTGTATTGTTTGTAGTGTGACCAACGTTTGCATAAGTACTAGATGTGTTGGGGAAGTAACACGTAACATTTTAATTACATTTTGCTAAAATGAATGAAATGAATGAAATGACTCGAAAAAAGATTTGTTCATTTTGCTGAACGAGACTGAAAAGTCTGAGTTGGTAAAATAATCAGAACTTCCCATCACTATTTCTGTCACAAATCTACAGAAGTTCTTATTGAGAATTAAGAAAGGTTTAGATGTCAATGTCTTATTGAAAATGTATTGTTTAAGATCGCCATCATGGAGATAAGTTGTTTTCAGAAAACATTTCTGCATTGATTAAAGCAGATCAATATTTCTGCTTTAATAATCAAATCATTGCATTAAAATGACTTAAAACCCCTTAACTGTCACTCACGTTTTTGAAGATAGACTTAAATGTGCATGAAACAAACCAACATTTTTATAATTCATTACTGAAAACATTGTGTAACATGATATTGATGAACCATTTACATGGTAATGCAATGTCTGATTTTAAAATGGGTTTAAAAGGATGAATTTTGAGATTTTAAGTTTTCAGTTGATATATAATTTCTGATGATTTCTAAAATGTGATAGAGAAAAAGGCAATGAAGAAGTCTTTTTTTTAAACAAAGGTCAAAACTCTTGTTATAATGTAGATTTTTGAGGGTGCACTCTTGTCATAAATTAATCTATTACTTTTCCTACATAATTATTAACAAAAACATTGGCAAAATATACATTTGGGAGTCTTAGACCTTTCCAATGATATATAGTTTGTCAAGATTAGATTAGATTTGATTGTAATATAGTGAAGTAAACGTAGGTGTCCCATATTCGGGACGGGGTGACAGTTAAGGGGTTTTAAATTACTCAACTAATGTAAAAATAAATAATTATTTAAAGTACTTTATGGTATTAAAAAAATTTAATTAAAAGCATACACCTCTATCTTCCAGAGCATGCAAGAAATTAGTTCTGAATGAATCTCCTCCCAAATCGTTCTTCCCTAACATTTTTGTCTCTTTTTTTTATTCGTTGAAGAAAATGTCAATTGTCAATTTTACGTCATACTTTTTGCCTTTCAAATAGAGTTTGTTTGTTACTGTCTCAATGTCGTTGGGGGAAAAATATTGTTGATGACAATTAGGACGATTTTTTTTTCTCTCTCTCTTAATCCTAAATTTGAATGGCCAAATATAATACCACCAGTCTATTTCAACACTTAGAGTGCAATCAAGTAACCGAATATGAACTCATGATATGAATATGGCTCAAAAAGAGAGAGAGACTGGCCAGCGACCAGCAACAATATGCCTCCAGAAAGCAGGTGTTGATACTACAAGCTACATAGTACAGGGCTCCAGACTAACATTTGAGAGAATTGGGGTGGTGTTGGCGCAGTGGATAAGACACATGCCTTTGGTGTGAGAGACGCGGGTTCAAATCCACTGTGTAACACCAATGTGTCCCTGAGCAAGACACTTAACCCCTAGTTGCTTTAGATGCGTGCGACCTCTGACATAAATAGCAATTCTAAGTTGCTTTGGATAAAAGTGTCAGCTAAATGAATAAATGTAAATGAGAGCAGTGACCACTAATTTCTAAGATGGTGGTACCAGGAGCATATTTAGTAGTGCTGGAGGTCTTGTGTGGGGGTATTCAAAATAAAGATCATTTAATCATAAAATTACTATTGTTTTTCGTTAATAAGTGCAGTTACTATACTAATACTATTTCATGTTAATTTCTTCTTTATTTTATTTTATTTTTTTTATTTTTTTTATACATATCTGACAGTAACGCACTAAGCTTGAGTTAAGATGCATACAAAATTTACATTTATTAACAACAGTAACAGGTGCAAAATCTACTTTTCATATACAGAAAATGTATATATTCCACTTTTATTAAATGTACCATTATTTTCCTGGCATATAGAACTGACCGACTTCAGTGATTGTGTGATTTAGTAGTAAATTGAAGAAAAGTTTGAAGAACTGAAGACTTTTTTTCATACACAAAAAAGTGTAAAATTCTGACAAAATCTGATAATTTTATAATTTCAAAATAAAGAGAAATAGAAATGCATGACTAATAGGCCAATAAGTGCTCCTCTGCTGCTGTCTACTGGTTATAATTGTGATTTGATGTATTTTTATAATTTTAAAAGTGTTTGTTTACAATAAAGTATATGTTCATCCCATTAAAAATAACATTCAAACGGGATAATCTTAGAGCTTTAAAACTCTGGAAATAGTTGTGTGAAATGCCTGAAAGTCAATTTAAAGTGCTTGAATTTCTCTCTCAAAAGGTTGTATAAACCCTGAAATGAATGAAATAATGCAACTATTTCTACCACAACACCATGGTTACAGTTAGCATTATCACTTCAGCTTCTGGTGTCAGCGCTGTTTATAACAGAATTCTGTGCAGAAATTAAATCATTTTCACAAGATCTCATAGTAACCATATCATTGTGCAGTGAATTCAAACGCTTCTCACCGGATCTAGCAGCAATCTGTGCAGTAACAGTGTCGCAAAATCAACTCTGGCTGCTGAGTAAAGCTGTTTTGAGCTCAGACAAGTTTGTTTCGAGCTGATAATCGGTCCGCTCTGCGCAGCTGAAACTTAGCGCGTTTTAGTTTCGCTTATATTGCATTTGCCATTTCTCCCCTGATAGCACATGTACATCTCGGAGACGTCTATTTGACGCTGCATTTATATCTGCAAGACGTATTTTTTTAGTGTTTGCTCATCTGCAGTACGTCTATTTTTTTTTAGATGTCAAATAGAGGTTTATTAGATGTCTTTAAGATGTTTATGATTTACAATGTATGTAAAACTGACATCTGAAAGACGTTTGTAGACAGCAGATGCTTTCCAGATCAAAAGATCTTTAACAGACATCTTCCAGACGTACGTGTGCAATCTATGAGCTGGGCAACCTGGTGGTCGCGCCAGTGCGACTGCTCACAAAAATTAGTCGCACTGACAGGAAAAATTTGGTTGCAGCCTGAAGCCCTGCAGTATGAAAAATGTTTTGATGCTCGCATCAGTTATGATATATTGATACTTCAGGATCGATACGCCCATCCCTAGTTCAGGTGTGTTTGATCAGAGCTGGAACTAAACTCTGCAGGATAGTGGCCCTCCAGGACTGAAGTTGCCTATCCCTAATGTAGAGCATTACAATCTTTGTTCTAAATTAGCCCTGGGTGTAACATAGGTATTTTAGTCAAAATAGGCTGTATGTGTTGAGAGACACCGTGTTTCCAGTTTAATCCTTGTGACTTTTCGTGATGCCATTCACCTGTGTTGCTTTACCACTTCTTCTATTTTATGATGGAATTTATTTGTATTAAACTTCATCCACCATCTGATATCTTGTTACATCCAACCTACACTCATTCACTCACTGGCTTATTACAGTTAGATTTTTAGTTACATTTTTAAAAGCATTTTTATATAATTCTGTATGGGCCCTATTCACACTGCAGGTTTTTCAGAAACAGAAGTCGTCATGATTGTTGTGGTTTTATTTGCCCTAATACTGGTGTCTCAAATTATTTTCTAGTTGTCTCAAAAAAAATATAAAAAAATAAAGCGCATGCAGACAGATTTAAAAACTGCTGGTTTCGGGGCATTCGTAGTTTATGTTGTTTGGCTGCGAAATGCGAATGAAAAGATGTCTCTTTCCAAACCGAAAAAAGGAAAGTGGATGACGAACACAGACAGTTTCAAGAAAGATGGACATTGCAGTATTTTTTTGTGGAGTTTAATGGAAACGCTACCTGTCTGATATGCAAAGAAAAAGTCGCCGTTCTAAAGGAATATAATCTCAAGCGTCATTACTCGACTAAACATGGAGACCAGTATGATAAGTACCAGGAAGACGAGAGAAAAAGATGAGCCACGCTGTTGCAGAGAGAGCTAACGTCCCAGCAAAACATTTTCCATAAAGACAAAAAGGATGCTGATGCTGCAGTTGAGGCAAGTTATGTGGTGAGTGAGTTGATCGCTAAAGCAGGAAAGCCATTCACAGAAGGGCAGTTTATAAAGGATTGCATGCAGAAGGTCTCTGATATTCTTTGTCCAGGAAAGAAAAACTTGTTCAACAATCTATCTTTGTCGGCGAACACAGTGGCAGAGCGGATCAGCGAGTTATCGAGTGACATTTATGATCAGTTACGCAGCAAATCTAAAGTTTTCACAGCATGTTCTGTGGCGCTTGACGAAAGCACAGACATAACCGACAGTGCTCAGTTAGCGATTTTCATCAGGGGTATTAATGACCAATTTGAAGTGACAGAAGAGTTGCTGAGTTTGTGTCCAATGCACGGCCGTACCACAGCCAAAGATATATTTCAGCAGCTGTGTGACGCCATTGAGCACGCTGGTTTGCCATGGAATAGGCTAGTCGGCATTACCACTGATGGTGCCCGTCTATGACAGGGGAAAAAAATTTACTGGTAGCACTAGTACAGAGAAAGTTAGAAGAGGAAAATGCAGATGCAGCAGTTGTTCTGCACTGCATTATACACCAACAGGCACTGTGCAGCAAATGCTTGAAATATGAACATGTCATGTCTGTTGTCCTGAAATGTATAAATTACATCAGGTCTAGGAGTTTACAGCATCGCCAGTTTCGGGCCTTTTTAGAAGAAATTGAGTCAACATATGGTGATGTACTTTATTTTACTGAGGTCCGCTGGCTCAGCAGGGGGAATGTTCTGAGGAGATTCTTTGATCAGAGGTGAAGAGATTAATGGAAGATGGCAGAATGGATGTTCCTGAATTTGATGATCCTAAATGGGTCATGGACCTTGCATTCTTAGTTGACATAACACAGGAGCTGAATGTCCTTAACCTGAAGCTCCAGGGCGCAGGTCAGCTCATCACAGCAGCGAAAGACAGTGTGAAAGCCTTCTCCACAAAACTAAGATTGTGGAAAACTCAGCTTTCTGCAAAAAACCTTAGTCATTTCCCAACATGCAGATCTCTTGCAGAGGAGGGCACAGCATTCAGTGGTGATGAATATGCCTCTGCTATTGAAAACCTACTTCAGGAATTTGATCAACGTTTTGCTGACTTCAAGGCACATTGTGACACTTCCCAGCTGTTTGCAGACCCCTTCTTAGCTGATGTGGAGAGTGTCCCAAATCTTTTGCAAATGGAACTTATTGACTTGCAGTGCAACAGTGAGCTAAAAACTAAATTCAGAGAGGCACAGGCACAAGAAGACAAGACTGGACAGTTTGTAAGAGAATTACCTCCATGCTTCCCAGAACTGTCCAAAGTGTTCAGTCGGGTAATGTGCCTTTTTAGAAACACATATCTGTGTGAGAAACTTTTCTCAACTATGAACTTCAATAAATGCAAGTACAGGTCCAGGCTTAGTGATGCCCATCTTGAAGCTGTACTCAGAGTTTCAACTGTGACCTCCATCAGGGCAAATGTGGCTCAGTTGTGTGAGCAGAAGCGTTGCCAGGTCTCTGGCAAGAAACAGAATGGTGCACAAATGTATTCAGGGTTTGCATTTGTTCAGTGCAATGTTGTTAGTTGATCGCTAGTTTTTTTTTTAGTTAAGTCAAAATAAAGAAAGGGAAAAATATTTGCACTACAGGTACCTGTTAAAAACATCTCGGTTACGTACGTAACCCTCGTTCCCTGATGGAGGGAACGGAGACGTTATGTCGACCGACAAATGGGGTCTCACTTGGGAGGCCAATCATCTCTAAATTTAAGAGAAAACGCCAATGAAAATTGGCTAGTGGATTAACATACCTGAGCCACTCCCGTGCCGACGGGTATAAATAGGGCGACAGGTGCATCCACTCATTAGGTTTTAAGCTGAGGAGCCGAGAACGTGTCCCGGCAACAGCGAATGGTTCAAGGTTGTGGCATGGGGACATAACATCTCCGTTCCCTCCATCAGGGAACGAGGGTTACGTACGTAACCGAGACGTTCCCTATCTGTCGGTCACTACGAGTTATGTCGACCGACAAATGGGGTCCTATGGAAAACGCCACAACCTGAACCTCGTCACAACCCTGTGGCGCTGCAATTGTTGACAAGCCCTGGCGTGCCACAAAAGCTACGCTTAAGGTCGTAACCTTCCCAAAGCCCCAGCGCAAATTCACTGACCTTGGTACCGAAGGGGCCAAAGGGTGAGTACATCGCTGCTGGAGAAGGCCATGCTGCTGTTCCGCCCACATAAGTAAATGGAAGGGATTTCAACCTTCGGTGAAAGATTGCTTCAAATCTTCCCTAGTTGTTCTTCCAGCTGGCAAGACAATGGAGAAGCGAGCCTTTAGGAAAGGCCGCTACGGAGACCACATCCTACCCGTAGGGAGGTGACATGTGGATATACCGATATGGACTGACCCAGGGGGCAGTACTACATATGGAAGGGGTCTCTGAGGCAGGTCCTACCTTGGAGTAGGGATGGAACGGCTGCCAGAAGAGACTGACAGAACGGGAAGACACGGGTTTGCCAAGAGGGAAACCTTACCATGGAAGAATACACATATGGGATTACCCGTAGGGAACCCAGCCATATGGACACCTAGCCCAGTACAGGGGCTGACCGGCTCCGGGCATGCTAACGCCAGTACTGGGCCTGGCGACAGACTGCTCCGCCAAGTCCGACGCCGAGGGTGATGGAGGATGCTCGACCAGGGTACGCCCATCGGGGAACTCTACTGGGAGAAGAAGCCGCTCACATCCCCGTGTTAGGGGGAATGGCGCAGCAAGCGAGACACCAAGCCAGCCCTTCCAGCCAATTACCTGTTACCCAACAAACGGGAAGAAACTGGCTCTACACGGAGGTTGTAAAACCTCGCAAAGGTGTTAGGTGTCGCCCAGCCCGCAGCCCGACAGATGTCGCATAGGAGGAGGCCCTCATGTGGAGTGGGCCCTCACCCCCAGGGGGCACGGCTCGCCTTGGGAATGGTAAGCCAAGGCGATGGCGTCCACTATTCAGTGGGCCAACCTCTGCTTAGAGACAGCCTTCCCCTTCTGCTGACCTCCAAAGCAGACCAGGAGCTGCTCAGAGCTTCTAAGCTCTGGGTGCAATCCACGCATATGAGAAGCGCTCTTACGGGACACTGCAACGACAAGGCTGGATCTGCCTCCTCCAGGGGCAGCGCTTGCAGGTTCACCACCTGGTCTCGGAAGGGAGTGGTGGGAACCTTGGGCACGTATCCAGGCCAGGGTCTCAGGACAACGTGAGAGTAGGCCGGCCCGAACACAAGGCACTCTTCACTTACCGAAAATGCTTGGAGGTCCCCGACCCTCTTGATGGAAGTGAGCGCGATCAGGAGCGCTGTCTTGAGAGACAGGAACTTCAGCTCAACCGAATCCAGCGGCTCAAAGGGACCCCTCTGAAGTCCCGCCAGGACAATAGAGAGGTCCCAGGAGGGATATAGGGGTGTCCTAGGAGGATGTAACCTTCCGGCACCCCTTAGGAACCTAAGGATCAAGTCATGCCTTAGGTGAGCTGTCGTGAGAGCGCGTCGGCTGCACGATTGAGCTCCCCTGGGATGTGGACAGCGCGCAGCGACTTGAGCCACGTCTGACTCCAGAGGAGGAGATGGCGGGCGAGTTTAGACAACGCAACGTGATCGTAGACCGCCCTGTCGGTTGATGTACGAAACAGCCGCAGTGTTGTCCGTGCGGACCAACACGTGCTTGTCCAGCACTAGCGGATGAAACCGTCGCAAAGCTAGATGCACTGCCAGCAACTCCAGGCACTCCGGCCAGTAGAAAAGCAAGGTCCGACCAGGGGCTGAATAGGCGGCCACACATCAGTGTGACGGTGACACGATGTGTACCGCGGCGCCATGCCCATCTCGGGACTCGGGACCAGTGCTGAAGTGGTCTCATATGAAGCAACCTGAGCGGCGTGACTGCGGCTGCGGATGCCATATGCCCCAGGAGCCTCTGAAAGTGTTTCAGTGGTACCACTGTCCTGCCTCTGAAGGAACTCAGGCAGTTCAGCACTGACTGGGCACACTCGCTGGTGAGACGTGGCGTCATACTCACCGAGTCTAACTCCATACCGAGATAAGAGATTCTCTGCACAGGGGAGAGCTTGCTCTTCTCCCGGTTGACCCGAAGCCCCAACTGACTGAGGTGCCGGAGCACAAAGTCCCTGTGATCGCACAACTCTTCTCGGGACCGGGCCATAATGAGCCAGTCATCGAGATAGTTGAGGATCCTGATGCCCACTTCCCAGAGTGGGGCAAGGGCGCCCTCCGCGACCTTCATGAAGACACGGGGGGACAGGGAGAGCCCGAAGGGGAGGACCTTGTACTGCCATGCCTGACCCTCGAAAGCAAAGCGCAAAACGGTCTGTGACGAGGGAGGATAGAGACATGAAAGTACGCGTCTTTCAGGTTGATCGCTGCAAACCAGTCCTGGGACTGGACGCATTTGATAATGCGTTTCTGCATCAACATCCTGAACGGGAGCTTGTGTAGGGCCCGATTCAAGACTCGCAGATCCAGGATAGGTCGAAGGCCACCGCTTTTCTTGGGCACGATGAAGTAAGGGCTGTAAAACCCCGTCCTCATCTCGGCTGGAGGGACCGGCTCAATTGCATCCTTCGCCAGCAGGACAGCAATCTCCTTGTGCAAGACAGGGGTGTCCCGGACTGCCCCCGAAGTCTCGAGCACGCCATTGAACTTGGGGGGTCGCCGGGCGAACTGAATCGCATAGCCGAGTCGGACCATCCGGATGAGCCAGCGTGACGGGTTGGGCAGCGCAAGCCACGCTCCCAGACTCTGTACAAGTGGCACCAAAGGGACAGTCGACATACCCGCAGTGGTGCAGCGATGGGGAGTCGTGCCGGAAGGCCCAGAAGGCTCTGCGTCCTGGGTCATCACAACCACACTCCCCGTGTTCCCGGAGGAACTGGCCAGAGACGCGTGGAGAGGCGTTGCGTCTCCGAACCGCGACCTCTTGGCCGCTGGCGAAAGGGGGCGTCGTGGGTGAGAATGAGGAAGCTGTGCGTCGCTCATTGTCAGCCCACGAGCCTTGCAACTCGGAGGAAGGAGAAATTGCTCCTTCAATGAAAATGTGGGTGCCACTGGCCATTCGACCAGCGCCGGAGAAGATTCTCCACCCGGCCCTCCTCCGGGGGAAGGAGTGGCGCTGTCTTCGCCATCTCCTGAAGAGCAGTTCTCCGCATCTCCGAGTTGCCCGTGTCAGGGCCGCTTAGTCGACTTCCTCGAGGACTTCGCAGCCGGGAGTGACACGGGGGGCGCCGCTCTCCTGCGTGGGGCTCGACGCGCCGGCCTCGAAGAACTCTCAGCACGGGGCGGAGCTGGTGTGGAGGACGCAGGAGGGCGCCCTCGGCGACGAGCAGGCTGAGGCACTGCCTGCGACGGAATGGTGGCAACCGGAGGATCACGTCGTGGCGAGATGTGCTGTATGGCCTCAGTCTGCTGTTGTTCTGTCAGGAACTACTGGGCACAGCCCCTGACAGCGTCGCCACAGAGGACAGCCTGGGACATGGGAGCATCGAGAAAATGCACTTTGTCAATGTCTCTCATACAGACCAGGCTGAACCTGAAACGGCACTACTGGACCACCAGAGTGGACATCGCCTACCCGAGGGACTGCGTTGTGACTTCCGTATTCCAGAAGGGGGAGGTCAGTCGCCATGCGCAGCTCCTGCATCAACCTTGGGTTGGTCCTACCCTCGTGCATTTGTTAAAGCCTTGGCTTGTTGGGTTTGCAGGATAGCCATGGCATGCAAAGCAGAGACAGCTTGGCCCGCAGCACTGTAAGCCTTGGTAGCGAGCGCGGCCGACAGCTTACAGGCCTTGGGTGAGAGGTGCGGACTATCCCTCCCAGTGGCGGCGTTTTGCCGACACAAGTGAACCGCAATCGCACTCTCCTGCTGGGGAATGTCAACACACCCCTAGCTGCCCCGCCATCAAGGGTAGTGAGGACGGAGGAACGAAATGAGCTGCTTCCGGCCGTAAAAGGGGCCATCCACGACTACATCACTTCCCCATGCACATCCGGGAAGAAAGGAACCAGAGTAAAACACGGTTGTGAGTCGCGCTCCACACCGAGAACCAATCAAACAGCCATGAGCACTCAGGGCTGGGCGGTGCATTCACCTCCATCCTGATAGGCAAGCACGGCTGTCAACTCTGGGTCCAATTCGGCAGTGGTGACAACACCCGAGGGGGGCAGCCCCGCCAAATCTTCATCCACAGAGGTCAACAGCCCATCCCCGATGCTGCAATCGACATCTGATCTCCGGCGGCAAACTGAATGACCCGTTGGGACTGCCATAAGACAGCCCAGCAAAATCACCCAGCAGCCGCACAGGACAAACACTGCGGAAGGGGTAAGAGGTTCGTGGGGCGTGGCCCGGCGGAGAAGCTCTCATTGTCACCTTCAAATCTCCCAGAGCACTAGCCGGCGGTCCTCTGCTCGAGACAGAGAAACCAGAACGGGTAGTGACAGAGCGGTCTGCTCCTTTCCCTTTAAGAAAGGGGAGACGCGATCACAGCGTTGCCATGGTCACACACACAGTGCGTGCATGAACCATCCACGAACGCGCCTTCAGCGTGCTGAATGCCCAGACACGGAAGAGAGCGAACGTGGCCGTTGTCAGAGAACAGGAAACGACCGCATCCAGAAGGACGAAACGGCGTCTTGAGGGCGCCCAGGGGAATCGCTGAAAGGGACACCGCTGTTTGCGCCGTACCGCCAACCAGAACAGCTTCCCGACACAGCAGATGAATGGCTTTGTGGAGTATAACAGCTTTCATACAACCACTCGGCTCCGAAGCAAAAATCTAATGAGTGGATGCACCTGTCGCCCTATTTATACCCGTCGGCACGGGAGTGGCTCAGGTATGTTAATCCACTAGCCAATTTTCATTGGCGTTTTCTCTTAAATTCAGAGATGATTGGCCTCCCAAGTGAGACCCCATTTGTCGGTCGACATAACTCGTAGTGACCGACAGATAGGGAACTAATATATATATAGTGTTATAACAATAATAGAGACAATGCTGTTTACAATTTTTTGTTAAGTTTGACAAAAATATTTTAGCAATGTAATTTGAAGTAAATTAAAAAATAATGTTTTAAAAATGTCCACTTTCTTGTTGTGCTTGAATGTTAAAATGGCCCTCGTATGTGGTGTCAATCACATCAATGGCCCCCAGCCAATTTGAGTTTGAGACCCCTGCCCTAATAGCTTAAGAGAGAGAGAGAGAAAAAAAAAAAAAAAAAAAAAAAAAAAAAACGATGACATACCAAATATGGAAAAAAATGTCAAAAGATTGAAAAGAGAAAGCAGTCAAATAAAAATTGTAATTAGTATTAGAAACACTCACGCAGCATAATTAACCAGTTTTATAAAATGTTATGCCAAAATAATAAAACACAAAGTACAGTTATAATTGTAGAATGGAAATATAAAAACCTCAAATTTACGGTGTTAATAAATATGGAAATTCGTCAACAGTGGTTTCATTAAAATTGTAAATTGTGTGTTGGAACAAACGTGAAACTCATTTCCTTTTACTTTTTAATATCTAATTTATTTAAATTGTTTTTGTTATTTATCAGCTTAGATTTCTGCCACAATTCTGAGTGCAAAAGTTCATATTTTGAGCTGACAAAAGTATATTTTACACACACACAATCTGAGTTTTGTGGAGAAAATGTTTATCTCGCAAAGATTATTTTGAGTATTTAAGTATTTAGAGTGCACTAAAGTCAATTTTGCATTTAAAGTATGTGTTTGGATATGTAAGTAAGTAAAATTTATTTATATAGCACTTTTCACAGATAAAAATCACAAAGTGCTTCACAATAAAATGTAATACAATAACAGTTTGTAAGCATTCTACAAAATACAAACAGCAAACACAACAAACAACAATAAAACCCCTCAACTAACCAAAAGACTGCTTGAATAGTCTTCAGTTGTTTTTAAAATAATCAACTGAGTTTACACAACACAGAAAAAGAGGCAAAGCATTCCACAGCCTAGGAGCGACTGCCTGGAATGACTGGTCCCCTCTAGTTTTAAAATGAGGACGAGGAACAACTAAAGCCTCTGATCTAATGACCTGAGACTCCGGGTAGGAGTATGAAACTGTATCAGGTCAGTGATGTAGGTAGGGACTTGCCATGCAAGGCTCTAAAAGTAAGGACCAGGATTTTTAAATGAATTCTATACTGGACAGGTAACCAGTGAAGTGCTACTAAAGCCGGTGTGATGTGTTATCTTTTCTTAATGCGAGTTAAAAGCCTTGCAGCAGAGTTCTGAACAGCCTGGAGACGATAAAGCTCCTTCTTACTCAAACAAGTAAAAAGACTGTTACAGTAGTCTAAACGAGAGTAGATGAATGCATTAATGATCATCTCCAACTCACCCTTGGTCACAAATGATCTTAATTTGGAAATGTTCCTCGGTTGGTTGGACAGACGAGTCCAAGTCACCAATATGTTGAATTATCTGTAGGATTTTTCTTTCAGGGGCGATAATTAGTGTTTCTGTTTTGTCAGAATTCAAAAGCAAAATGTTCTCACATAACCACTGTTTGATACTAGTCAGACAGTTGATTAAGGAAGACGATTTAAAGAACTCAGTTTCCTTAAAGGAACAATACAGTTGGATATCATCTGCATACAGATACGATAAGGTAAGATATAGGTAAGATATAGGTAAGATGTCGCTAAACTGACTAATTATCTGACCAAGAGGAAACATGTACAAGAGGAACAAGATAGGTCCCAAAACAAAACCCTAGGGTACCCCACACAACAACTCTGCAGTTTCAGACATAATATGTATAACATAAACACTAAAACTTCTAACAGACAGGTAGGATGAAAACCATTTTAAAACTGATCCAGACATACCAACCAGATCATGAAGTCTATTTATCATAATATTATGATCAATAGTGTCAAAAGCCGATGAGAGGTCCGATAAAACCAGCACTGTACATTCTTTCGAGTCAGCTGACATCATAATATCACTCGAGACTTTAAGTAACGCCGTTTCTGTGGAATGCTTTTTATGGAAACCAGACTGGAATTTGTCAAATAACTCTTGTTTCTCTAGAAAAAAGGGTGAGTTTCTCTGCTACAACCTTTTCTAGAATTTGTAAATATTGCATTTCTAGCAATCTCAGGATGTTCTGTAATTGGCAAACAAAGTTAAATCTTTTTTTATTTTTCTTATTATTCTTACTCAAATTATTCTTATTGTATTTTTCTAGTGCTGAAATAAATCACTTATTTGAAGTCTAAGTTTCTGTGTAGTGTTTTATTACTGAAAGAAACTATGCAGTGGTATGTTTACTGACTAAATCGTTTGTAGAAGCCTTCAATACTATTGGGAGATATATTTTCTTATATTTGGTGGGTGGGGGTCTAGACATAGTCTCAGAAAAAATATTTGCAGGAGTCTCATTTTTCATGATATCTTATTCAGATTTGAAATAGGAACTCACGAGACATGTGGCTTTCAACCCATTACTTTTCTAGATTGCTCCAGGACTCATTTCATGTATTTTTAGATCAAATAAAAAATATTTAAGTGTGGTAAAAAAAAATTCAAGGCACTTCAGTGTATATATAACTTGTGTAATATATAATATATAGTGTAATATATAATATTTTTGAGCATTATCAAATCTGGTTGATAAAAAGTAAAGCCCAAAGGTTCTTCTTTCCAAAGACACCAGAATTATGTTTGTAACACACTGAAGTAGGAAACTATTACAATTATAAGTTAGGTAGAGCACTTCAGCTGTGAATCCCATAATGGGGGGGTGCTGGCTAACAGGTTAAGGTGTAGCCTATGAGCTTCGAGCTTAGAAGATTTCCAAAGATGCTCCTTTTTTCTAAAATGTATCCTAAAACTTTGGATAACTTCATCAATCCAAGGACAGGTTTTTTGTGGGACACAGTGCTTAATTTAATTGGTGCCACTTTATCTAAAATTGATAAACACTGGCCATTAAAAGACTGGATAAGCTCATCAACATCAGTGCATCCCATCAGAGAACTTGAGTCAAATAAGGTAGAGAACCTCTCGGCAGTGTCATGATTAATCATCTGCCTTTGTTTCATAATTCTCTGGGGCAGAGGATCTTGAGGAAAGTTGATATTAAAAATCACACAGCTATGGTCACTCACATGTACATCTTCCACATGTGTATTTACTATATCTAGACCAAGAGAAAATACAAGGTCCAGGGTGTGACCCTTAATGTGTGTCGGTAAAGTAACACGCTGAATGAAATTAAAAGAGTCTGTAATAGAAAGGAGATTAGCAGCTGTGTTGCATGTTAAATCATCAACATGTAGGTTAAAGTTCCCAATAATTAAAACCTTCTCAAGTTTGATGATAGATGATAAAAAGTCAGTAAGAAAGAAACCTGCCGGGCCAGGAGGACGGTAAATTAACACACTGTAAAAAGCATTAGAAGAGCCTACTTTGAGAATCTATGAACTTTCCCAGCTTTCAAAGAGTCTTTCCATAGACACTCTGATGTCCAACAACGAGCATCGATCATAAGTCCGAGCAGCAGAGACACAATAGTCAGACGATAGGGCTGATTTGGCTACATATAGGGAGAGTACAAATGTAAAAAGTTGACACAAATGTTATGCAGCAACAGCCAAGCCAAACAGGGGGCCATCTTGAACATCATGATTAAAAAATTTACAGACCTTCTTTTTTGCAAATGCAACGTTTTCCTATCTTGCTCCCTTGATGCCCGCCCTCAGTGCTCTCTTGCTCTCTAAATGCCAACAACTCAATTGCTCATCAGAACCCAATGTTACAATATGTCAATTCCAGCCAATCAAGAGACGAAGCTGCTAAATTCGGATTGGCTGCCCTGACAGCAAAATCACAATATTCCTTGCATTACCACGACAAAAGAAGAGGAAAAATACAATACCATTAATAATTAATAATTATTTTGCAAGTTGATATTCTGATCATATTTTTTCTAAGCACATTTGATCAATTACATCAATCTTAATAACTACTTTTAATCTTGTATTTAATCACTTATAATCTATATATAATTGTTCATAAAGGCTGGAAGTGAAAAACACCTTATATTAATGAGTGCATGATGGTTGCCTCAATGCCTTGGTTGTCCAGGCAGCCGAATCAGGATTGAGCAGCCTCATCTCTGATTGGCAGAAATTATGTCACACGGAAATTATTGTGTGGAAGAAAAATCTGCACAACCAACCAAGAGAACCAAGAATGGTCTGGCTGCAGACTTGCATTTGCACTGTCAGACACTTGCACTTCCGCTAGTGACGTCACTTGTAGTCTTTATTTATTTTATTTATTTTTGTCCTATTTATTGATAATTTTTTGTTTGAATCTCTCAGCATGTTACAACAGTAGCTAGGTGGTGAAGACAAGAAAAAAGAAACTAAATAACAATGTCACTTGCAATCCTTAAACCTATTTTAGTACTATAACGTTCATGGTCCTGCAAGAAAAAGAATCTCATTCTGTGCTAATGTTATGAACCCAGGTAAACCGAAGGCTTGAATCAAGGGCAATCATCCCCAATGACACCATTACATAGAGCACAAAAGAACCAGTGAAGCGTTTTCTTCAGCCAGTTTATTGAATCGAACTGTCCGAAAGAACTACTGGTGATTCGAAAACCGATGCAACCCATTCTTGACTCGTGGTCGCGTCAGTATGTTGTTCGTTATCTGCTTTGTTTTGAACTCTCTCTCACAACAGACACGGAAGAGAAAACAATACTGTATAAAATCGTAGTTTTTGCTGGTTTTGGACCAAAATGTATTTTCGATGCTTCAAAATATTCAACATGGTCCTCTGATGTCACATGGACTTATAAAATATCTTAAACTGTGTTCTGAAGATAAACGGAGGTCTTACGGGTTTGGAACGACATGAGGGTGAGTTATTAATTACATAATTTTGCTATTTTGGTGTACTTACCCTTTAATGAAAATGAAAACAAGATTATTTTTCTCACCGGACCACTTTCAACTTCATCATACAAAAACATGAAAAAAATAAAATAAATCACGTCTTTTTATAAGGGACCTGCAGATTAGGAGGCTGCATTCATTTGCAGATTTCCAGTGTGGTTAGATGCATTGATAACACACATATTCTCACCATCGCACCTTCTAACCTGATTACTGAATGTAATGGAAGAAAGCCAGATGGAAGGGTAGTGCAAGATATATGCCATTACCACCACCACAGCTGTTGAATAAACAATTTATTTAATCTTTATGTTCTACAAATACAACAGTAACAAATTATTTATTTGATCCCTGTTGGATTTTAATATTGGTATTGTGGCCATTTCTTCGTCTGTCAGTGCTGCTGGTGCTGGTTATCTTCAGAGAGGATGTTACGGTTACTTACATACCCTGAATATAACCTTCAGTTTTCGAAAGGTGAGGTTATTCGCTCGCTTATCCTCAAACACACCCGGGTGTGACACATAACCTGCTTTTTGTAATAATCCCCGGGTGAGCAAGCTAGTGAAACGTTGCATGCGCAAATGAGAAGGTCTGCAAAAATCCAAAAACTTATTTTAATTGCAAAATAGATTTTTGTGCGCTCAAAATACTTTCTTCTTTGCGAGACAAAAATTTTCTCCACACTCAGGTCGTACACGTGCAAGTCACACTTTGCGCGCTCAAAATACGATCTTTTGCGCGCAGAATTGTGGCAAATGCTGCATTTCCTCTTGGGAAGTTCGTACTTACAAGTTAACAAGTCGGATGCGTTCAAGTCAGTTTAGTCAGTACAAGATGGCCGGTGTACCTTCTTTAAATAAATGACAAGAAAATACAACTGTGTTGTAAACTCTGCTTATAGAAAATGAAGAGCAAAGAATTTGCATCAGATGTTTTGTTTTTTTGTTTTAAATAATTTATGAAGCCACTTTAATCTGTATCGCATACAAACTTATTAATTGCCATATTCAATCCCGTCTATCAATTTCAACAACAAAAGTTACAGTCAACAGACGTTGCATCCATCAATCAATCGATTCTTTCATCTTTCTCATTGACACGCCCCCAACTCAAAAACTCGAGCTTAAAGAAAATTCTGAGTTTCCCACTTGTAATTATGACTTTGGGGTGGCGTTCATGTGCGTTTAACTCGTAAATACGATGCAGCCGACTTCGACCACCCAGCAAACATGAGACTTCTATACAGGGATGGACTGGGACTAAAAAACAGCCCTGGACTTCAAATCAGCGCGCGTAAACTCAACAACAACAATAACGCCTGGCATGAGTGTCACAAGACTTTAATTGTGGCTCATGATACTATATCATTCAAATTATTGCAATAGCATTGATGTTGAGCAGATGTTGAGCTGGAGTGGGTGTCTTTCTCTGCTCTTGGTCTAAACTCAACCTAAATAAACAAACGATGGAATGGATTGTCCATGCTGTCTTAAAATGAATTTATTACTTAATAATCTTAATTTATGCAGTAATTAATCTTACCGCACAAATAATAATACTACATCTAAATGAAAATACACCATTACAAATGTAACTTCTGTATTCAAAATCTTCAAAGTTTGTAAGTATTAACTGTAACGTTACCAACATTTTTAAAAGAAAAAGCACAACATATTTCTTTATATTAGCTACTGCATGTGACATTTTACAGCTACAATGTTGAAGCTCCTGCGTCTATACGAAGTGCAGATCAAGTCTAAATTGTGTCGGTCGGTCTGGACCATATATGGATGTCTACTCGATGTGCAAATCCGGTTCATATCTGGACATCAAATTGAGGTTCAAAATTTGACCTTTGGGCTAAGGATTTTCTTGGACATCTGTAGAACGTGCAGAACAGGTTCAGGAAATCGACATAAGTTTTTTTTTTTTCATATACATATAAACACAAAGCAATCCTTTGATTTCTACATAGGCCTAATTAAAGTACCATAATGTGACCATATAAAATCTTACATGGATTTATTTATTTATTTGAGTTGTATTTTTTACTGGAGCATCGACTGAAATCGCAGTTTACATCTGTATTAGATCTATAAATTAAATATAGTTAAAGTTAAATAGATTAAAATATATGAACGTTTTTTTCTTGGACATCTGTCTGGACATCTTTTCTTGGACATCTGTAGAACGTGCAGAACAGGTTCAGGAAATCGACATAAGTTTTTTTTTTTTCATATACATATAAACACAAAGCAATCCTTTGATTTCTACATAGGCCTAATTAAAGTACCATAATGTGACCATATAAAATCTTACATGGATTTATTTATTTATTTGAGTTGTATTTTTTACTGGAGCATCGACTGAAATCGCAGTTTACATCTGTATTAGATCTATAAATTAAATATAGTTAAAGTTAAATAGATTAAAATATATGAACGTTTAATATATTTAAATAGATAATTAGATTGAAATAGTATTATATCATATAAAATAATAAATATTTAACACATAGATTTAAATTAAATGAAATACAGTGTATTTAAACGTGCGCTCGCCACGAGGGGCATTAACGTGATGTTACGTTAGTCATGTAAACGTGATGGCAGAAAAAAATAACATAAACGTGATGGCGTAAACAATCATGAAGACAGAAGAATTATTCAATTTATTGCAAAAGACTGAAGATATAACTACCGTTATCCTTTATTTATAGCTACGTTGAGGACACATCATAATCCTACAGAGATACCTGACTAACGAACAACCTTCATTACAGGACGGAGCTAATTAACGTTAACGTTACTTGGAAATTCAAACAGAAACGGTCATCTGACTACTGGTGTTGAGCTAAGGTAAGAATAAATGCGCTTTTATTCATCGTTTTATCAATCTAATGTTAAATTTCACTTCAGATTGATATTTCAAATTATTTATTTGGATTAGAAAGATTATACATTTTCAAAATCTTCTTTTTGTAATTGTACACATCCCTGTTGGTTTATTTGAGGTGGTTCAAGTTAAGTTACAGTCTGAGGTTGAATTATGATGATCTTTTTTAACTTAGTTATTAAAATTGGTCACTAAAACAGGTAACCGTAACTTTTTCTTGATCAAATAAAGTAACGGTTTTGATATTTTGTATATATTTTTTCTACTTTTCAGGATGGGAACAGCAACAAAAAAAGTTTGTGAAAAAACTTCTGATTCGTAATCTACACACTCTACTGGTATCACTACTGACACCTAGTGGTAAGTTTTCGGAACGTTACTGGCAAATACAAATACATTCTGTCACTACATTAACAATAATGTAAGATTTTCTAAACTTCATCTTGTGTGAAGTGTTCGTTATTGTATTAAAACAGCCTTTGTGGTGTATCCTGGATGCTCATGCTCAGCCTGTGAAATTAGGCACTTTAAGCTCTAAAATAATTTTTAAAATCACGTTTTCAAATGATTTTTTAAAGACAAAAAATCAGTCTGGCAGAATTCTGATCATATAAAAATGAGCATTGTGAAACTATATTTATATTTATGATAATCAGTATATATTTTCAGGGAAGTTGGTGAAGACAGAGAGCTGTTGTGACGATAGGACAGTTCCTCCTTCCACACCAGACTCTGCTGTATATGGATGCCTGTCCACTAGCACAGGACATTTACAACATTTTGGTGCTAGGGTCTCCTAGCAGAGAAGATTTTTCAAGGACACCCTCAGAATTACAAGATTTTAAGGCTTAAAATTATTGTGGGTTGGAGTATAATGAACATGATATGATTGTTTTATTTATTAATTTCGTTTTTTTTTTTTGATGATCCCCATTTTTAAATAATACATTTGTTTAATAATACAGCACAATATAGGGCTAAGTTGCACCAGGTCAGGAAAAAACACATAAGTTGCATAATTTAAATACTGATAAATAAAACAAATGTAAAGAAACTTAAACACTATAAACACTGTAAAGATTTTCTTTTCGCTCACTTCGAATTATTTAAATTGAATGCTATTC